>NC_134172.1:67651179-67959898 GCF_964188355.1 Buteo buteo
TCCATATTTCAAAGAGTATCTTAAAAGCACGACATACTTGAAGTTAGTAAAATGCATCTCGAGGTAATGTGTAGAATGAAGAGCAAATTGCACAATCACCAATTAACATGTTAAAAATGTGGGGTTTCCATATTTACCTCAATAGTTTCTGAAATACTTAGGTTATTTCTTCTGTAATTTTGCAAAATTACATTTCACAAAGGAAACTTTAGGGTTAGTTGAAATGTTCTGTTTTGATATATTTGAGTTGATTTGGGTGAGATTTTTTTGGCCTTTCTATCTTTTACTATTTCACATAAAGTCCATTTCAAAACATAGGTTTGAATAAAATGAAAAAGAAAAGTCATTGTGCTCTGAAAAATGTCACATTATTTTCCTGTTTTTCAGAGTGGACTTTCATTCTTTCCTCTCCTCCAGAAAGCCCTTTTTAATTGAAATAGCATTTTCTAATAAAAATCAGCACTGACAAAAATAAAGCAAACTTCTACCCAGCTCTGTTCAAAGTCTGTCACTGGAACAAATCACGTGAGACCAAGGTTTCAACTTCCCTGTCCCTCAAGATACAGTTATTTCCTACTGTTCTTTTCTTCCCTCTGGAAAACTCCTCAGCTAAGACAAAAAGAAATGATCCAAAGCTAAAGGAAGTCAATGAGAGCTCTTCTATGTATTGACTTTGGGTTTGGGGAAAGCTCTGGATCAATAGGGTGCTATTATTAATCTAATAGCCTATATATAGAATTTAAGTGTGCCATCATATGAGGTTTTTAAATCATCCTATACAATTCAGTAGAAGTTTATTCCACTATATTTTCATGACCGAAAAATGAATACTTACTATTTTTAGCTCTTGCTCACCCTGTTGAGGTGATATGGCTGAGGCAGGCATGCAGTCCCTCTCTCTCCTGCATCATCACTGGGCACTGAACTCCCATCGTGTAGACTTGTTCAAATCCTCCTGATAAATATGAAACTGAAGGAGAAACAAAAAGATTAGGCACTGCAGGGATCTAACCTGAGGATATGATCTGGCCTATAAAAACCTTTACTGAAAGCAACGCCACATAAAAGAGCAAGCTTTGCTGGATGCTTCCATGGCCATTTCTAGCTCCCAGGATTAGCAGTCAGGGCAGAGGGAAACCACACCAAGACCTAAACCTCTGTCCCAGCACTGTTTTCACTTGTAAGCTGAACACATCTGATATACTGGATCATTAAGAGACCATAAACATGAAACCAAAAGATGTTATTTTTTATCGAGACACTTTTCAGGGCAGAAGAGCACTTTCAGTGTGACAGATCTGGCTGTAGGCCAGCAGACGACACAATCCTCCAGGGACTTTCGTTACCATTCCTGGGTACAATAAGACTACATAATGCATATTATATGTAACCAGGGAAGCAACTTCTCCCTTGGGTTCCTAATAGAGTTTCCTGCCTTAACGGCTTCATTGGTAATTTTTGTTTGTTTTCTTGCTTCAAGTGTTGGCACATCACAAACCAGACATATTTGCCAATCGCTCTCTGCAGCGCTGTCTCCAAAAGACACCATTTGGGGGGACTGAAGGGAAATGACTGATTAAGTTGTATAGTCTAATTCTCTGCCAAAGGAAGATAGCGTGTACTGCACAATGCTGTGTTGACTAAGGAGATCTTACTGTAGGTGCTCAGCCAGCAAAGTATAGCTGAAAATGTTTGGAGCATGGTAGAGGAAGTGCCATCTTCTAGTCTGGATGTCTAATTGATAGTCTGCATGTACAATTACCACAACTGTGGTCACAATTACAGTAATTATATGGGCAAATGAAACATGCAATTGCCTGTGCCCAGTTCTAAAAATCTGGGCACAGGTAATTGCCAAAGACCACAGGGAGACTCTGCTCAGAAAAGGAGATGCAGCATCGTCCCCAGGCTGGGCTGGAGGATGTGCTCACCTCCTGCCTGGTGCCTCATGTTTTCCATCTCCTCATTGTCTATCTTGGACGAAAGAAGGCTGAATCCTGTCCTGAGCACCTCCTCCCGGACTTGCATACCTAGCCTAAGTATCTGAATTGCTTTTGAAATCCAAAACAAAGATGAGGCCAGCCTCTTTGGATATCATTGTATGGATCTGAGCAGGGAAGACACTATAAATAGTATCATCACACATTATTAACTGCATTCTCTGAGAAACCCAAAACCAACTGAGATCATCTTTATTTATAGGAAGAAGTCCTAGGCATATTTGCAGAGCATTTCCCTAGGTTACTCTGGCCAGTATTACTTAACAGTTGTCGTTTCACTGTGTGTACAAGAGTTGACTTGTTATCTGACAGCTTCAAAAATGAGATTGAAAAGTTAACTCTAAGATATCAGAAGTATCCAAAACTATCTCAAAATAGAAAGGAACCCAGAAGCTTCATAAAAGTCAAATATAAGACTTTTTAGGAATAAAATTTTGTGAGATATACTCACAATTCCACTGTTAAAAATAAATTTGACATTTTTATCTTATCATTAACATTATCTGAGTTTATAAAAATTGCATTAAATGTGATTTTAAAACCCTTCCTATATTGTGTTGGCAATTCAGATCAGAGTGTAATCATGCAATCATTGCAAAAAAATTTCACACAGACACACACACACAATTACATAAGTATTCAAAACCAACCATGAATCTGTTTGTCTGTAGATTATTTTAAGTGTCCATGGTGATCAGAGTGCAATAAAGCATAATAAAAGACCAGTGAAAAATGATGACATAAAAACCACTCTGCTTTTATAAGTAGAGTGTTATGAGAAAGACAGACTATTTTCTCTGAATATGTAATTTTTATTCTGTCTCTTTAATTTACATGAATAATTAAAATATTCAAGCAATCCTATGCTCCTATGGTTTTTCAGGATTAGAAGAAAATGTACTACAAGAAAAGACTAATGAATGAAATGCTGCAAATCATAATAGGGAGCCTGATTTGGGAGAAATGACTAGCCTGATTTTCAAACAAATATTGAAGGAAGCACCTGAATGTCAATTTATTTTTCATCCCAAACTTTGAATTATACAAATATCTAACTTAAATCTACAGTGAGGAGAAAGAATATGAGGCGTAAATGTCCTAGACATTCAGATTTAAATCCTAATAATTGAGCTCAGCTTTCAGAGCCAATAATGGTTTCAAAGTGAATGTTTTTAAACAAGGTTAGATATTTGCTGTGCGCTTCATGAAATATCTTACACAGATATTTAGAAATGTAGCAGTATATGTTATGTGCGTACATATACAACTTAATTAGACTAATGAATTGATATTTCATGTGGCCACCATCAGGTATTGTAGTCTAATGGAGACTTCCAGGAAAGCATTTTTCCTCATACTGCTCATTTCTCCATCCACCCGTGTCCCTCTGGCCAGCAGCATGAGGAAACATTTTGCATGCCCTTCTGGGCTCGAGGAATAGCCTACAGACAGCTTTTGTGTAGGAGCATAATGTGAAATAACTGGAAAGCAGCTCTTTTGTATGAGATGTTGCTGGGGCACTTGAGCGTGCCCAGCAGTCCCACCGGTGTTGCCTACGGTTGGACAGCTTCGGCTGTCTCTCCAGAGTTTGGGATGTACCAGCCTGGGTGCCTCCACCTCACCTCATTTAAAGATGCTTCTCCAAGCTTCAGGAAGTCTAGACTTCCTCTAGAGGAGTATTCTCCAAAGTGGATTCTTCCCATCTATTTCATGACAGGATGAATCATGCTTTGGAAGTGTGCACCCCTCCTCTTTTGACTTTGCATAGGTGAATAACTTTGACTAACTTCAAGTAACCTGTAGACAGTGAGGCTGGGGAGGGGAGTCCCAGCCCGGGGACAGTCCTGTCCCTCTCCTTTCCACCTGCTGAAGCAGCAGTCAGACTCCCTGGCAGAAACCAGGGCAAGGGGCCATACCCACCCCTAGCCCTCCAGTGCTGTCTGCGAAGGAAAAGCACCACACGAAGACTGAAGTAAGTCACTTCATTTGATGTTAGAACCTGGCCTGGTTTTCTGGCACATGACTCCTCCATCCAGCCGGAGCTATGAGTCACAAGCTAAGCCCTGAAGTTACTAATACAGCTCCACGTACAATCAAGTTGCATATTTTGCAGCATATTATCCTTTTTGGGTTTGGCAAAGCGAAGCGTCTCCGTCGCAGGCAGAGTAGAAATTATGATGAGCTTTTCCCAGCTGGACTTCTTGTAATCATCGCAGGGATAAAGAGTTCCTCGAGACTCCAGATCTTTCCCTGTCAGGCTCTAAGCCTGTCTCCAGCTCTGTTGAGCTTGTCAGGGGTTTTATTTACAAGATTCAGCTAAAAATCTGTCCTGCCGGACTAAGCCAGGCTGTTTCTGCTTGTTCCTTAATCTCCAGGCTGCCTCCCTCCACATGTTAAGGGACACTTAGTTTGTTTAAGGCCTGAGGCAGGCGTAATTACAAAATTTAGGCAGAATCCTGAACTGACCCCAAAGGTCTTACTGCTCAGACAGAAATCATTTGTCATAATGAGCCTACTCGTAACCTGCTGACCCTTGGAGCTCAATTAATTTCAAGCAGAAAAAGTGTTCACAGCCTCTGGACCCTGCTGCAGGAGGGATTTGCACGGTGGTGTCTCCCACTCACACAAGCCCATGTGAGCAAACGGGCTTAGAAATTTCTCCAGAGAGAACAACGAAGAGTGATAGGGCATTGTTTTTAAAGCAGGGTAGTAAAACAAGGTATTTCTGTGTTTGGTTGCAAAGTAAATGTGTGTTCCTTAGAAAAATAAATTAAACATGCAGAAAGGCACATAACAGCTTGTGGACACATGTTTTAATCTTGTGTCCCTTAAAACTCTTTAAAATACAGTCACCTCTGTTGAAGAGAGAAGCGATGCATCAAAAGGGCCTGATTTGCCAGCCTGCTGCAGCAGTGCTGTGCCAGAGCCCACTGCACTGGCAGCTCTGCCAGGGTACATCGCTGGGACAGGGGATGGGAGCTCCCCTAAGGGCATGGGAGATGATATGATTGATCTGCAGTGGAAATAACTAGCTTGGGCAAAATGCTGCAGCAAAATGGCCATACTGCTTCCCATAGGCAGTGCTGGGGCTTTTCTGCATCACACTGCACTGGGTCCAGCAAACCCAGAACGCATTTTGGGGTTAGACCTTTACTATCTGATGTTGAACTGCCTGGATTTGAGCTTTTGCTCTTTCTCAGCTGCTGGCATAATCCCTGGATTTTTATATTGTTTTTCCTAAGTAACACACAAATTAGAGCAAGAATAGAGCTTTAATCTGATTTTTTTAATGTATGTTTCCTCGTCTTTGTTGTCTCAAATACTTCAAAGGAACGTCTGTGCAGTTCAGCAAATGAAATTAAGATCTATCTAAACTACCTAAAATTAGCTGTCTTGTGCAAGCTGTGTGGGGGGATGACAGGGAACAGATTAAAAAGGAGTTCAGATCACTTGGATCAGTGAATATACAGCCAGATCCTGTAGCAGGCTGTCTTTTTGGTTATATGAGAAAGTCGCACTGGACCCACTTGTGTTGGAATAGATCTTACTAGCCAGAATAATAAAAATCTGGCCTGTTCTATCTCTTGGCATGGTCCAGCCAGCCTATTTAATTAAGATGAAAAGCACAGTCAAGAAGATAATTCAAGACACATCAGTCATCTCAGACAATATGAGGCAGTGATTTTTTTGTATCAAATCACTGAACCTGCTTATGCATTTGCGGGAATGCATGTGGCTGGAGTGGATAATCCAAGAGGATCTTTCCAACAACCATAACTATTTGCACTTACATAGCACCTTTTGGCCACGGATCCTGATGTCTATAAATCTCTAGGCTCATAGGTGAGAGCTCAGTAATGAATTTGAGAGCCATGTGATAAATGGTGTTTATTATGCACTTTCCTTATACAATGCTCATAATAGATTTTCACTAGAAACAAGTCCTGGACTGTGCAAGCTTTGTTGTGAGTTCAGCTGCTTTCATCTCAAGCAGCCAGAAAGCTGTCTTAGGGAAATCCCCAGATGGCACAAAATTGGCATTCCCAGTTCTTTACCACACAGCCTTTTGGCATAGGAGATAGTAAGAGGGTGAAGCACAGTGCACGGTGATTAAGCCATGGCAGTCACTAGCTCCAATCACTTTCTTTTGGAAATTCAGTCAAACTTCTCTAAGTTATGCAAGAATGGGCTTTGGATGCTACTGAGCTCAAGCCCTCTGACAGCCGGAAGATGGAAGGGAATTGCCACTCCATCCTCTTCTTCCCATCTTGCACAAAGAATAGGCTCACCATTTAAGGACAGAGCCTCTAGAGTTATATACAGCATATTAAATAGTGCAAGTGTACAACAGCTTCAGCACAGACCACTCTCCCTGGCTTGATATATGCCTACTGTTTAGATTGTTTAACTGATGACACACTTTTTCCCCTGGTTAGTGCACAGTCTGACAACAATTCAGGAACTGCTTTTCCCCTAAACTGTTGTCTCAAGTGCTTTAACTCCTGAAGATCATAGAAGATAAAAATAATGCATGTTGAGTGTATATAAGTGTGTATATATGTGATACATGATTGCTGAGCGTTTATGACATTAATCTTCACTCACAAAGACAGAAGAGATAACTCATAAGTTATCCCTCCGCTCAACCATGAATATAAATGTCAGGCTCCTAATGGAGATGTTGTCTAATGAAATATCGTGAATTATTGAATCTTCTGAGCCATGTGCAAATTTCATTTCTTCTTCCCTTTTGGGTTGAGATTGGGTACATTTGAGGTGATGCTATCAGCACTGTGAAGAGCAGATGGAAAGATTCTCAACGTAGCATTAAAGATCTAATCTCCATACTGCAAGATGCCTAGGGGGATGCTGGCTGCCCACTCCCATGGCATCCATAATTGAATTTACATTAAAAACAAATATTTTGGAGACCTCTTCCCTTATGAACCCAATTCGAAGGTGAAGCTAAGGAAGTCTAAGGCTATAAGAAACAACAGCGTGGTCTATAAATTACAGTGGTGTAATTAAATCAATGTAAAGTGGATCAACTTACTTTGGTGCCAGCTCAACACACTTAAAATGCTTTAAACCTTGTTTAAATAGGTTTAGCTTCATTTAGTAAATTAATATAGACAAGCCAAAAATTCTTTGTAATTTACCATTGCTTCTGGCCTCATCAGCTTGTATGTCACACTGGCTTATATCATCTTCGAGACACACTTACCAGTGTGTAACTTACAACCTTATTCTTCCTTTTTGCTTTGGCCTACAAGATGGGGGGATTCACAAGTGGTACAGTTTGCCTACAGAGAGAAAGCTCATTCAGAAGCAGTGCTGTGTCTAAGGGCAGAGGTGCACCTTGGAAACCTTGGTGGAAGTTCCTAGGAAAACTTCCACCTTTCTTCCTAGAAACTCCCAGCTCAGACCAGCAGTTGTCACCAACAGCAGTCTAGTGTGCTCACTGACCTGCTCATGTTTTACTCCCAGGCCCATTTTAGTCTAAATTGCACTTGTTCATGCTACTGTGATCAGAGATTTTTGCTCACTTGACCCATTTGAACTGAAAGAAGTCCATATGCCTTCCCACAACCAGCTCTGCTGGCAGATCTAAGGCAGTAGAAACCTCATCAGAAGCAGCGGCTCCTGGAACTCAAAGATTCTTCGCTCAGTTTAGCCTATCCCTCTTTATTTGTCTGCTTGAGAAACACATAATTTAATTTTGCTGAACCCCATCATCTCCTGCAGGGCTGATCTCTTACTTTCAGTGAAGTATTGTAACTTGCTGCGATCCAATCACTGCGCAGAATGTCTTGGTATGTGTAAAACCCGTGACAGATAACGCTGAAGTTTCAGCTTAGTCTTTACAAGGTACAAATAACCAGAGATGATCATTCAGAGGGCTATGCGGCTCACAGGGAGTGCTTAGGGACAGTAATCTCTCTAGCCCACCAACACATTATGCAATAGTTGCACTGATACCATCATGCTTATCCTCACATTTGCCCTATGATGTAGAGATGTGTTATTATCCCACTTACAGCTGCAGCACAAAGGATGAGGGTAGAATAAATGACTTGCCAGAAGGCAGATGGGGACTCTATGGCACAGAAGATTATAGGAGCCAGGTGACCTGTGTCTTGGTTTGGCTCTATGCCCAGAAAATCTCCTTTTTTTCCTGTAGTTATTGTGCCTTCCTTCTGCAAAATGGAAACCTCTATTGAAATCTCTAGCCCTTTAAGGCTACCAAAAAAAAATATCTAATTCCTGAGTTTAAAAAAATACAAAGGAACCCTTACTTACCCTGTAGGCCTAGGCATATTGCATGATTGTACTATATTTAAGAAATGACCCAGCATGAGTAATGCCTGTATTGTGATGTGGCGCAATTTTGGCCAGAACATTACCACCGGCCTCTTTTTTCCATTGACATGAGTCAGCTCAGTGTTGTACATCCAGGACACTGATGGTGTTAGTGGTGCTGATCCTGATTATCTGGAGAAACTCGATAGATGAGGCACACCATTTGTGTATCAGATTGCCCTCATGGCATGGCTGCCCTGCTGCTCCCTGCAGCAGAGATGTTTAATGGCAGAACTCTGCAATACTGAGCAAGAGCTCCATCACATCATCATCATCCACTGACACAGGGTCTGCACTGGGTTGTTAAATTCCTTAAGTATTTATTGAAGCCAGTAGTGCCTCAGGCTCCATCCACCCCCTCCACATACCTAGCTGAAAATTACTGCCAGCCTTTGCCACTGACCCTTACAGGAAGCATTGAACCGATCCCCCCTGACAAACACAGAGCAATGGCTCAGCCTTGCCGAATGACCCCCGGTGAGGTCGGCTTGACACTGTAGGCAAGGATTGATTGCAGGTAGCAGGTGAGACCCTTTCACTTGACTGCCTCTGGGACTTGGCCAAATGCTCTGTGCTTCAGGCAAGACACACCGTGCATGGGGATAGAAGCCCCAGCTACTTTTATTAGGGCCGTCTGGCCACTGATTACCTTTTTAGGCTTATAATTGCTGGGTGCGTTGATGCTTTTCCTTGAGCACAGTTATTGGGGAGCAGCAGAAGTGTTTCGTGCTTCCCTGGGCAAAAATGGAAATGAGCACAATCTCTCTGCTTATCACCCCCCCTCCTCCCTGACTGCCTCTGCTGTGGCTCCATCGATCTGCGGTGAAGATACTCCTCATTTACACCACTGTCCAGAAAGAGAGAATTTGATTTGAGGTAATTGTTGTCCGATGCAGTCGATCAGGCCTCTATCCAGCGCTTTATGGGAGCAATATTACAGCGGTAGTGATTTTGCTGTTGCAGTGGATTGCATCAATATACACTGGAACTGATGTGTTAGGATCAGGAAAGTGACATTTACTGCAGTAAAGGGAGTACGTATTTGGCCCCAAATTCAACTTGGAGTTGAGAGACATAATTCTATCTTCAGCTGGAATCATTTATCCCAGCTCTGAGTCTTGCCAAGATAAATACGCGCTTCTTCATGCTCACATGTTAATGCTGTTGCGATGAGCAAAGGGTTCATTTATTTGTTAATCACTGTTCAAATTAAGCTGTTAAAATCAGGGAGAAACCCAAAATCTAGGGACCTGGGTATGTGTGATATAGTTCTTTATCTGCTCTTTGTAGACTTATATTGGGGGGGGGGGGGGGCGGTACATGTCTTCCTAATTTATATTAAAATTAGATGGAGGACAAAGAAAAAGAGAGAAAGAAAATGCCTGGTCTAAATCTGGTTGAGGTTCTGAATCCCAAATCAAAGGAGAGAGGCATCCTTCGCAATAAATGTTTTATGAAGAGCACACACAGCATGGTAATGCCCACAGAAATCTGACAGTTTTCTGTGCTTTCCCTCTCTCTGCTCTACTTTCCCGTCCATGCCTCGGGTCATACAATTGAGCCTTGTTGCTCCTGTCCTTGCCTGTGGTCCCTGATTCATCACTTTTCAGACATCACTTCGCTGTGTCTGGAAGAAGCAAGCAGGAGAGACACAACTTTCCCTGAATTTCCTCCTCTCTGTTTGTACTTCTGCTTCCAATTTACTTGCTGCTCTTTTTCACTTCTTTCACCCTGTCTCTCCCGTTGTGTTTCTTTTCTCGCTACCATTTCATTTAGTGTCACTTGGGTGGAAAATGACCCTGCAGTGTGTTGGGGAGAAGTCTTCGTACTGCTGAAGTGGTCGACCCTGACCTTGGCTTCCCTGGACAACCTCTGTATGTCTCTTTTGCAAATGTCCGTACATTTCTCCCTGGTAGTGGAAGCTATGGGTTTCAGGTGTTTCGAAATATTCTCAAGACTCTGAACGCCTCTGAAAACAGGGCTTAGAGCAATCCCCCTTGTTCTTGTTATTGCTCATGGTGAGACTTTCGAGAGGGAACAGCTCTCTGCTTCCGTGGAGCTCTGGTGTATTATTATCCAGCAATTTCCTCACTTTGTTTAGGCATCTGGGGCAAACCATGGCTTTGTTGACTTTCAACGTGCTTTTCCAAGGCCCAAACTGCTGAGGTGTTTTTTTTTAAAAATCACCCACTGTTTTGTTTCTTGTTTTCGATGTAGAGGATAGCTAGGGAGGAAGAATCTCCCCATCCCTTGGTAGATGGGTCGTGTGATACATTGTCTTTCCTGTCAGAAATGTGCTCCTGTTTTCATATTGGAGTAGGCCTAGTCATAGTCATTATTTTTAATCTTAATTCAGCTTTATAGGAACCCTTTCATCACAACTAATTTAAAAAGATGAGGACTCTCTTCCAAGTTTTTCCCTCAGACACTTACCACACAGTATAGAGTGGCAGAGCAGAGAGAATTCTCCATTGCAGTTCTGCCCTTTCTTGAGTTTTGCTTTAACCCCCTTCCTTTTCTGCATCAGAGAAGGATACAGATTGCATAGACCAAGTTGCATATAAACTCCTTTGCAATGGACCTACTTTTGCCACCAGACCAGGAAACGAAGCTCAAGCTGCGAACACACCTTCAGCATGGCAGGGTCCTGTGTCACAACCTGACCTCAGCTCCCTCCCCAGATGAGATGGTATTTTCACCCAGCCCCCAGCAGGATTCCTGTTGGTGCAACTGTGAGCCAATGCAGCCTTCTGGACATACTTTTGCAAAGAAATAAAAATTGAAATTCAGTATATTTACTGCAAATGACAAATGAGAGTATAAAGCTGAGTAGAGAAATTACCCAGGAAAAAAAAAGTATCCCCCCAGGAATCAGATCATATTTGAGACTGTAACCGAATCAGACAAGCCACAGCCAGTGAAACTAGAGGAATTCATTGTGCACTGAAGAGCTGCAAAATACAGACCTGTGGCTGCTCTACCCAGCCTCTCCTGCATACTCTCTCCTTGGCCTCTGAAACATCCATTGTGCTCTCTTTGGATTTGGAGTTAGACCAATTTTAAAGAAGAGGCAGCGTGAGTATGCTTGTCCCGAACGTTGCTATGCTAGAAATGGCATGTTATTGTGAAAGTGTATTTTCAAGACATGGGCAAGGTCTGGGGCAGCCTGTCCAAACGATTTATTGACAAGTCAACGTTTCCACAGCCAGCACTGCAGAGTGGAGGATTCTGAGGCTATTGAATATTTTATATTCACTTGATGAACTAGATTTTGCATGAATTATACCAAAAGGATAAACCAACACCAGTCTGTGTTAGGTTCTCAGCTCTGCCTTGAGATCTGCTCTGTGAGACATTTCATCTCTCAGCTTCTCAGCTCTATTTTCCCAAGGTGAGGCATTGATTTTTCCTTTCCTCTGTATTTTGTCTTACCTGCTTGGATTGGTCTGGACTTTTACAGTGTTTCATGTGAGTATCAGCAAAGTGTTGTCCCATGTTCTGTTTCAACCTCCAAAAAACCCCACAACAAAATCTCAATAATAACTATGGGGGTAGTTTTTGCCCTCTTAGGATTTTTTTAGCTTTTTGCTTGTGTTACTCATTATTCTTCATAAGAAATCAGTGCATTATCTAACAGAGAAGCTACAAATATTTTTACTTGTAGTTGTAATTAATAAAAACTATGATTTATATGAGCAGTACTCTTCAATGATCTGGTCATGCAATTACAACATGAGCTCATGGGGCCATGGGCTGAAGAAACCTATCAGCAGGGATATGAAGATAGAGGAAAAGTGAAAGGCAGGCAGTGATTGCCGAAACAGAGGAAGACCCATGCCAACCCTGGCTATTTATCTGCAAGTCAGATGGGCTTAGCAGTTTGCAAGCAAAAAAGTGGGAAGGTCCTTGCAACCACAATGCACAGCAAATCCCAAAAGAGGGTTAGGATTGAACACTGAAAGCGCACAGGTGAGCCATGAGGTAAGGCTCATGGAGGTTTCCCTGGAAGAAGTCCAGGGAAATTTAAAGTCATAGTCTGTGAGAGAGAAAATGAAGCATTATGGAAGGTGAAGAAGTGCAAAGAAGATAGGAAAAGTGAGATGTCAGGTATTCAGGAGGTGGGAATGCAGGAGATATGATCACTCAGGGACTGCAGATATAAGGACCAAACTTTTAATTGATACAAAACACCAAAAGGAAACAAAAGAGAAGAATCACAGAGAAGCTGGGCACAGATTAAAAAACAGTGTAAAAAGGTTTGAGGGCATTTTGACCTAAATGGAAAGTGAGAAGTCTGAAGAGAAGCATGAACCATCCTAATTCTTCTCCCTGTTTTTGTGCTTGTACAATAGGCTGACTACAGATGGGTTCCTACAAAGTGTGGGTATTGGTTTTATCTGGAATTTATGAGATTTTCGACTTACTGTCAAAGCACGATTTCCCTGTGCTTTTTATAATTTTTTTTTATTTTTTACTTTTTCTCAGAGCTGAATGGGTGCATGAAGGGCACATAAAGGTTTATTGAGTAAAAGCCCTAAATGCTTGCAAACTTTTACTATTCTTCCAGGGCCTATAAATATTTTTCTCAATCCTTCTCTTCAAGGCAATAAAAAATTAGTTTAGAGGTTAGCTGTGGGACACTTGACATGAGTCTGGCTCTAATCTCTTTTTGAGGTTAAGGAAAGAAGTAGAACTGAAACAGCCCAGACCGCCAAAGTATTGAAATAGATATTAACATGCTCCTGTCTATAGGCCATACATATCTGTGGCATAGCAAGTTGTATGGATGGTGAAGAGACCAAGTACATGTGCATTAGATAGGTGCTGTCCTCTCTCACAGGCATTGCTGAGGTTTGCATTTTCAGTGGAGTGACCTCCTTTTTAAAGGGCATGGTTTGTAACCCCAAAAATGGCTGCACTCTGGACAAAGCTCACACATGCAAGTCTCAACAGTGCATGTTGCTGGGTCTCTGGGGTGTAGCTGAGGGTCTCAGAAGTTCAGACACTCAGCTTTGGAGGCAGAGATTATTTCTGAGTGCAAAGTTATGCAAAAATGAAGTTTTATTTTACAAACAAAACAAAACCAAACCCATTTTCCTGTATTCATTCCACTGGCAACAGGTCTTGCTACTCCAAAAAATTGACAGTTTAAGGAGGTACCTTTACACCAAGACTATTTTAGTCACATTGCTCACAATAACTTGATTCCCACGTTTCCACCTCTGTCTGGCCTCTGGGTATCTGCAGAATTTGCTATGAGCCTTCAGTTAGGGGTTCGCTTAGCTGTGCATCCTTGGGACAAATTTAGGAGATATTAGGAAAGCAACTAAGAAAAGCCAGTCTGTGGCCCAAAGGTTCAGATCCATTGCACAAGGCCCTTCATTTCCGTATGAGGGATTTATGTGATGGGTATCAATGTGGCATCTTGTGCATACACACTCAGCGTGTAGCTGTGCTAATTCCCTGTCAGGGTAAAACAAATGAAATAATGCATGTTGACTTACAACTATTTAAAAGATGTTCCTGGTCCGACAGCAGACGTTTTTGTCTTCCTTCTTCCCCTTCCTTCTGGGTCTATACCTTCTTGATTTGCAGCCCCAGCCTGGCAGAATGGGAATTGTCCTTTCTGGCTGGCAGGTGACCGGCAATATTAGCGGTGTGGCAGGTGTAAAGCTGTCTGCCACCACCAGTGGGGCCAGGAGGCTTCACTCAGGTGCCTCCAAGAGAGAGGGCTGCACTCAGGATGGGGATCCGCCAGTTGGAAGCGAGCTCAGTTTTCCCCTGATGTGTAAGTCAGCAAGTACAACTCCCACGCAGGAAGCAGAGCTCTTCAGCAGAGCAGCCGTGTGAAACTCAGCAGTTTTGGTTTGCGAGGGTACATATGAAAATATTTTTGGTGTCAGTTTTCCTGGACGATTCAAGCTTGTGAAAATTGAAGGCAAGCACTAACCTTCCTCTTCCGGAGCAGTTGTTGCTAGAATGTCTGAAGCTTCTCATTTCATCAGCATTTCACAAAAATACCCTGAAAACAGGAGAATTTAATGGGAATGCTCCTGAGGTCCTTCAGCCTGGAGGTGGTAGGAGGCTTGCAATAACACATTCATTCATTTAAAAGATTGTTTTGGAGGTAAACCATTTCCTATGTAGATGTCTACACTGAGGCAAAAAGAGGAGAAAAGTGTCTACCTCACAGGGAGGGGCTTTATATAAGAAAGCCCAGTTTTAGTGAGAACATCTCCAGTTATCTTTGAGTACCAGGCATTCCTCTAGGAAAGCTGATGTAAACATACATAGCTGTTAAAGAATTAATAAGAACCCACAATTTATCTAATGAGATCACATAGGTTCTCCTCTCAGCACCTCCTCCTATACTGAAATCAGGCACCTTCTCTGCTCTAACTAGGCCCCCAGATTAATATTGCCTTGGTGTAATTGTTCATTCAACACGACTGCTAATTTGTCAGTGGAGCTATCCCAAGGTCTTGCTCCAAGAGATATGAAAACAATAACCTTGTGACCAAGAGACAGGCCTAATGTTTTCACTGCTAAACTGTTGAAAGGGTGTTTTGTGTGAAGGAGAAGGGAATGAGTCATCAAGCAAGGGGGTACAGGGTTAGTACTTCTGAAAAGAAAGAAAAGGAAAAAAAAAAGTTATCCTTCTCTAATACAAATCAGAAAATTAATAGGAGAGAAAAAAAGCAAGTATATACAAAATGTACTAGAGGAATGCATCAGTCTGCAAATCACACAAATTCCGGGCATCATTATTAAAAATTTTGTGCACTCACAAACACACATATGTGCATTCTTTGTCTTGCACACATGCATGCATCACTAAAGCACTGATCTGCAGCTTCCAAATAATTGCCTTCTAATAACAAAAATGTGCCCCACTCCAGTAATGACAACTGCAGCACAATCCAAACCAACTGCAGCTAAAAAACAAAAATCATATTTCAAAGAAACATTGAAGATTAGCCTGTGGCTTTCACTAAACTGTGTCTCTCTGATTCCTGCTGAGTGACACAATGGGCTGGCTTAACGCAGCCTGGCCTCTGAACTCAGCTATACAAGCCTTGGTTCCTTGAAACAGCACCCTCACTGTCTATCAGATTTTCAAAGAAGCTACACATATTCTGCACAATATAAAATATCCTTTTCTTTCTCTGCCCCATTTGTCTGTGGCACATCTGTATGCCCCATCTCCCTACTTTTTATAAAAGTCCTCAGAGTCTTTTGTGCGTGTATTCCTTTCAACATCTGCAAAAGAAATCATTTCTCTTAGAAACAGTGTAAGGGTTGGGGAGTACACACAATAGCTGGAAATACTGTTTAAGGCCCAGAAGGGAGAACTTTTTTTTTCTATGAAAATGTGCTGTTGCAATGCAATGCAATATTCAAATTCAACCCCCTTCCATCTTACCCACTCCGCGCCTCCCCCCCCCAAGAAAAAAAAAATGCACAAGGTGGAACAGGCTTGTCTAAAGCAAAATATACTTGAGAGAACAGATGTGGCAAAACAAAACCCATAGTTTTCCATGAAGAGCTGCCAAAAATAACATTGGCTCGGCAGGCATGTGATCTTCAGAGGAGTTTGCTACTTGAATGAGTCAGAATGGTGATTCCATTTTTACCTCTTCAGTGAACAGTGCTCTTCCATGAGCACCAAATTCTGCTGCAGTGGCCCACTTACACTGGATTATATCAGTAGGCTTTGCAGGTGCTGAGAAAAAGTGGAAAGTGTGTAATGGTTCCTTCTAGTTTGAGAAGTTGTGCTTAATTGAGGCAAAACCCAAAAGGTCATCTAGAAGTATATGTGAAAGCATATACATGTGTATACATACCTGAAATGAGGAGCTAGAAGAGAGAGGGGGAAGTAATCTAAAATATCCTTTTCCATAAAGAAAGAACTGGGCTCTACCCAGAAAATACGTTTTATTCTAGGATGCAGAGCTTGCAGATTTTATGAAAAGAAGTCTATGATGTCGCTGATCTCACCAATCCAGCATGTGTCCTTCAGCTGATTGTTCTTGAATGAAAATGCTTTGGGTTAGTTTTTTTACAGAGAAATAGAGTGCCAATGGCCTCAGAAAGTTTCAGGGTTTGGTATCCAACTGTCAGAGGCTGGGAGTCTCCAAATCAACATTTATGTTCTAGTTGCTGAAGTTTTATTGTGAGGAAGCAAAATATATTTTCATTTCCATGTCTCAGGAGGAGTTTGCAGAACTTTTTTTTGAGTATACCATCCTTTGTCCTATAAAATTAGAAAATGTGGAGCTGGAGTTGATAAGGACAATAAATAAGAGAGCCACACAACTGAGTCTTTGCAGTGTCTTTTTCTTTAAGAACTGCATTTAAGTGAAAAAAAGAGAAGGTTCCTTGAAAACTTGGTACTCTCTCAAGTGCCTTCCATATCACTAACAAGAATCATTTTAATTTTGCAATAACTGAGCATATGATATCCTGACTCCCCTGAGGGAACCACAATGATCTTATTTGCATCTTCCCATTCAAGTATTGTCAGGTTTTCTGTGACATATTTGGGAGGCACTTACTGATGTTCCTGAAAAATGTTGCCCATGTTGTCCAATCCAATACCAAAAAGAGTAGAATGAAGTCCAATTGTAGAGCTGGTTGTTTGTAGACCTGGTAGATATTTAACCAAGAACAAAGATACACTGGAAGTTGGGAAGTATTGGTCAGTTGGGTCCTGGGAAAATTACCTCTCATTAATAAATAAAATTAGTATTGAAGTATCTTGGATGCAAGTACTGAAAATAGCAAAAGTAATGGATCACATGCCAAATCCTGACAAATGCAGTCTCTCATCGGACATCTGAAGTCATGCTGTTTCTGTTGGAGATTTCAATAACCTGAGTTGAAGTCTATTGCCAAGACTTTCAAAACTAACTGTTGGGGAGAGGAGTTCAGAGGCTTTAGCAGAGCCCAATTTTCCCAGATTTTGAGTATTGAGCAGTTTCTAAAAATCAGGCCAAGAGGTTTTCAAATTGAGAAAACACATCTGACAATTCATGACTGGAAAATGTGGTCAACATAGGGCTGTAGGTGCTCACGTCTTCAGAAAATCAGTCCAAGGTTCCCTCAAGTTAGAAACCTGAAGTTTCCAGAATGAGAAGTCTCTTTGGAAAATGTTAGCCTCAAACTCTGTTTTAGCTTTTCTAGCTATTAGCATGGGAAGAAAAATATTGTATAATGACTAAATATGATTATTATGTAGTGGCTCATTGAGCTGAGAAAATGGAATAATATGTGGGAAATAATAGTGTCGTGCTAGAGGTGAGGCACAGTTCATTTGTGAAAAGGCAGTGACAAAGTTGTCTACCACTAGCTTTCTAATTTAAGGCAGCCTCTTAATACAAGAAATAGTAGCTGTTCTGTGACACTGTGACTTTGCATCTCCTTATTGCAAGATTTGTGGATTTGTGTTACTCTTTAATTATTTAAATACAAAGCTAATCTTTCAGCACTCAGAGGAGATAAAAGAAATCAGAAAGCACCAAGGATTTCCAAACTGGTTAGTCCTTCTTGTCCACAAAATTCTGTTTGAACTTAATTTCTTCTTATTTTCTTTTTTAGATTTAAGAACTGACTTCAGTTTAAAAAAAAAAAAAAAAAGGCCATTTCTGTCAAAATCTAAGTGATCGGTATCTTCAATGCAAGATTTGCAAGATTTCATAGCTAAACAACATAAATGAAACTTCCCTTCACTTTGATAAAGTGCCTGGAAATGAAGTCTGTCCTTACTGAGCAACTCGTGTCACAAAACACCAGTTCTTTCATAGTTTCCATGGTCTTGCTTTTAAGTATTGGTGCACCTTTCCCTTTCCATCCAGCACTGCCCAAACTGTTTCACTGCTCCATCACTGTGTCAAAGCAAACAATACATCCTGGACATTTTGGTAGACCTTCATTTCAAAAAAAACCCAGAAGCAGCAGCCAAGATCAAAGACCAGTCTGCTCTGGGGAAAATACACCACAGTTTGTGGGCTTCTTAGAAAATTTGTGACCCAGCATATTCCTCCTGATCATGATCCATGGGAGCTGCTTACAGGAGAAAATACAATCAGAACACCTATATAGACATGATTTGATAACAGGATCGTTCATTGTATCTCCAATTTCCTCCCTTTTGGTTTAAATTTAAAACAAACCAGAAAGTTGCTCTGTCTCCTAGTTTTTCAAACACAAATAGGTGTTGTAATTAATTACTGCACATTACACGACCGCTGAGTTATTTTTATACAACATTAAAATTATTACGTAATGTTCTGACACATAATGACTGATTCTTCACTGGTGCCTAAGTACATCACTGAACACTTGGGTGGCATCAGCTGATTGCTGATACACTCAAACTCTTAATTAATTTTTATTTTTTTTTAAGATAGATCCTTTTGGTTTATGCCAGGGCTTTGGTTCTTCTCTCACCTTTAGAGGTAACATAGCTTTTTTATAGGTTGATTCTTCTTTGATCTCCCCTGTAAAAGAGAAATCTTCTAGCAAAACATTTTCCATTAAATTTTATAGCCCCGAATCTTGGCAACTTCAAGGCCATATTTTGCCACAGAAATTAATCAAAAGAGGACTAAGAGATGACCCAGAAGAACAGACTCCCAAAGGGCTGCTATCACAACAGGGAGTTAGTAAGACCTGTTTTCCCAGCTCTGGTGTAAGGCTCTGTCTCCAGTCAAAAGTTTTATTATTGTTGGTCTTTGCAGATCTTTGAAAGCTCTGGTCTTCCTGTCCCTATATTACATTCACAGAAAACCCTATTGCTATTTTTTCAGAATGTATCACTATAAGGTCAGTATATCAGAGGACATGTATATCATGTATCCAAATATACTATTTTTACATTATCAAGGTATTGAAGAACTGCATTTCTCTCCTATTCTAACTGCATGCTTAGTTGCATCCCACATGGATGGTAGATGAACTTCTGGGTAGCCAGAAGGAACTGCATTCCTGGAAAATGATGAAACCAAGGATTCATCTTTCATTCCCACCACTCTCATTAGCAGATAGCAGCCACTTTTATCACTCCAAATACATTAGTCAGAAGGCTCTCACCACATCGGGGCTTCACAGTGCTGGATGCTGTACAAACATTTAATGTGTGCGTTCCTTCCATGCAAAGGACAAGAAAATCATTACATCCTTGCCTCAAGCACCTCCCTTTTCCTAAGCCACCCTCTCCATTCCCTGTGTGCATCTCCTGTTAATCATGCCACAGATCTCAGCGACTGGTGGAAATTCAATAAACACAGGTCTGATGCACGTTGATAAGAGAGACTCACAAACCAAAACAAGCTGAGAGAAGAAAAACTCTCTTCCTATTTAACCCCCCCACAGCTCTCCTTAAAGGAAGTCTCATACGCTTGATGATGCAATTGCTTTTCAAGCCCCAACAAGTAACTTTCCTGCCCTACTGTGAAGTGAAAAGACCCCAGCGCTGTTCACCACATAAGTTCAACCAGCATGAGTCAAGCATCAGAAAATCAAGAGTTGTATTACTACTAATAAAAACAAGAACGTGAAATGTTTTATTCTTTTCTTTCAAAGTTTTGAGGCCAAAGTGACATTAGGAACTCAACAGTAGGGCTGGAAAATTGAGGGGGAGGATTGCCTTTTTACAGGAAAGCTGAAATTCCTTTGTAGTTAATTAATTATATCTCTGCGAGCCAGGGTTAAGCCAAATCTGCAGGTTAATGCAAGGCATATCCTCAAGTTGAGGGGGCTGTAATATGGAGGGTTTCATGCAAGGAAAACTCCCCTTCTGCTCATAGCAAATTTGCCTGGTTTAACCCCAGAAGGTCTGATTTGCACAATGTTGCCTACTAAAAATCAGCCACCTACTGCAGCTGCCCTTTTATATCCCTTCTCCGGGAGGAGACAGACCCAGACATGTTCTGGGAGGAACAGGCTGCTAGTCTGTCTCTGACACCTCCCTGAAATACAGTGCTTCAATAAGCACCTACGCCGCAGGGCATGGCTGGTTTTCCCAATTCAGCCAGCACGTTCTAGGAACGCCACACCCCACCCACGGGCTCAGCCTCTTCCAGTACCCACTGGTGCCACCCAGGTAATTGCCATTTCAGAGATAAGCTGACTCTTATCTGCCACTCAGGCTCCTCACGCTGTCTACGGGGCGGGGTGATGCCTGTTCCAGGGCTTATCCATACTGGGAAAGGAGCTTCTTGTGTTTTGCCAGTGCCTCATTTTTAAAAACAGGTATTTGCTTGTATTTCCAGAGGGGAAGGACAATACTGTGGGAGCTAAGGAAGCCAAGGTTTGGTTCATCATTCTGAGAAAGCCTTCCTGGGTGACCCCGAAATGACATAGTATCTCTACCCCAATTTCCTACCTCAAAAATGAGAATAGTAGCTGCCTTGACTGAGAGGTGTGCTGGAAGGACACAGGGTAACATTTATGAAGTGTTTGAATACCACCGTTGGGAAGGAAGGGGAGCACAGAAGCACATTCGATGACAGATTTACGTTTCCTTTACAGTTATATGTATGAGCTGTTCTTTGTGCCATGCTTCATCTGTTGACCCCAAGATTAAAAATTCAATGGGTGCATCAAAGGAACAAGATTCTTTCCTAAAATGAGTAAGATGGCATGCAAATCCCTTAATAGTCTGGCTCAGCATAGTATTGCACTTCCTGATGGACAAGGCAAAAAAGCAAGTGGAACAAGTTTGGATGTCACCAAGCTATGATACAAGTGATAATGGCATGTGTGACAGTGTCATTAAACAAAATTGTACTTCCAGAAGCTCCACCTGGGGTAGTTATACTATGGGAGGAAAAAAGAAGAAATTAATTAAAGGTACCTAAAACTGCAACTTCTGTATCTCCTGGGAGCAATCAAGCTGCTGGGTTATAGATTGATAGAGTATATGTCTTTTTTTCAGAGAGATGTTGAAAAGGTCTCAATTTCATTCCAGCAAGAAACAAAAGCAAAAATAGTCATGAAAAGAAATTCTTGGAGTTATGCCAATCCAGATTTTAGAGGTTTTGGGAAGAATAAGTTCTCACAAGGAGGCCAGCAGGCAAAGATCAGCTGTAAGTGATAGAATCAGATGTTACATATATAGTTACCCTTTGAAAAACAGAAACATCCCATTCCCCGTACAGCTTTGCCATGATGCATCCTGACAGAGGCCCAGAAGCATCCTCAGCACAGGGCAAGGCAGCGCTCAACAGAAGTGCACTTGGCCAGGAGGACAGAATAATTTTTCCTTGATTTCAGTGGGAGCTGCATCCACTTGCAGCCCGATAAATCCGGTCCTGAGTAATGCAGCGTGTATGGCTGGGTATGCCTCTCTTGTTCTCTCACACACACCTACGTACACAAACACAGACATTCGCCCGCTGACTCACCGGCTTCCCAGCAATCAGTATTCCTTTACTAGTTAAAACATGCGGCTGATATTCTCTCAACCCTGTGGATTAACCCCTGTCTCCTTTATACACCATCACCTATCGCTCGGCAACAGAAAATAGACCCTGATTTGGGCCTGATGGGCACTCTTAGTGGTGATGCATGGAGACAGACAGATTTTTTTATGAGCTCACTTGACCCTTCAGGGCAAGAAGTGGAAATACTTGTTGTGTAGTAAATTGAGCAAACATGACATGGACGGTAAGAGAGAGAGACAAGGAGAGAAGGCACAAATAACCGTGAGGGCTCTACTTATTCCCATGTAGCAGGAGGCTGGGATGACACCAACAAAGGCAAAGAGTCTCTTTTGCGTCACCCAGAGCTGAATTTATGCCTGCAAAGACGACACACAGATTTGAACAAAGACAGCTGGTGATCTAAAATAAAACAACCTCCAATCCAGTTGGTTTCCTACCATTCAGTTGTTCAAAAAAGCAGATTTTACCCCTCTTAATGGCACATGGGAATGTTTTCATGATTTTGTTTTTTCTACTTTGGGGTTGAGAGGAGGGGAAATATGATTTATTGTTGTTTTCCAGGTGAATAAAATTGCAAGATCCCCCAAACCCCATTTTCCTAGTGCAAGAGAACCTGCGAAGCATGTTTGCAACATTTGCCAGGGCACATAAATGGCACAGCAGTCTGCTATTATTGCACAAAAGCAAAAGCATATCACTGAAATGTATGACAGATACAGGATTAGAACTTCTAAAGCCCTTTGAGTTGTAACATAATCAAACTCAATATCCTATTTTACAGATGTAATGTTAGATTATACTACTTCATTCTACACTTAACCTTGCTCTTGCATATAAGGCAGACATCTCTGCTTATGAATCCACATTAGAAAGAAGTGTCCAGAGCCCTTCAGTTTGCAGAAACAGGGTCTGGCCATGTTCTGGAAATGGACTTCTCTGTCACCTCTTCCTTAGGGCTACAAAGCATGTGGAATTTTGTCCTGATAAATGAAGTTTCCAAAATGGGTGTTATTTCATCTTGTGCCTCACCAAGAAGCAGGAGGTGGGACTGATTTGAAGCTCTTATGTTCAAATCTCCTATTACCACACAGTTGCTACATCTTGAACTTCTCTTTAATAACTGGTTTAACACGAAGGGAAGATGGTACCATCTAGGTCCATTAGCCTGTCACTAGTCTATGGCACTTCAGACATCAGGATACAAGCAGTCCAAAGTTTTATTAGTAACCTTGGTGGTTTGACAGGGCAGACAAGCTGCTGCCTTGGAAATGTCTCAGTGAAAACTTGGTTCCAGAGTTTAATGTTTCGGTGACCATCTTGCTTCAACACAGAGGGGAGATCTGCAATTTCCCAGGGCTTAAGAGTGAAGATGGGAGAGGTTCCATTTCACAGACTGCTGGTGCTGGGTTTTCCCTCTCCGTGTTTCATTTGTGCTGACATTCTTCACCAAGCAGCAGACCTTCTTGCTCTCTCTTTCTGGAGCACTGGGTGTTTACACCTCTGGGAGATGCATTCAGCAGATAAAGGTTGCAATCCCACATTGTGCAACGAGGTAGAGCTTGGCCTGACAAGCAGGGAGCAGGTTCACCAATACAGACGGCTCAATCAAAGCATTTCTGTCCTCACCTAAAACTTCCCTCCATCACCATCACTACAACCACACATGCATCCCTGCCCTATAGCTCTAGCAACTTAAACTGAGACTGCCCATTAATCTAAACTGGTGACTATTATAAGATAATCCACTCGACCTGGAAGGTTAAGTCTACTTTAAAGGGAATTGTTTGTCCAGACATGCAGACATAGCTTCTACTATGATTTTTGCTACACTGGTTTATGACAGTTTCCCAGAAGAAATACATTTTATTAGGAAAGGCACTTTTGGGGGAGTTTCTGACAGTATACTTGCATTTACCTAGGACTGTTGTGGAATGAAAACACCATTGAGGAATACACCTCTAACCACCCCGTCTGTATTATCAATAGATTGTAGACAAGACCTGGCCCAAAGGGAAATTACTAAACTTGCCAAGGCTTAAACATATTTTTGAACCCAACTCTGCAGAAGGAGAGAAGTTAGTGATTTAATCCACCAACATCATATCAGTCAGACAAATAAAAGCCCTGGAAAGACCAGGACAAAGTAATCTGACTATTTCATTCCCCTTGAACACCAATTTCCAATGGCCATAGTCAAAAGACATGGAAAAATATCCTCATGTAAATTGGCATGGGGGCCAGAGCACAAGCAGTTAACATTAATTATGTATTACCCAAGCACTATAGACAGCACCAAACAGGAAGGGGAAAAACTCATAAAGCTATTAATAATGAACATAAAATTTGTAAACTCTCTATGAGGAATAATTTGCATAGCAATATAAACATGGTCTCTAATGCTGAAAAGCTGGAAACAGTACTCTGGTAAAAAAAAACCATTGTATTATATGTTTAAAACTATAGGTCTATTTATTTATTTATAAGCACATACTATGGTCTCTAATTCACAGGTTCCTGACCGTGTGGAACATAACCACTTTGCTACTGCAGACATTCCCATTTGCTGGGCACATGCAATAACAAATCTGGATCATTTGCTTTGCAATAGTCTCAGATGAACAGTAATTACTAGTGATACTTGTGCTTGTTTGAAGACATGGATGGTTCAAGAATACCATAATCTAGAAAACCTGCTTTTTTACTTTGTCTTTGTGTTTTAATTTGCCTTATAAGAAGTCATTGCATTGGGTTGTATCTTATCAAAGGAGTCAGATCTCTGTTAGAGTCAGCTCTTAGCTTCTCAGTGAAATAAGGAAGTACTAGCAGCAACCTTCACCTACCCCATCTCCTTGAAGAACTCACATGGTTGGCTCCAATGGCATGTCATCCTGAAGACTGCTGGAATGACTTTAATCTTCAACACTTTGGTGGGGAGAAAGATTCATTCATTATGTGTAGAGCCCAGTTTGTATAATATTTTAGGGGCCACAGTATCTAAACATGGTGTATGGATGTAAAACATATCATCAGTTACGAGGGGCCAGCAACATCCTGACCTAGCTGTGCTGGAGGTCTTTACCATGAGCAAATGCTGGTTCTCTCATTACCCTTATGACTACCCTCAGGCTGTTACATTTTATCATGGGGAAAAGATGCCAACTTGCATTTATTCTAATCAGAACAGTTCCAAAATACTCAGAATTATTTAAAACACGTGAAAACAAATGCCATTTTTTATACAGTCTGTGGGGTTCACCAGGCTTCTCTGGAACTGCTCAGGCTAATTCAGGAGACTGCAGGAGCAATACAAAGCACGATGACATTTGTCAGACCTAGGAAACCACAGGGTTAATTTATGTCCAGCAGCTTCAGTGAAGCAACCTCTTTCTTGCTTTCCCCTGAGCCTGAGAAGCAGAGTGCTGGTAACCTGCACCTCAAGATATGATAGAAATTTCCCTGTAATACAACAGGACAAAACATTGAGTGGGTTAGCACCCAGGGTTGGGGTGGGGTCCTCTCTCTCCTTGTCTGAAATTGGTACATGGCAGCCTTGCTCTGCTTCCACACCTCACCAGAGAGCACACCTCTGAGTCTCAGCTCTGCCTACTCCACTTGGCTGGGGAAGCTTCCCGCAAGCTGTGCTAAGCTCTTCACAGCTGGAGGTAGCTTTTGCATATATCACAGACACCTCTTGGTGGGCTGTGATTTGATTTTCCAGAGAGGCCTCCTGGGAGTGTGTCTCAGGAACAGGGTACGGGGGAGG
Organism: Buteo buteo; assembly: GCF_964188355.1. Taxonomy (NCBI): domain Eukaryota; kingdom Metazoa; phylum Chordata; class Aves; order Accipitriformes; family Accipitridae; genus Buteo; species Buteo buteo. The sequence continues at coordinate 67,676,748 of NC_134172.1, forward strand.
ATGGGGAAGGATGTGGTCGCATGCTTGATCAGAAAAGCAATAATGAAAAGTGGATGGAGAAGGGGAGAGAGCAGTGGGAGTTTTCTCATCAATCCTGGGTCCTGTTGGGCCAGCAGCCCCTCTGGTATGTTTAGGGATGCTGTGTGCCTTAACAGCCTCCATTTACTAATGCAGTAATGACCTGCTGGAGGAGGATTTGGCCGCTGTGCTAATTGCATTCCTCCGCTGCACAATAACTTAACACATTATTAAGATTCCACAGAAGAGGGTCAGGGAATTCATCTCTCTCCAGTGCTCTCCTGACCCCAGCACCATCTCTCACACACACACACACACACACACACGCAAAAATCCAAATGGATGTTTTCAAAAGCTGGAAAGGAAACATTCCATCATTTGTAACACTGGTACAGCCACAATTTTTTCTTCATATTCAACATTTTATGCCTAATTTTGAATAGCTGCAAGGTCCAGCTCTCCTGCTTCACACTGTTCTTGCAGAGCAAAAAGGCTCAGAGATGGACTCCACGGAGTAACATGGCCACAGCTTCAGGTGGTGCAAGTCATTTGTGTTGAAGATAAGACCTCTTTTATCACAGCTCAGGTTTTTACAAGCTCACCCAGCTCTGAGGGATGGACCAAAGCACAGTAATGGGATTTTTTTCCTTGGGAGTTTTGGTTTGGTTTGGTTTATGGTTGGTTATTGCACAATCTGACCCAATATTGTTCCTCCATTGGATAAAAGACTGTCAGAAAAGAATGTAAGGAGGTAATAATCAGTCCAGTGTGTACATTTATAGCTGCTAGCTGGCCAAGACAGTACAGCCCTTGGCTCAATGCAAAGTGGAGGGTTAAAACCCTTTGAAAATTGCCAAAACCAACAGGCAGGGGGGTGGGAGCACGAGAATACAAGGGTAGCTGAATCAATTTGGATTGCATGGCAAGTAAGAGCGCATGGTGGAGGTGAGTGCTGTCTGCAGAGTCTCAAGGACAGCTCTCAGCCTGATTTGCTGGTGCAAGGTGGGGACCTGAATGATCTCCTCACTGCACTTCTCATATGCCACCACAGTGATGGCAAGCCAGTGGCTCATCTTGCAGCCTGGCATTAAAGGTGCTGTGGATTTCCCATCACCAATTTCCTCCTCTTCCTCATTTTTAGGTCCTCTCTCCTTTCCTCCCCACCAAAGGATGAGACACCAAATTGCACCTTCTTCAGAGGCACTATCTCTCTTGCATGGCAGTCTTGGTGAGCAGGCTGGATCCACCACACCGGATTGCCAGTGAAACCACCTACTTGGCTCTGAGCATGAGTCTGAAGGCTGGGGCATTGCCCCAAGTCACTGGTGAGGCAGAGACGAGCTCTGCTGCTCCCAATGCCTGCCCTCAACCCTGCCCACCCTTCCTCGTCTCCCCTGCTCGCTCCAGACTGTGCATCTTCAGCCTGCTTATATGCCTGCAGCAGCTTTCCTATTAATATATGTCAGCATCCTTCAATTTCTTCCTTCGGAAATCTTCTTAAAAGTCTCCACTGTACTACACCATGTTCAGGCTGTAATGATTTTATCAGCTCGTGCTAGATCTAGTTAGTATCCTGCCACTTTTAGACTATTGGATTTGGAGGGGGAAGAGATTGTTTACTTCGTTGACTCTTGTCAGAATAACATGTACGCTCAGCTCACTAAATAAGTTAATGGTAGTAATAGTCATAAATAATAATTATAAATGAAAGTGTGTGCAAGGTTAAAACTCACTTGATAGAAGCTTTCCTCTGGCTCTGACTGGTTTGAACAACAATTTGTTTTATGATCTAGCTGCTTCTGCTTTTTCTTTGTTTGTATGTATCCTTACACATCTATGTAAAACGGCAAATAGCAGGCAGCAGGTTAGGCTTATTTCTACCGCCAAAGTACCACAAAGCTCCACCGAGGCACTCACCTGGAACGAACTCAGCGCAGTGAGCTAACCTGAAAGCCAAGCACACCCCCGTGACGGTCCTCTGAAGGCCCCCCCTGGCAGCGGGCTGCAGGGAGGCTGGGAGCCTGCACCCATGCAGGTGCACTGATCCCAGCTCACCGCCACCCTTCCCTCCCGGCAAGGTCACAGCAGACACCGTGCCTGAGTCATCCCGTGGGCTGGATCCAGCCTGGCACACAGCAGCTCCCGGAAAGGGTTACTGCTGTCATAAAGAAGAGGCTGTCGAGTCATCAGAGTGAAGTCAAACTTTTTGTTGTTGTTGTTATTTATTAAAAAAGCCCTACAAGTGCTGGGGTTTTTTTCTTCTCTGCTACTAGGAATGGGCTAGTTTGAATGCCACAAGTTCTCTGCTCTAGTACGATCATGCTCAGGTGCAGAACAAGTTGGGTTTGGATTTTCCCCAAATAAGCTCACTAATGTATTAGTCACAAACAGACTTCAAGGACACTTGACCTCAGTGTCTCTGCTTTCCTCTCTGATCATCTTCCAGCTTCTGCTTCAGCAACAGAAAACTACAAAGAAAGAAATGGCAGAGTCAACGAAACAAGGGAAAGCCAAAGATTAGGGCTGTGGTTGGCTCAGCAAAGCCCAGCCTGTGTGCCATGCTCCTCGTAACTATTTCCAGGTTACTCCCATGATGTAAATCCAGGTAGTTACATCAGGAAGGATTTTGACCCTTCAGCTGAATAATTTTTTACATCATCTCTCTTTGTGCAGGGTTTTAAAAAGTTGTGTTTAAAAGTAAAACACAGGCATCTTAAATTATTAGTATTTTAGTGAATGATAAATAATGCAACTGGGAAAAGTCTGAGAAGCAGATAGGGTAAACAGTGAAGAAGGACATACAGAAAGAAAAAAAAAAAGAGCATCAGACAATATAGGAGAAAATAGAGTGACTTCTGAGCTGAAATTTTTTAACAAAGAGCTTTTCTTCTGACTTCCCAGCTCTGCCATTCCCCAATTGCATTAAAGTGGTTGGCAAGATGAATAATATTTTTAGATGAAATATACTGGCAGAACAACAGGAACTGCAGCCCCTTTACTGTTCTGCTGGAAATTTCTGCTGCTGTTTCTGGTAAATATGGCTGGTGGCAGGACCTGGCTTGTAGCTTTAACCGCATGTGGGAAGTTCATGGGGCAAAGATGCCAAGTCTAAAATTAACCCCCTTGAAAAAAAGATTTTAAAAAAACTGCCTGGGGCAGGGTGAGAGTGTTTAGGTCGTTATTTTTAGTCTTTCATTATATTAAGACATGTAGAGATTTGGATTAATTAAGGATAAAAAAAAAATAAGATCTCAACATTTTCTGGACTGAAATGAATAAAGCATTTGCATTAAATACTGGAGCTTTAAATCCTTAGACAAGAACCAAGTAAGAGACAGAGCACTAAGGGCAAAGGCTCTCTGAAGCTCCCAGTATTGCTGTGGAGAGTGGATCTAAGGTGTCACCAGGTTTTACTATAAGCAGCACATTTCTCTAAGCTCCATTACTGGGACCCCACCGATTTTTGCAAAGACCCTAGAAAAGAAAAAACTGCGTGTGTGTCACCCTTGGGCTTGTGTAGAAGAATTCCAGAATGTAACATGAAAGGATCAAAATCTGTAAAGCAGATAAAAGGTACAGCACCAAAACATATTGGTGTTTCCTCATTTTTGTGTTTATTTTTGTTTCTTTCTGAACTTTTTGAACACGACTCCTGATTTAAGGGGCAATTTAATCCCTGAACTTTGAACTTAAGAGTATGATGTCGCAGCTGACGCCGGACACACCAGTAAACATTTTTTAATAATTTTGTTAATATCACCATTATCACCATCAAATCAAGGCTAGCCTCAAAATAACCACTGCTCCATCTTCCACCCCATGAGAAGTATTGGGATTCATCCCTTCTTTGGAAATAAGATGGTTTTATCTAGATTTCATGCTTGGCTGAGTTTTCTATTCCTGCTTTAGAAGACAGTCCATTGTCTCAGCTCCTAAATGCTTTGTTACTTTTCCTACTTTGTTCTTTGAAACAAAAATCTTATGGGAACAGCTGCTGTAAAGTAGAGGTCTGTGCTAATAAGGCATGGTATGGAGCTAGTTAAGTACATTGTATTGCAAGGAAATGTTAACATGGCACTACTGAGAAATCAGTGTTTATCAGCTCCATCATGAATTCCCACCTTTAGAAATGATCAAAAATAGACATTTATGCATCTCTGCATATATTTTACCACTTTCTTCTTGTCTCAGTCCTCCATGTTACTCCCCTTATGGCTTTTCAAGCTTTACTCAAAATAGTGGTGTCAATCGCAATTTTTTTTTCTTTTTTTAATTAATAAGCCCCTGCTAAATCTTTTCTTCTGTCAGCAGATATGGACACTACTGTACAAAGTACTATATATAAATCTTATTAGAAACAGCACCTGCTCAAAAAAAATTATGGACCATATTAATAACAAAAGAATATCATTATTTTTGTCAATTTACAGAGATGTCAGTTTAGGCACAAATATTTCCCAAAAGTTACATAAGAAACTCGTACAGCTCAGAGTCTGAGTGCAGGTCACTGAAGTCCTTGCTCAGACCTCAGCCCCTCTTGTCAGGTAGCAGACTTGGGTGAGGAAGATGGAATAAAAAAAAACCAAACAAAAAAATCCATCTCAGCTAGGACAGACAATATGGGAATCCTCTGTAGAGCATGTTGTGATTGAGGGAGCCTTCTGGTAATGGAAAGATGAGAGAAATAATCCCTTTCTTGGGTTGGGGGTTCCTGTTGTCATTCAGTAAGAAAAATCATCTTAGTGGAGAATTCCTGGAATAAGACAATGGTGATCAATAACGAATTCCCAGTTGTTGCTGGAAAAGGTTTCTGAGCTATTGCAGACAGGACAAAAGCATTCTCAGTACCATTACCAAAAGCGAAGTTTTAGACCTGAAAGCTAAAATGAAACAAAGCAAGCTTTCAATTAACTTCTCAAAGTGCTTGCAGTTCCCAGGTCAGGGCAGATGAAAAGATAAATATTGAACAAAGAGGGTTGTTCTGTATCTGAAGCATCTTAATGAATACAAAAAGTTATACAACATATTTGAGGAGTGCTTTTGCCTTATATCAGCTGTTCCTTTCTCCAAGCCAGTGATGAGATTATGGCCCCTCATGGGTGATCAATTCTTAAGAGTGATATTGGATGATTTATTGCATGACCAGAGGCAAGCTGGAGTTTCCCCTTGAACTCTGGAAAATCAACATTGTAACTGATATGAGAGGGAGAAATTCTCATTAGAAAATCTGTAGTTGTCTGAGAAAAAAAAAAAAATCTATTACTAGATGTTTTTATGACTTTTACTAGTGACTTTTGTGACATGGACAAATCACACAAGTCCTTCCCCCTCCTGTCTGCTAAAGACTGGCAAACCCCTTCTTAAACATTGTGAGAAATGCAGAGGTACCGCAAATGTTAACTTTGGCATTACACTAGTCACAATAGTATTTAGCAATGTTGCTGCTTGTTAATTGTCAGTATTATCATCACCTATGGTCCCATCTTGACTACCTAGGCAAAAAAAACCCAAACCTGATTGCTAAGAAAGTTGCTGTTGCTAAAGACCAAGATTTTTCAGAGTCTGAATAAGACATCTGCAGCTTCCCCAAAGGTTATTCGCTTTCTGTCTGTATCTGGTAATGCAACAAACTGAAGAAGAGGGGGGGGGTGTGAAATTAAGTGCTTATAAATAACATTTGAGACCGTCTTTCTAAGGCCAGAGAGGGATTACTGCAAGCAGCCCCAGTTACTGCAGGTCCTGGGGGTTTAAGGAATTCCTTAGGTTTTGCTTTAGTAAATTATTTGGGGGAAAATGGATTAATCCTCTTCTATTACATGGATTAAATAAGCAATTTATCTATGGTGTATTCTGATATAGTGTTACAAACACTTAAATATTGCATAATGGAGTCATACCAGTTCAAATAGGAGAATCAGATTTTTGTGAATCTGAGCCAAAAGCTCATTGACATCAACAGGGAAGCTTTCTACTGATTTCAGTGAGCTGCAACTATGACTCCATAAATATAGGAAAGCTTTTTTATGGCTAGTCCTGCAAAACCAATGAAACTTAGGAGAACTCTGGTTTGTGTCTCATGCATCATTAGCACACTCATGAGCTAAATTGTGACTACCACTAGCCAGAAAGAGCATGGCTCAATTTCTAGATCCCCAACTGTTTGCAGGGCAGTCACAAAAACTTTTAAAAACTTATTTGGGCTTGAGATCTGCAGGGACAAAAGAAATACCACACCCTGTATCTCTCTATAACTTTTTAAACTTTCAGCCATTGTTTATTCCTTCCTAATGACCAAACACACAAACCCAATATTTTTCTTTAATATACACTAAGCTTCAAAAGACTTGCAGAGTACAAATAATTCATGGCACTAAGATGCCATGAGCTGAAACCTTGAAGCTGTGGGAGTTTTGCTACTGACTTCATTGGGCTAGAATTTCACCCAAAGATGATTAATTACCACAACTTTCAATCTCCATAAATGCTATTTTGTAATGTTGAATTGTCTAAGCCAGCTCTTACAAATGAAGTAAGTAGAATGAAAATTAGAAGAAGTGGAAACAGAAGTGGTGGACAACAGGACAACAGTAACGCTTTAACAGTTATGGTTTTAGGGGCAACCCTTTAAGACCTAGTAGCTACATTACAGCCTTGCATGCAGTGACAGTACAATTTTACCAATAGTACTCAAACAAATCAGATTTTCTTCATTTTCTTTCTGCAGCAAAGTGTCCCAAGCATAGCTACAACCAAGGTATGACACATTGACCACAAGAAGAGAAAGAATGACTCTGCACTTTCCTCTCACGTCCAGCCCATTCCTTTTCTCTCTCAATGTAACCATTTCATTTTGTAAGAATTGAAAATGAAATCTCCTATTGCGTTCATAGTTAAGTCCCTTCGATGTGTATGTGCAAGACACTTCTCTGTGTGTGGGTGCATAGAGAGGTAGATCAGGAAATGTCAGCTTCTCTTCCTTTTACTTGTTGTCTTTTACTCTTTTTATTTTCTTCTTTTGGTTTAATGCTTTGCATGTGAATCTTTCATGTTTTGTTCCAATGAGTGAGAGTGAAAAAGAGAAAAAGGGAAGGACGTCGAGATCACTTTTAAAATATCTCAAGATAAGCAACAAATAAAATCCTCAAGAAAAAAAAAAGAAAAGAAAACAACACAAACCAGCTCACAGCTTCATACGCTGCATAGGCTGCAAACTGGAGTTCCTGTGTCTACTGCTGGGTCCGCTTTCCCATCTCACAACAGAAAGCAAATCTTATTTACAATGACCAAACCCAATCTGGGTGCTTAAGCCTAAGCCAGCACTGCTGGGCTATCCAAATCCCATTAAAATCAACAGAAACCCCTTGTCTAAAGTAACCTTCTTACTACCTTTCCAACCCATGCCTTTGCTGCAGCTCATTTACTTGCCTCCTTTTCACTCAATCTCATCTAAGTTTGGGTTGCGTGTTCGAGCCGCCTGCATGGGGAGCCCAGGTTCTCCTTTTTTTCTCTGCAGTAGGAGTCTGCTGCTGCAGATCCCCTGCTCTTTGATCTCCCTATTTTATAGAGAAAAATTAACTCTTATTTCTACATGTTATTTTGCCCAGCATGATGCCATGGCCAAAAAAGCAGCCCATGTAATCACAGTTGGATATGAACAGTACCTGAATGACTTAATGTATTTTGGCACCATGAGGAGCCTATGTAATGATCAACACCCTGACTCTCTTTTTGAGGGGCTGTACTAGCACAAAGCAAAAGACAATCTTTGCCTCAAACCGCTCACGGAAATAGTAAACAACGATATCTGCATATATTTTAAAGCAGCAGTATTGCCTCCACTGGGCTGATCCAAGCAGCTTCACATGTAATGAACAGTGATGAACCTCAGAAAAGAACAAGGACCAAAGTTCTGTATCAGAGACCACCTGCAAGCACAGCATCCTGAAGCATATCCCAGGGCTTCATGGCAATTATTCTCTTTCAGACCCTAGTACGAGTCTGTATGCAGAATATAGGGGAAGGGGGGTGACAACATTAATTGATCAGAAATGAGACAATCAGTTGACTCGAGTGGCTACATGATTAATTGTCAGGGTCCAAAAATGCCATTAAAAGCTGCAAATGATGTGAAAATTTGAAGTGAATTTTAAACAAGTATACATTTCCTGACTCAAAGGCACTTTAGCCCTATAGCCTGTAGCTTAGAGACATCTATCTGGCTTTCTTCCGTCAATCGATACCATTAAAGCCCTAAAAAAAAATCCTTTCTCCATATAGTTATAAAATATCAATTACATACATTTTCATTAGCTGAATGCAGTCATCAGGGCTGATACATTGGTTGTTTGTTTCTCAGTGATACATTGTTGGCACTCTCCCAGTCACAGTCTTATCCAGTGGGAGCATCCTCTAATCATGCTGATGGGGACCCGTACTTGGCATTGCACTTACCCACCAGCCGTCTGCCTATGACCGTATCATGAGCTGTCAGTCACAGAGCACAAAAGGGGGGTGCTGAGCTTCAGTTTCTCCTGCCCGTCACCCCTACAGTGCATTAACCACCAGTGCCTGCAGAGGATATTCTGCTGCAGGATTTAAAAGCTCCAAACAGACATTAATGAGTTATGCTAAACTCACTGACACTCTTGTGGAAAGTACTATCGCCTCTGTTTCACTGATGTAGACGTTTAGATAGAGGAAAGATAAGTCACTTGCCTGAGGCCATGCACTGATTGAGTATCAGAGACCAAATTAAACTCTGACATTTCTTGGCCCTTAGCTCCATGTTGTGGAAGTTCTGTCTCCTGAAGAAACTGTTGAAAGAGAAACTAAAACACATTGTCCCTACATTAAATATGCCACCTACTCTGTGCTCACCCATTCCTTTGCTTTTAAATGCCACCCTGTCAGTACCAGCATACAGGTATCTCTCTGTCCATGACAGCCTATCTTCCTCCTCCTTTTCAGCTTAGCTCTTTCACACGTCCACTAGTGTGCATTGCCGTCCAGCTCACCTTCATGTGGGCCAATGCTCAGCTGGAGATCCTTTCTCAAAAAGGCAGGAACTGAACATGTCTAGAAGCGTAGAGATATTTTTAAACCAAGCAGAAACGTGCATGGCCACACTGAATGTGGTTTTGGAAAATGCAGCTTTCTGTTTTCATTCAGCACTTCTTCTCAGAAACAACATGAGAAAGGGAAGGCAGTGGAAGAAGGCTAGGCTTGTTCTTCGGAAGGAACATGTTAAATGACAGCATTAATAATTGCTGGTTTTTATCCTCGGGGAAAAAAAAACACATAAACAAGTAAACAAACAAAAAAGATGACACACCTCTCACACAACCTGCTGGAATTCGTAGCTCTGCATCTCGGACGTCCTCTGAAACAGAAACCATCAGACACGTCCTGGATATTTTCTAACAAAATGAACATACATACCTTCCTGAAGAACTTTAATGGGGCTAGAAAACATGAGGCCCTGTATAAATTCAATAGACTCTAAGTCACCCAGTCTCATTTTCTTGTCTCCTTTCCTGTCACTTCAGATTGGTAGGCTTGTGGGCTCAGTCTCCCCATTTGAAAATTTTTGGCTTTGAAGGACTACCAGGTTCTCTCGGGTTATCAGAGCAAGCAGACTAAGCACTTCTTGCCCTGCATTTCTTGCCATCAGCCACCACCTCTGCTCTGTAGCAGAGGGCAGCAGATGCTGACACCAGTGTTGCAAGGTTGGTGTTACAAAACAGCATCACCTAGAAAACCTCCTGCGAGGGAGTTATGCCTTACCCCACACATAAAGGTGCCCTATGCAAACTTCTCATGCTTGCACAGAGTAGCACACATAAGAGCACAAGACGACCTCATTTCCAATGATAACCCTCTTACTGGCATGCATGCAGGTAACCTACTTCGGAATAAAAAGATCTCTCTAGTCTCCAGGTCTGTCCTATGTGAGTTCAGAATTGGGAATTGGAGCTAAAATCCTAATGGGAAGGGAGAGGAGCATAAGCAAAACTCCACAGAGGGAAATAGAAAGCCTGTATTTTACTGCTGTAGTGCCGGACACAGAAGAGGTCAAGAAAACATTCCCCCACTGCAAAACTGTTGAGTGTGCACAAACTAAAAATATTTTTTATTGCAAGAAGAAAAATCCATTGATTATTTTTTTTCCAGTTTTCAGCAACTAAAGAAGCTATCCAGTTGAACATTGCAGGAAATATCTGCACAACAGACTGCAGACTTCCACTTTTCAGTTGTTAGAGAAATGTTTCCCTAGTTGGCTACTGCAAACTGAATGCTTTCAATTACCAGGGTTTTATTTCTTTGGAAGTAATTAAAAACCTGACATTTTTCCTTGAGGTTTCATTCCATTTTAACGATGGAAAAATATATCTAATGGTAAATTTCAACTAGCTCTTCTTCAGATCTCTCTGTAGCTTCCATGATCACCAGACCTACAGGCAAAACACATCTTAAACAGACCCAAGGACTGCTTCCCCATGCAGTTATACTTGAGGTTCTACTAGGTTACACAGCCTGTGTCACCATGGGCATGTGTGCTTGAGATTTAGAGGTTTGAGTCTGGGAGGACCGAAGTCCAAAATAAAATGGACCACCCCATTGCAATCCAATGCTAACTTGGTGCACAGTCACCCAGCAGTGCTGGGAAATGCTGCACGGACAGCGTGCGTGGCTCTTCCACACTGCCCACATGGTCAGATGAGGTCTTTCCCCAGTAAATCCATCACTTCCAGTACTTGGCTCACAGGACAGCATATGGCTCCATGCCTGCCAAAACCAGACCTGTCCTCACCACTGCTCAAGCACCATTGAAGTCTGCACTTCAGTCCTGCTTAACTATTCCAGGAGAGAGTGTGGTTTAAATCTGCTCTGTCTCTTGGCTTCTGCTCTGCATCTGCCAGGAACTGCACATGCCGGGGTTACATCCACACAGGGATATGCATTTATAGGCAAGCCCACTGCCTAGAGCCATAAAGGAACTGAGTCAGCCTGGTCCGCTGGATCTAGCCCTCCAAGGCTTGCAAGTTCTTCCAAGCCCACGTCTCACTGGAGTGTTTTTGGCCAGATGGGAAGAAGTGAGATGTTTAGTGGTAAAAATGACACCGCTTTTGATTAAGGGAAATGGTAAAGTTTCTCTCGAGGGCAAAAAATTGTAAATTCCCAATATATCTTCCCTGTGAAAACTCCTAACTAAAAGAAAGCAGAGTTTTACAGGACTTTTGTTTGCTAAGGAGCTGTGCAGATGTGACTCATTTGCTCTCCCCAGGCCAAATGTTGGTTGGTGCCTAGAAAGAGGCTTAAGCCTCCCTACAGACACACTGAGACTCTCCTCTAGAAACAGCACCACAGGCCAGGTTCCAGCTGAGAGAAGCCCTCTTCACAGCTTCCTTGGGCTGTCCAGTTAACACCAAGGGACTACATGGGCCGAGGACGATCTGCAAAGCTCATTGCACATCCAACAGAAACATAAGCGTTCAGAACACCTTCCTCCCTCCTGGTCTGTGTCTTGTGGACAATCAGTTTGTGTCTTTCTGGAAACATGTCTTCTATGGGGTTTGCAAGAAACTGAGTGCTTGTGGCCAACTATTACACTTTATCTCTCTGCCTTTGAGCCGGTAGCTGTGTTCAGTTAAATTTGATGGAGGGGAAGAGAACTTGAACACATCACATTTGCAAAAAGACTCCACCACACTCTTGCCCCAGTCTGCTTTTGCACAGGGGAAAGAGGGAAAGTTTCCATTGTGGGGGATTGCCTCCTTCCACTGTCACCCTGGGTTGGGAGATATCAGGAACCTTGGGTTCCCTGCTCACACACTGCATGCAGGTCAGGGCTATAAGAGATAGGGAGCAGAGGGTTCCCAAAAGACACACAGGCACACCATTGAAATCAGACCATCATGGTCATTTTTACAAGCAAACCAACTCTGGACCAGATCTAATTTTTTTTTAACACCTAACTTTCTAATGATGGCTATTATTTTATGACCAGGAATAAACGCTTCATCAACATGCCATCTTTTCTAGGAAAAATAAAACAGGTCTTTCATGAGATGTATTTTAGAGCTGATTCTTTGTCATTACACAATATTTTTATTATTAAGATTATTATTATTAATATCAAGCCCTGATACTTTTATCATGCTCTTTTGGATCTGGATATTTTCTGCGCTTTGTTGCATGCTTTCTTTAAAATACTTCCAGGCAGCTTTAGACAGCAGAATCTACCTTCTTCTCTAGCATGACTGTAAGTTTGTTAGAAAGCAACACTTTTTCCCATATGGAGAAAACTGCATTCCTGTTACCTCGGCCATTGGCACATATATTTAATCTCTATTGGAGGTGACAGCAACAAAACTCTTGTTGAAAATGCATTATGCAATCCAATACATTGGAGCTTTGCTTGTTCCTCTTATAAGAAAAGGGATTATTTACTTATTGTCCTGAAATAGTGATGAGGACCATAGCACAGAAACATTTTAATCTAGTGAGACAAGAAGCTTGACATCCTTCTTGTTGCTGCTGATGAAGATTTCATTTCTCTAGAGCCTTATTACTGTTGGAAGCATTTAATATTTTGGTTCTGAAAGCAGATGTGATCAGACATTTGAGTCTGAGGGCTTCAGCTAATTACCAGCTTTCCAGGTAGTTTAGTGGTCTGTTAGTGTTGCTCTTCCAGTGTGAGGAGGGTAAGGCATCTGTCTTGCTGCTCATGCTTCCACTTTGGCTGGCCACTATGAATCAAAAGATCTCAAATCTGTACTTCACTGTGGTCTTCCTAGTCAAGACGAAGGGAGAGATAGGCAATGCATTTTGTATTTGACTCAAGTGCTTAGGTGGGTTCAGCAAACTCTAGAACACAAAGCACCTTGGAGCAATCCTCTGAACAGTGTAAAACTGTGTTTGGTCTCCCCTTTGCTTCCAAGGAGGGTTTTGCAGCCTGGATGTCTTGAGATGAGGATTTCTGCCAACTGTGACTCAGGAAAAGAATTTAAATGTGATGGCCTCAGCCTGGTCCTTGGTGGAATATTTGTCCACATCATAAAACCACTGGACACAATATGGAAATGCAATTGACATTAAACCAAATGATATAATCCCATCTAATGGTATTATAATGAATCCCAAGTGAACTAAACATGATTGGGCAAGTATTTCAAAGTGTTACTGAAACAGTTTTTATAGCGTAAAGGTCTGCATTTGCCAACCAGTGGCCAGACACACAGCACAGACTCTAATAAGTTAGCCAATTCCCACCCTGTAAACCTGTGGCTGTTTCTTAGAGAAACATCTTTTTTTAATTAGTGCTTTTACTTTTTGAAGGATTCAAAGGAGTTTTCTGAAATGTGTTTCATTTTTTAAAATACATTGCTCCTATTCCCAATTAGCTATTTCTGGTCTGTAGTGAAATCCCCTGATGAGTAGAAGGGGATTAAATTTCTGTAAATCTACCATTTATGAACTTGTGAGTTGCTAAATGATGTTGGCCTTTCACCTAATGGCTGGTTATACCTTACGTGTCTGTATGGTTTGCTGTGTTATTCCTTTGCTCTGGTGTAATTGTTTTTACTAATTTTGCATAAGGTACATTCTGGCATAGTTCTAAAAACCTGATCCAAATGGTATTTGAGCACAGCTGACCGTCTGTTGATTGAATGTCTTCCAAATGCAATTTTCAAATCTTCTTTCCTCTGGAGAAATGAGGAGGGAAGAGAGAGAGCTTTCCCTCCAACCTGGGATAGCATCTTCATTTTTGACCAGCTTGAGAAATTCATCCCTACAAAAGAGGAATGTCATTTCCTAACTCAAGAGTCTGGATGTTCTTGAAAGGGTGAGCTGCACCTGAAGTCCCTCTAGATCACATGAAATACTGAATAGCATTCACAAAATTTTGAGATTGTGTGTGCGATATCTTATAACGTGTTTCACACACAAACCTGAAATAAATGTAGAAGGTTTTCTTTGGATTCAGCAACATTTGCAAAAAGCATGTTTTGCATTTTCTCTTTATTGATCTAAATAGCCACACAGCATTCAAGTTGATAGAAAATGGAGGTCTGTATAACTGGCCTTAGTGCAGCTTCCATTCTACTGATAATTACTAAATATCTTTCATTAAAGTTTGTCTGGAGACCCTGATTGTCCAGAATAACAGGCTTACTGACAGCATAGTAGTTTCTCCGGTTATGTGATACTCATGTACAAACTTCCACTAGTGACCATCTCAACTGTAAGTGAACTAAGAGCCAAGGTCCCATTGAGGTTCTAATGGAGTCAGGGGCGTTTCCTCCCTTCAGGCTGTAGGGCAGATGTACTTGATTCCCATTCAAAGCTTTCCTCTGCTCATGCCAATGCTATGTAAGAGCAATATAGACAAGGCTATTGTAGTAAAAGGTATGTATGACCTGACCTGATTTGGGTAGGGCTATGCAATGGTCAACATTGTCCTTGAAAGTTTCTTTTATGAGCTCTGCGGAACAGCCAAGGATCATGCTTATTCCAAACAGCCTGTCACCAGGGATATTTGCTGCCTGTTTCCTCTTACTGAGAGTGGCTCTTCCAGAAGGGGTGCTTCAGACACCCATAGTCTGAGCACTTGTGTACTTCAAACAGAAACATAGCACAGGCGGTACTCTGCAAATGTAAACCTAGGTACAACAGAACAAAGCCTGCTCCAACCTGGACTGCAGCTCCCAGAGGCTTTTCTCTTTACCTCTGCCTGAGTTGAAGGAATGTCCTCCCTCCTTTTCAGGTCTTCTGCTCTGAGCTTCCTCACCCTATTAGATCTCTGTAGGGCTCCCCTAATGCTCACCTAACACCTGTCCACCCTGCTGTAATACTGCTTGAGTTCCTGCATGTTGCCTCAGGAGGAGGTTATAACTCTTGCATCTTCATTGTGGACCAAGATAGGTCTTCTGCTGCCTCTGCTCAAACTTGGTTCTGGGACAAAGCAAAACAGACCCACCCAAAAAAATAAGAGTCTGCCCTCTGTGAACTGTACAGAGCTGTGTAATACACTGGAACAAACATGGTGGTAGAGCACTTTTAAAGCGCTTTCCCACTTGATTAAGAAGGTCAAGTTTAAGACTTGCTCTGCAAATATACTGGAGACCCTGAGCTGATCTAGCTGAGGTTAGCTGATGATAGATAGGCAATCATTTCTCCACACATGCTCAACCACAGTGTCCTGCTTTCAACTGGTTAACCTACCTGGACCCTGGGCTTAAGAAGATTAAAATGCAAGGTTCCAGAGTCAGCTATCAAAATGACCTGTTGGCCATGAAACACAATAATTCTTCCACAAACTCAAAAGTCCTTGCAGCTAGGAATGGATGAGAAATGTCTCTAGCAGGCACAGCAGCAGGCAGCTTGAAATAGTCTCAACAAAACTTGCATAACCAGTTAAGTTTCTATACCAGAGTAATACCTTCACTAAGAGCACTGGAAGTCATCTGAGTGCGTAGCTATTTATATCCAGTGAGGATTTCCCCAGAAAAGAGAACACGAAAGATGATCTTGTTCCAAAATGCCTGAATTCAATGGAAAATGAGCAATGAGCATTTTTCTCTGGAAAACAAAGGATTTGCAATCTTTGCAAGCAATTGGGGTCCCTTCATGATATATTCAACAGAACATTTCTGGTCAGGTGTTTTATAATGCTTTTGACTACTATGATGATGTAAGTGGTAGAAGACAAAAACAGATTGATAAATGTATTAGCCTTGAAAGTAAAATTCATCCCCAGTCACCCTGCTTGCAAATTTCAAGAACAAATTTAGCTACATTTGTTGATATTTAAACTACTGTAACAAAGAACACAGCATAATGCAATACCGAGCAAAATTTTAAGAACTGCCTCCTGAATCTCTGTTTGTGAAAGGACAAATTCAAAGAACCTTACTTGTTTTTTCCTGATTTCAGTGATTCATTGGACTTCTGCTTTGTTCCTTAGAGTACAAATCCTGTATATTTTAGTGGGAGAGTAAGCAATTTTCAAGGGCACTTTTCCACCCTAACTGAGGAGGAAAGTGTGTGATTACTCACAGATATATATCATGTTACCAAAATGTCTGCCATTGCCATAGGGTATTGACTACCCCATGATTTTCACCTGTGCCTTATGGGTTACTGAGTCTGTATATGGAGGGGAGTGAGAGCAGCTAACCATCACACAGCAGCAGTCTTTTCTTTTTTTTTTTTTTAAAAAAAGGCATTCTGCCTGAGAGGAAAATAATAAACCAAGAGCGGGCAACAGTCAGACGGTTTTAGCTTTTTCTTGGGTAAAGTGCTGTGGATACAGATTAACTTTGTTTGTTCAATATTTACTGTATTTTCCTTTTACCTGCTCTGTAACGAGGACTGGAAGCACTTTGCTAAATGGATTGAAATTATCCTAGCTTCACAGCATGCCTTGTAAGTGCCCTGGTACTGTCTTTGGTTATGCTGTTTTGCAACTACATAGAGCAATACCCTTTCAGAGGTTTCCATAGATTCCCCTGCCTCTGCTATGGCAACAGCACACTCTCAGCTCTGCTCCTCCTCAGCACTGGAGGTCTGTTTGCATCAGAAAGATATTGCTCCTTGGGGAATCGGGCCATCCTGATAGGTCTGAAAGCTCAGACCTGCCTGGGACCAGAGTCCCCTCAGAGTTCATGTGACCCCAAAACAACCACTACCTGCTGCTAGGTGTATGAGGTGCCTGAACTTTGGCATCTCATTCATGAGGCCAAGTTTGCCCTGGGAGTAAGGGAGCAGGCCACCACGAGTCTTTTTGTGGGACTTTGACCACCTGTGCCACTTTCCTTTACGCAGCATGGTCTTCAGAGAGGGGTTTCCTTGTCCTAAAAAAGGCAGTGCAGACACCACGGAAGCTGGAAGAGATATTCCAGCCTCTCCATGGCACAAACTCTACTGTTTTCAGTGGCAGAGGCAGAAGAACTCAATGACCTCATGTAAATCAGATATACCTCTCTGTTCATTTATTGTCTCAGCTCATTGATTTTAGGATCCGGTAAAAAAAAATCTAAACTCCAGCCATAGACATTTTGTTCACAGTCCCATGTTTCTAACATTTTTTCAGATTTTTTTCTAAGACTTTTAATTATGGTCTGATTGCACAGCACCTGTGGGCTATTACCTCGTCCATCTTCCTATGCTGGCAAATAATCCCTGTGAGCCTTTTTATGGGAATCATTGGCAAAGCATTGCTGATATTTTCTTACACTGTGGAATCTGGTAGATATCTGAGGGAACAACCTGCACACCTGTACACTACTCTCCATCCCAAATAAATGGAGAAAGTCCCCACCTAATGCAGGAGCGCAGAAGCAGGTGGTGGGAGACCTTGTTGCTGTTGCAGCCCTGCCTTGTCCTCCTAGTAACTTCTGTATGGTTTAGGGCCCACAGATGGAACAACTTTTGCGTTCACTGAATTCTAAGTCAATGTGTATAAATGTCTGTTGATTTAATGTTTCTCTTTAACATTATGTGGAGGGAAGCTGCCTGAGGCAAATACAGTACTTAGAGGTGCAGTGTTACAGGAAACCTGTGGCCAGGCAGCCGGGCATAGACCCGGGACAGCATCCTCCCCAGCAACCATCTCTTACTTCTTTTTCCCCTCACTGCCTTGAGTTTGATGTGAGCTGTCCTTGTTTATGGTATCAGAATCACTGACGAAGATAAATATTGGAAAGAGGAGCTGAGAGAGATGCAAAGGTAGCATTTGGCCAATCCTCAGAGAGCCTACACCTTCCCTCCGACCTTCACGCGATATTGATGGTTTCATAATGGACATGCAGGAATATGGGATCAAAGGGAATATCTGAGTGTTATTGGTTCTAACTACCCAAGCTTAGCCATGCTTTTAACTTTAAAAGCCTTGGAGAAACAGCTTCTGGGTTTTTTTACATTTCATCTGATACAGCTTGCCTTAGTAGCCAATTAGCATTTCGTGATTGCATGTAATAATCCTGCATGCTCAGGCTGTGTGCTCTGTGTGTTTCTGAATGCCGTACGACAGGCTGAGGTGTCACACTGGAGACTGTGTTCCTGGCCCTGTCATCTTCAAAACACGATGTGTTAGGTCATCGCTGTTAAGTAAGCCTTCTGGTGTTCCATCCAGTACGAGTTGCTTTTTTTGGTTTTATTGTTTTTTTAATTACTGTATTGAAAAAAATAGGCTCTTCACTCTGTAGAGGAGATCTTCTAGTAGAGGAGATACTGAGGGGTACAGTTCTGTTCAGACCAGAAGCTAAGATGCTTTTGTAGTCATGGATGGAAGAGAAAAGGGAAGAGGAAAGAGGTTATAGCTTTGTTATTAATCTGTAGCTTATAAGACTCCATTTTGTGTGTCTATAGCAATAACATTTGAGTACATGTTTTATTCTATTGTCATTTCTCAGTATTATAGATACTGATCACTAAATTCTCCAGAAATTACTATAGTTTTCTAACCACTTACGAAGTAGTTGTTGAAATGCACAAGCGATAAATCAGCAAAAACATGCACCAAAGAGAAAAACAGTGTTTATTTCTGCTCCTTCAGTTAATTCCTTTTCCCTGTTCCTCTTGCTACAGAAGATGGTGGTTGTGACTGATACCATCTGCATGCCAGGAGAAAGGAGCAAGTCCCTAAATCCCAGGCTGCAAAGTTTACACGCAAAAAGTGTCTCTCTCCCCTCTCGTTCGGCAGAGTTGATTTGTAGCTGTCAGCCAGCCTGCAGGACGGCTTGTACCCCCAGAGCTGGGAGCCTGTTTGCTTTCCAGCTGCTGCCTGCCCTCCAGCACGCTGGCTGATGTGCCCCAGCAGGCTTTGCTCCTGCCAGTCCCAACAGGAGCGGGGCTCGGAGCTGCCAGGTTGCATCCGCATCGCTGCAGGTGGGTAAGCAGCGCGAGAGAGGGGGGATCCCAGGCTCTCCAGATAAAGGCAGGAAATCTAGACGAGGAGGGGAGCACAAATGCAGGCTGGAGTACAAATGCTGGCCCCGACTGGGAGGAATCAAAGGGAAGCAGCTGTTTTGAATGGGGAATAAAAGAGCAATGCTGAAGTGGTTGTGAAGTGGCTTGTGTTAACTGGAGAAGTGAGTAACGCTGGTTGCAGGCGGTGGCAACTTTGCAGGCTCCACAAAGCAACTATTTGTGTGTTTTGCTCCCTGTCCTTTGGGATGCAGAATAGCTCTGTGTATGATATCTTTTATTTCTTTTGTCCTTTTTTTTTTTTTTTTTACATCTCCAGGTTTGAACCCATGTCAGTTCAGCCTGTGGCAGTCTCCCTGCCTGGAGGGGTGGCTCTGAAGAAGGACTAAAAACCTGGTACTTGAGCTTCCAAGTAAGCAAGACAGTTGGCTCCCTCCAGACATGAGTAGGGGTGTAAACTTTCACAGCGGCAAGGTAAACAGCTGAAGGGTTTGGGGAGCTGTCTTGGAGCATGAACCTGACCCCTGAGCTAACACAACAGCAGAGAAGTCCCCAGGGACCCTTGTAGGACCAGATGTCAGTCCGTGGAAATCAGTTTTATACTGATTTTCAAACATCTGCAGCATGTCTGGCTAATTGCAAGCGGATGTATTTTATGCTTTTCAGGCTACCTCTTGTTACAGTTTCTTTATTTGGCTGTATCAATACGGAGATGGATATGAAACAAGCACAGATCTCTGCAGACAACCTGCCTACAGGTAGAAAGGTTAGTTCAGTTGAACCCCTAGCTTGCAATGAATAATTCAACCATCCATAACTATATCCCTATTTAAACATGGTTACCACTCTTACCACTGCCTTCTGTCAGCATTCAGCTATTAAAAATAGCAACAACATATAGTAGTTTGAGCCAGCTTTATATTTACCTGTGTGTGGTTTTTAAGAGATATGTATTGAACAGTTTCTGATGGTCAACAACTGCTGTAAATAAATATCAAGGTCTGTCTCATTCATGAACAATTATTAAAAATCATTGGTTGACTTGGCCTGAACCATGAATGAAGGAGACTTACTTTTTGATCTCCTGAATGCTATTGTGTGATACAGCACACTGGCTCTTTCTGGTGCTGTCGCTGTAAGACATCGCTCTCAGCTCTGACAGCTGGGTGCAGAGAATGCTTTACCTGGACACATGTGACAGTGCACAGAGATGCCTCCACGTTAAAATGCCAATGCCACTGACCACCAAGCCAAAGCCTGCTGCAAAATCTGGTGCTGTGCAGAACATGGATGGTTTATTAGCAGCGCTGCGCTTTTATAGAAAGGGCATTCAGGAAAAGTACTTTTAGTTGGTATTTACAGAAAACCTGAGAAACAACAGGGCTGCCTGTTCATCGTGCACGGATCTAACAGTTCCCTTACCTGAGCTGTCTGAGTGCTGCCGAGTGTTATCTGGTGCTGTTCAGGGAGCAAAGATAGTGGGTATTCCCAGGGCAGTACCTGGAAAGCCACTGGACATATAGGATAAGAGGATCTCTTAGGAACCTCTCAGGGTTTCTCTTAGGATAAGAGGCATTGTACAGATAGAGTAATGTGCCCTTCCTCTTAAGCACATCCCATAGTGTACCCTAAGAGCAAGGAGCTGAGGTGAGATCTATATTTTACTTTGCTTCCAGCTTACTGTGCTCCTTGACCAAATAATATAACTTCCTCATATTTCAGCTCAGCTATCTAAAGAAATGCCTACTTACCAGAAATGTGCAAGAGCTTAGCTACTGTGCACATTTAATTGAAGCACTGGTGATGAATACGATACTTAATTTTACACCTTATACACATACAGATTTAAACTAAGTGCAAACCAATTTTTGGAATAGTGCATGGGAAACCCTGTTCCAGAAAACACTTCAGATTGCTATCAGGTACCTGATTTCCTCATACTTCTTCTGGACAACAACATCATGGAAGTTGCTAGTTGCTGTAGTAAAGGTTGACAAAAATGAGTCTCAAATGCCTACTGCTAGTAGAAATAGTAATAGTAGAAATGTTACTAGTATTTCTATATTTTCTACTAATAAAACTAAACAAATTGACAAGATGATAGTTTCAAATTCTGTGTAGAAACAGAGAATCCTCCCTCTAAAATAAGTTCCATTTCCTATAAGAAAGTTTAAACTCACTTCTGTGTCTCTAGTTTATTCTGCATTTCTGCTCCACTCTTAAATACAACCCTCTTTCACCAAGCTGATAGCTGAGTCCCTGTGCCTCCTACAAAAAGAATGGGAGAGCATCCTTTGCCATCCTCTTAGTGTATTGTACAACAGCTAAAACATGCAGTAAGCAATTTCTTCAGCTTAATCAAAGGCCAGTTTCTCCATTAATACTTTCCCATGACACTGAATGAAGTAGAAGAGTTTTGAAGGCTTCTGAGGTATACATCAGGAACAAATGCAAAACTGCAGAAGGTGCCTTGCTCCTTGCAATATCGATCGTGAAGCCTTTCAGAGGGAACATTTCCAATTTTTTTTTCAAATAATTAAAGTATAATATTTTACAGCCTGATAAAATTTACAGGGACCCTTGGCAAGTAATTATAGTGCTTCTTTAAAAGAGACCCCATAAAAGATGCATGATTAGAAAGTTAAGGATCTGGATAGAATTACAACGATGTGACAAATAATTTACAAGCGATAAACCATCCCAAGGAGAGGGGGAGGGTGATTAAAAGAAAAAGGGGGAAAGACACATTAAACTAACCAGTGATGAAGCCTCACAATTAAAATAATAAATTTCCCCCCTGTGTTTAGTGTTAAGTTTTTTGTAACTACAAGTTGCTGTGCTTTGGCTAGAGAAAAGATTCTCTCTGGCTAGAAAAGCTCTAGCTTAATGTTGATGTGAGGCATTTCTTTTCATCAGAGATTGTTCTGAATTTGGCGCAGTAGCTTTCATTTTATTACATGCTTAAGATAAATATTCTGTATAGATGTTCTGCAGTACTAATGATCCCTAAGATTGTGGAACAGTAGCTTGGAGGATTTTTATCTGCCTCCAGATGTTGGCTGAACTCATTTTTTATAGAGCACATTTATTAGGTTTCAGCTGAAAAAAGAAAAAAAAAACAACAACCAAAAAAAAACAACAAAAAACCCACAACTGATGGATTCCAGCTCAAAGCACCCCCAGATTTGGGGAAAATGCAGGTTTGCATGTGGATTTGAATTTTGATGGTAGGGCCCATATTTAGAGGAGATGAAGCGCAGCTGTGACAGAATGAATAAGGGGAAAAAAAAATCTTCCTCAATTTTTTCTCACCTTAATCATTCCCCCTTATAAAAATATCGATGTCAAGGAGCGTATTTGTCCCCGTGCTAACAGTCACTACCAGCGCCAGACCTACAACAAGCGATTGCTGCAACCGTGCCAGGTGACCATCAGCTGTGCTGATCCCAGCAGGTTGGGCAGGGGTGGGCCCAGCTCCCACAAGGAGATGGAGAGCACATGTACAAAATGGGCTTCCCTCACAGGGGAAACGGAGTGACATTTGCCTGCGTGAAAGCCTTTTTACAACACAGGGCAATGCAAATAGCGCCTTACACCAGGCTCAAGTGAGCAGCAGAGGATCCGTGTGGATTTTCCCACTCACTTTTCCCCTCATGCGGACAGCAAAATAAGTCATAACCCAATCTGTAAAGAAAACTTAATTAATTTTAATTCCTATGTTGCCTCTGTCTCCTGGAGCAGCAAGACCTTCAAAGAAAATAGCAACATGTTGTTGTGGGATTTCTAGCTGATTTACAGAACATGGGGACTGATTCTCCACCAGATAATCAGTTGCATCCCTCTTTGCTTTGACAAAGGTGTATCTCCTTTGAGGCAGTCTATATTTTTATGTTATATAAAAATATATTTGTATTTTTTATCTTTATATGTTTATGTTTTATGTATATTTATATTTACCATTGACAACTCCAATTAATATCTAAAAATCTTGAATAACTTTGTGAGAAAGGGATTTTTCTGCCCCGTTAACACATGAGATAGCCTGCAGCCTTTTTAAAGGTATTGCCTTTTTTTCTTCTTTTGTAGTTGTCTGAATTTGCAGCCCCAAATGGACACATTTAGTTAGTGATTACTCCACATCAGATCATCTGAAATGCTTCATGTCCTGGCATTGGGGATTCTACTCTGGCCCTCTTGTATCTAAAGAAGTTTCACAAAGCAAGAATCTAATTCAAGTCAGGTTGAACACTGAAGGTGTAGGAGCATAAATTTGACACCGGGTTGATTTTAGTGCACTGCTGATTTATCCTGCAGTAATTGCAGAATCAAGCACATTAATCAGATTGATTTGTGCACATCTGTTTTTCAAAAAAACAGATGTTGATCAGATGAAAAAGAAGTGCAATTCTTCTTGCACCAACTGACATAAATCAGAAGTTGAATAATTGAAGGTACCTGCAATAGATGCCCATGGCGATGAGAGAAGAATGATACCTGAGAACTTGTTCCTTAAGAACCCCATTTTGGGGCTCACTTTATTTTATTAAATCACTCGTGTGAGTCTCCCCAACTTCTGTACTTTATTGGCAGCAGAGGGGGCATTCAATGGTTTTGTGAGATTCCTGGCGAGACCTAACCATCTCTTCTCATATCCTATAATGGCAAAAGCAGAAAAAATATTATAAAATCTTTCTCTTCTGAGCATATCTGATCATTCCTCTTTAAAATCCTTTATTGGGGCAGGCTCTAATTTATTCACAAGTAACAATTAACAGGAATTGGAATAAAGTGGAATTTTGCAAATAAAAATAAAAATGGCTCCACTTCTCTAGAACTAGCAAAATGCTGTGGGCTTAACACCTCCTGAAGATGAACTGAGGAAATTATTTCAAGGCCTTAGTTGTCACTTTCAATATCAATCAGACATTACCTTCCCCATGGCCCAGGTGTAGTACAGCCAGCAAATAAAATCAGAAAGAGAGAAACTACAGGAGAAACTACAGAGATTTCCCAAAGAAACACCTTTTCTGCTTCTCTCATTCTAGCCCTAGGATCCAAACGTTGTAACCCTGTTGCCATATTCTTGCGGTTTGTTGAGTGGAAAATGCACATGTGTTCAAACAGCTGTATTGTTAGAGGCTCAATCCTAAATGTAGTGCAACATCTGTAGGACAAGGAGAGGTGTCAACTGAAGTGTATAAACCTCGAGCTAATGATACGGTGCTGTGTTGACAAAGCCTTCTGTTGGAGCCGAGATTTTCCTCAGCACAGAGTGGCAGGCGGTTCGACATTTTCCAGACGTTCGAAGGGACACCTTCTGTGGGAATTCTCATGCTTTCATGCCTGCACTTCACACACTGAGATCACTGGGACTTGAGAACTGCCTTCTCAGTCTCTCCTCAGCAGCAGATTGCAAGATCTCGCCTTTTGGGGGCTGTTTGTTAGCACTGTGTCTTCTGAGCAGCTTGAAAGTGGAATTTTGTTATTCTTCAGTCCTTTCCTTTTCTTTGAAGGATTCATACAAGGGTGAGCTCAGGAGTAATGCATGCCTGAGGAGCTCTCTCATGGTGCCACATTTGTAACTCCTGCACTGAAAGGCACTGGTGGCCGGAGCAACGGAATTGTGTCCAGAATTTTTTGAATGAGACAACTGTCGTGCTCTGAAGCCAAAAAGCCTCCTGTGTATCCAATAGGCAAATTTAAAAGAAGATGCTTTTCCAGTTGAAATATGCACACACACACATCTTTTTTTTTTTCTTGTTTATTCTCATTTGCAAGAACTGGAAAGGTACAACTGCAGAGCTAACAATGCACTTGTTAAACACCAGCTATAGAAGAAAACAAAGAGTAAGTTAAGGTAAGAACAGTATTTCGTGCTTGGAAACCTGTGCTTGAGATGATCCCAGCATCAAAGATGAGCTCTGAGCTTCCTCATATTCTGGGAATGTTCTGATCCAGGGTTTGGCTCCAATCTTTGTGTAAGTGAAAGCCATGTGCTAAGCTCAGATCCAGACTGGAGTCTTCCCAAAATCTGAGGAAGTTCAGATCCAGGGTTTTGGCTTTAGCCCACGTCTAATTCAAACCAAACTGTCATCTAGATTCCAAGTGGAAATGAGTCAGAAGGCCTCATCTTAGCAGTTGATGACATGTCCGCACTGCATAATCACCACGTACAGTTTGGCAGCCAGCAAGAGCCCTGACTCAGGAGTGGAGATCACGGCTGCACCTGTGGCTTGCAAAGCTTTCGCGGCCCTCTGGACCCCTCTGTGTGCTCAGCACCCACACCACAAGGGGTACACCTTGGAAGAGGTGATGCTTTGGCCCTCTGCAACACCTGGACTTCATCCAGGTTATGAACAACAGGCCTTAACATGTTTAAATGAGGACTCTGTCAAACATGAAGACCTCCATTTCATGGCAGGGACACTTTCCTCCTAGAATCATGCACAATGATCAGTTACTGTGTGTTCCCACCTTTTTACTGGCTCTACTTTCTGGCTGCTGGGAGTCTCCTGTCCAAAGCTGTCATCCCTCAGGAAACATCTATATTCCAGCATGCTGGGAGGACTTGATTAAATGAACAAGATTCCCCTGCATGGCAGTAGGGAGTTCCATTATGCTGTTTGCACTGTCAGATTTGAGAGGAGTGCCTACCCTGCCCTGTGGCATTTACTTACTGCTTCCTTCCCAGCTGGGGACTCCTGTAGACTTGCAGTGGGACCGTGTCTCTTAATATGAAGGAGGTTTTATACTAAACCTGGAATGAATGCATTAAGGATTGCTTCCATACATCCTCACTTAGATTTCAGAAGCAACTTTTTCTGAACACCACACTGTGCACACAAAGAATTTCTCCTCCCAGTCTCCATATACTTGGAAACAGCAATAGCCAATTTTGCCATTCTCATGCAGTACCCAGTAACAATTTCTTTCTGCTTTCATTATTAGCAATATTTATTATCAGCACTGCAGTAATACAATCAGACCCTTGCTGTGCTAAGTGCTTTGCAAATGTGCGGAAAGACAGTTTTACAAGCTATTCACCCCAGCGTCCAGAACCTGTGGTGGTGACAAACTTTAGTTGGGCTGCTTTCTCCCAGT
This sequence comes from Buteo buteo, assembly GCF_964188355.1. NCBI lineage: Eukaryota > Metazoa > Chordata > Aves > Accipitriformes > Accipitridae > Buteo > Buteo buteo. The sequence goes on from NC_134172.1 coordinate 67,702,797, forward strand.
AGCAGAGAGGGCTTAGGGAGGGAGAGAACAATTTCTCCTCTAACTGCCCCTGCCCCAGTATCTCTATTCAAAGAAAGAAGGAGGGCAAAGGCAGTGCTGTGAGAAGAAAACATACACTTGATGGAGAAGAGGACAGGCCTTCTCCATTTTATGCCCCACCCCCCCCAGTACTTCAACTTTTTTAGAGAGAGAAAAATCTGTTCCATCCAAAACTCTGTTGCTCCCTTCACGGACTCCTAACATATATAGGACTAATAAAATGCCCATCATATAGTTTTAGGGGAGCCAGAGTGTTCTGGGCTGGCAAACAGGCACCATGAGGTCAGTGCTGGGCTCTGCTTGTGCACAGCACCTTATCCTGGAGGGCAGGGGCAGATTTCTTCAGTGCATCTGATAAAAAGCAGCATAGCTCCCTCACACAACTGTGACCCGTGGTGCAGTCGTGCACTGCTCTCTGAGACTGTAGCCCTGTTGGGGCAGAGAAACCACCCTGGAGAGTGCCTGGAATTGCCCAGCATGGGTCCCATAGAGAGAGGGTCACATACTTGTGGTTTTCAGTGCTTTCCCTCCCAGGAAAGAGTTAATGAAAAGTAGCCAGGCATAGAGTGGTGTTTCTTATGGAATCACGTGTTGTGAGAATAATGCAAGCAAACTACTTTCGCAACTATGCTGAGGTCACTCGACCACAAGCCTCCAGCTCTATTATATGCAAGAGAGATACTGGGACAGAATTGTCGGCAAAAGTTCTCATTCGTGGGAATCCTGTCAAACCTCTACAGGCCTTGGAGACACCTGGAAGAAGATAAGCATGATAATTATTTTCTAAAATAAGGGGCACTTTTGTTCTTTCCCTCCAGCCGCCCCCTCCCCATAGCAAGTCAGCAGCCTGTTGTGGTTTTGTTCCACATGATTCCTTGAAGAGAGACAAAGAAATGCAACATCCTATCAGAGTGAATCACATAACTTGGAAATGACCTGATTCACACGTTTTTTCCATTCTCTGTCGTTGATGTGAGTCTTAAAACAAAAGAAGGAATAATAGGTTCTGATGTTTAGTCTGTGAGTTGTTGGAGTCTGTGCTCCATTTTCCAGCTCAAGTTAAGACATGGGAAAACACTTTGTTTTTCTGAAGAGTCTTCTTTTCAGACATGGCTGAATGCCTGCACAGGGCAGATGCTCAAAGACATTTCAGGGGTCAGAAAAGCAAAAAGTGACACTTATGTCATTGTGACTCCGAGATGTGCTCAAGCATATCTGGGCCCTGGTTCCCCTTGAAACAAATGGAGGAACTGTGATAACAGGGTGCAACCAGAGAGTTTAACACAGGTTGTGCTCCTGTCTGGATGACACTAGCAACCTGCCTTGCTGCCTCAGCCTCTAGCACTTATGACCCAGATGAAGCCTTTGTTCCCTGAAGGGATTTCATCACTACACATCTGGTTCAAAGAGACCCTCTTCTTTGCAGATCTTATTGCCGCTTTGAAAAGTTAGCAACAAGCGTCAGACTAGGCATTTCTTTGGGGCAGGGACTATCCTTTTTTCCCTTTTCATGAAGCACCAAGTGTAGCCTCAGTAAAAAGATGCTCCACAGAATAAATAATAGATACAAATAAGAAAATGGCATATTTCTGCATCTAATTGCATAGGGAAATCTAATTGATTTCTTATTGCACAGAGAAGTCTTCCTGACTCTGACCCTGAAAGCCAAATGCTTCTTGTACCTGACAAATTTATGACAAAACACTGGTCTTCATAATCAGCCGAAAACTTCCTACTGGCTAAAAGAAGAAGGGCTCAGTGCTCCCTGTAGCTAAAATAAAGTTGCATAAGGACGTCATTAAAGGAGTTAGCCTGACATAGTTACTGGACACAAGATCTGGACAACATGCAGAGTGCATGCTAATTGCTGCCTTTGCTTATCTTGGTTTCAGTGGCTCACTTAGCCATTCAGACTGACACATATATATTTTATATACATAAAAAAATACAACTTTCAAAACGAGTGGGAGCCCCGCAGCTGGCATCTGCCCAGGTCCAGCGTGCCAGCTGCTGCCAAGTTGCTCTTTTCATGGTTTATTGGAGTCAGTTACACATGGGTGGGCCAGGAAAAGAGGAGGAGGGAGCAAGGCGGGAAGAGAGAGAGCAGCATTTCCCTCCACCCTCATTTTCTTCAGTTTGTTTTATATTTGTCATTATTATATAACTTTGTTTTGGGCTTCCAAAGTTGTTGGCACTGAGTTTGGTAGCAGCCCTGCCTTCCTTCCGTGGAAAAGCCAGAGGGTTGGTTCTGTTTGGGGGGGGTTTATTATTATTTTGTTTTAAAATACTTTCTTCTAGGATATGTACCACATGTTTGGAGCAGTAATTGTTCCAGATGTGCTTGAGCTAAAAACCTGGGCCTAAATTAGTTGGAAACTTGGAGAATTTGACATGCAGCTTTGCAACCCGTCTCTCAACAGTTTTTTCTCCCCAAATGGAAATGCTGTCTTCCAGATTCACTTCTGTGTCTGATTGACCTTTTCATTTTAGAGATCACCCAGGTCAATATGGATGACAAAATCACCAGGTGCTTGCCACAGCCAAGCTATGCCCAGGCTAGCTGAATAGACAAGAGCTGGATGGAGAGACAAGGAGGTAAAAGGGTTTGTCCTATGTTAAGGGGAAATGGGGACAATCCAAAAGACAGTAGTATCTTGGGTATTATGACCTACAGCCTAGTGGTCCAGGCATGCAGTTTCCTACCCAAATAGTCATTTTACATCACTGGCAGACAGAAAGTCCCAGCAGATCCCATCTCTCCCAGGGCACCACTGTAAATAACTCTTCGTTTGTACTGAAACGTTGACATTGCATGGGTAAAACTGAGGTCAGACTTTTCAGTATTATCCTAGATTGGACACTTCCTGCCTGAAATCTGCTATGCTACAGAATACAAGCTGTCCATTCTGTAATATCTGGATACTACTTGCTTTAAAACTAGGAGTTCTTGCTTGTGTCAATGGATTCTTGGATCCTTGCTGCACGTGTGGTTCACATGTTCATGTCTAAAAGAAAGAAAACAAAATAAAGATACATTCTTTTAAGAAAATAAAGCCTACAATGAAGTAATGAATGAAGGGGACATAGCATCCCTTGCAGATGACTAAGAGTTTATAGTTAATGTGTGGTGGTTTACTCAGCCCCCCAAAATAATACCTGCTGCTTCCCACAGAGAGCAACAAAAGACACATTGGTCTAGACCATAATCAGCAGTAGGCAGGTTCCCAGAGTGTCTATTGAAATACCCACTTCAGTGCAAGGGGAAGCAGATACACAATGGTTGTGTCTTCTCTGAGGTAGGGACACAAGTTTTGTAGAAAATAACATTTCCTGCATGGTCACGCACCTGGGGGTGGCAGAGTAGGCATTCTCTGATATGCGATGGGATGGGATGGGATGAGCAGTGGCAGGCAGTTGCATTGGGAGCAGATTTGTTGTGTTAAGTTTAGGTGTAGCTAGTCACAGTGGTGAGCCCAATGTTTAGAGGGGAAAGCACTGTTCATTCAGGACAACACACAAGATACAACTGAAACTCATGCTGTCCTTCAGGCAAGCCTGGGGGAGCAGAGGACTGAGAGGGAAAATGCTGTGTCCAGCTCTGTAGCTGACAGAGCTTCACTGATTTAGATGTCTGAGGCCTGGGTCAGTTTCTGCTAAGGTCTCGTGGAAGAAGAGGAGCAATAGGCAGCTGAGTGCAACTGGTTAAAAGGAACAATACAACTTGTTCAACTTCCCCTTGAGAGCAGTATTAAATGTGGACAAATTACCCAGAGAACCTTTTAGAGACATTAGATAGCGCCAAGAGGGTTTGGGTTGTCAGTCCTTCCTGCTCTGACAGACTGTGGTGTGTGTGGCTCTGGGGACTTATATTTTCATTCCAGGTATTTGTGTTTACTTTTTTTTTTTTTTTTTTGCAAGCACTTTGGATCACTCAGGGAGCTATTTGTGGGGCTGAAATAACATCAGATCAGACCTTCTCACGGTTCTTCAGTTCCCTAAGAGTCAAAACATGGTGGAAAGACCAGATCTCACATTATTTTTGGCCACACAGATTGCACTCAAGGGAAGGAAGGGTAGAAGTCCATTAAAAAACATAATCATAAAAATAAATAATGAGATATTCAGGTTTGGGGGAAGTTCCTGTCGAGTCTGAATACACAGGTTAAGGATCAAAGGCTGATTGCAATTACTTTCCTGGTTCCATACATCTTACCTGCTGTTTCCCAAGCTTTATGCTGTGTGACGGAGATCACCCTCCACTGCAGTACTAAAAACCACTAACTCAAAGCTAGCTTGCATTTGTAGGCAAACCCCTGTGCGAAGCTGTGTGTCACTGGGTCCGTGTGGCTCAAGAATACATCTGTGCTGTCAGGTAAGTGTAGGTTCACACCTGATCCCAGGATTAGATCCTTCCATCCTTCACGTATTAATGCACATACCACATAAAGAAGAGTGCTTAGCCCAACATGACCGTCAGTGGCCAGACCAGCCATGGTAGGCGCTGGCCTCAGCTAGATAACTCATAGGGAGCAGGAGTGAACTGTGCATGCTCACTGCACCCAGTGGATGTCTCCAAAGGTCTACTGACCCTTTGTTTAAAAGCTTTATGCCCTGACCATGTGCAATATCTTTCCGTGTCCAGGTGTCCTCCTAAGTGTAGCTGGGGTGGAATTCATCCCATTAAACTTCAGATATCTGCTGCTAAGCTAATTACCCTGGGCTCTGTGTATAATCAAGGGAGAGAGACAAGCATTTCTATGGTTACCAACTATCTCCTTCTAAGAAGGGCATCCAAAGGAGGTCAGAAGAGTCATGCTTTAGCAGTGCTCCTCTCTGCCCACTAATAACAAAGCCACACTAGCCAGCTAGCTCAGGTGTCATGTCTACACAGAGGTTTACATAAGTTACTCAGACATATTTAGGCACAGGAGATATCTACAGTTGTGGGAAATGTTTCCTATACTACATGACTGAGCAGTGTGGGTGGAACATGTGCAAGGCTGGACACGACATGCCTAAATCTGTTGTTAACTGGTGGTATAGACCTACCCCAAGCAGTTCAGTTCCTCCTCTGCTTCCTCCTCCTGCAGACGTGGAGCATCCTGGCCACCCCACAAGTGTGCCTACTTTCCTCTGTCACCTTCGGCTGACCCAGTACTAACGGTGCTGCGTGAAAGAAGGGAGAAGTACAGGCACAGCCTATTTCTTTTCTTCCAGGTCCCTGCCCAGGAGCTCACCAGGTGCAGCACTGACCTGTAAGCACAGAACTACTGTTTGGGAAAAGCCATTTGGCCCAAGAGACAGCAACTACTGCATCCAGCCTTTGCACAACATTCAGCACGTATGCAAGCACTTTTCATTTGTGCTGAATTTCCATCTGGAACGGGAATAATCTTAAAACACTCTCTTTGACTTCTCTTTCACTTGGGCAGGCCTTGCCTCACACAGGGAAACTACCTTCAGCATCCTGTGTTTCATTACTGTTGTTTACACCCCAAAAGCACACTGAAAGGTACTAATTATCTAATGGACTTCAACTAAAAGCACATTTGCAGGGAAGATGTGATGGAGGGCAGCTTCAGTGTAGATTTCTAGGAGGATCCACTGTCTGCTCGTCTTAGCTTAGAAGGGGTGCTGCAAGGGTTTTTAACCCCTTTTTAAAAAAAAAGAGCTTCAACTTGCCTTGTTTCCGGTCCTTTCAGTGCTTTGTTACTGAATAAAGCAGTAGGTAAGGCATGGAGATGCTTTTGCATTTCGGGTGCAGGCTCAGCTGTGTGGATTAAAAAAAAAAAAAAAAGGGATGGAGGAAGGATTTTAAGTAACAGGCAGTGAAGTGGTTCAAATAAGACATTAAATTTTAAGGCCTATGGGCATAGATCCATCACACCAGAGAGGAGGGTAAGAAAGCAAAGACTGAAACAGAACAAAACACCTTGGGCAGTAATTCCCTAAAACACCTCCTGCACTGGAGCAGCTAGACCAGGGCTAGCAGCACCAAGCACAGCTTTGTACAGCTGAAGGGGTCTACCCTGTGGAAACTTGACATCATTTTGCAGCACTGAAACAGCACAGAGGGGTTTCATATGTATGGAACAATGGAGAACCTAAGCTTTGCAATGCAAAAACAACTCCAACAGTTTTAATATTGTATTTCTGCAAAGTAGATAGGGCAAAGTAAAATAGAATAAACAAAAGCAGGATTGCTAGAATTAGATGAGGGAAGATGAAAATAGGGTAAAAAGATAAGAGAGGGTTATTGCAATATTGAAAAAATACAAGCATGAAGGTATTGGAATTAAAAATGTTTGTTATTTAGGTCCTTTTATAGAAAGTGACTAGAAAAATTTTAAAAGCATAAAGAAGGAAACATTATTAAGAGACTAATGAGATGGGCCAAGAGGAAATCATAGCAGGGAAAGGAAGGTAGGGGTGTATCAGGCTAAAGAAAATCTGGGGAATCAAAGGCAATTCATGGCAGAGAACATTTCAGTTTCAAATTGTTCCTTTTCAGATAGATGCCACTAAATTCTGTAACAACCAGCCAAGCCCCGGGCTTTGGTCTTGGCACTTTCTTTTTTTTCAAATTTCATTATCCTTAAAGGTCTCAGTAGCCAAAACTACCAGAAAACATTTGCATGTTTCTGCAGTTCTCATTTCACTGAACATGTGAGTTAGTTCAGGATTGCCCGCATTTGTGAAAATCTTACCTTGACCTTCTCCAGGGACAAAAGTGCTTCAGCTCTTATGGACCTCTCATTTGATTTTGTCCTTAGATTTTACAAGCAGGGTGGCAATTAAGTTTTCCTCTCTTTGAAGGCAGTATCTTTCAGGGCAGGAGCTGAAGCCATAATTCACTTCATACCAGCCTGATGAGAGCCATATATTAATGGCTTTGACCATGTGGCATAGCCATGCTGAGGACTGAGAAGAGGTCTGGAGAGCTGTTAGATATGCTGTGAAGCCATCAAATTCTCACTTTTCTCAGTGTTGTGACATTTCAAGTTACTAACATTTTACATCACTGATACAAGAAACAAAAAGCAAAAGCACTGCTCTATTATTAAGCAGCAGTTATAAAGAATTGAACTGAAAAGTTTTCGTAAAACTCGGGAAATAACTTCATACTATCTGTTCTTAAGAAACTTCTACTGGAGTGCAATAACCCGCGCTGTACCCATGCTCTGATCTCCACAGAGAGCTGACATGGGCACAAAAACATACCATGCTGGAGGAGCAATGCAAAGGAAGCAAATCTTTGAGGTGAAACTGCTAGTGATGAGAACCTGACCTCCACACTGTACGTGTTTGGGGGGCTGTTTTGCTGTTGATCTAGTTGAGTACACTGGACTGAAAGCTCATTAGCAGTTGAAGCCCTTTGAATGCACATCTTTTGGTTTAAATTTCCCCCAAATAATCTAGTTTGTGCTCTTCAAGACTGTTGTGCACTTCAAACATAAGCATAGTAAATGAAGACATTTAAGAGATTTCCTGATTTCCTTCAAAAGGGAATTATGAAAATGCTAAGGTAGATGCATCTATTGTATTAATAGCTGGCCAAGAATACAGCCCAAATATACACAGGTTAGAAAAGGAAGGAGTCCAGTAACGAGTGCACTCCTGGCTTCCATAGCTACAGAAAAGAGCCTCCTTTAAATGCCAAAGGTGTGTTTGTGAGAACACAGCCTCATTTAACAAGATCAGGTTGTGAATATAAGTATGAATAATCACCAGTCATGACAACAGTACCTTGATCATATTCCTTACATGCAGAAATGCTTGTTTCAGGCCTCATTCACATTGTGAATACGCTCATGATGAATAACTGTTAATTTAATTGTTTCTCTAGCAAAAATAGAAGACAGCTTGGTCTCTTCCTTGTTTATTGAAACAAGTATTTCCATGAGCAAGAGAACTAATGAATTTTGGTTTCTCATGATGTGTACCATGTGGCTTACTGACTTACTTGAAATCTAGGAGAGCTGCAGCATCAATGCTTTCCTTATTAAGTGTGTATGTGAGAAGGAGAGAGTTTTTAAATTCTTTAAACAGGGGAGAAAAATTTGTGAGACACCTGTAAGGGAGAGAAAAACTTCACTGAGGAGTGGAGTCTGTTGTCTAGGACTACAGCTGAGCCAAGATTGAGGCTTTTGTACTCTGTATAGGCACTAGCTGGGATCTCTCCCCCTCCTCTATCTCCCCCCATTTTTACAAAACTTGTATGAACCTAAAACCTTTGAGACCTCTACTGTTTTATCAAGTTCGGTTGCAATCGGCCGATAAATTCAAGTGTTATTAGAGATGGCTGACAGATGGATACTGTACAGAGCAAAGATTGCATAAGCTTTGTATTGTTCGGGATGTACACGGAAAATAATCCTGAAATTTTCAAGTATGTGTGGGGGAGTTAGACTCCCTGTTTCTGGGGAAATAAGCACTTAACTCATTTTAGACTGCTTCGGAGATTACAGTTTGAACAAAGTAACTGTCCTTTTGCACTGAAGCTACACAGATGCTTCTCCATCTGCCCATTGTCATGGCACCAAAAATGGAAATTCTTTGCTACAGTCTCTCGCGTGTTTACTCACCCTGTGCAGCAGCAGAGCGTTAGCAGTGCCTTTTCAGATATGTGGATCAAAGCAGGAGGTCACTGCGGTCAGCAAGCAGCCTTGGTTACCACCACACCCAGCCAAAGCATTCTTCCTTCTCCTCTGCTGACAGTCAAGGCTGACTCCCTGCATGTGACTCCCCCACCATCCCCTCCCCACCACAGGTTTCTGGTCTTGCACAACTGAGACTACATATTGCATGGGCAAATTTGTCACACTGCAGGCTGAGAGTCCCAGTAAACATTTCCCCTTTTCCCCATCCTCTCTCAGCCTCTCCCCCAGCACACAAGTGCACCCACCCGCTAGCAGCTCTGTTGGGATGCTGGAAGCTTTCCTAAGCCCCGCTTCTTCCAGAGATCTACGCAGCAAAGATGTTAAGAGATATTTTGCAAAATCAGAAGGCTAAAGGTGGTCCCCCTAGATTTGTCATAGGCAAAGAAACATGAATTCATTTTTCCAGGAGTCCTTGAAAGCTAAAATGAGATTATATATAATTTAAAGGAAAAGAAAATTGGTGGGAAGCAAATAGCTCTTTGGAAAATCCTCAAAATGCAATGGATATCAACAGAATGTTTCTACCAGTCTCGGGAAGTACTGCCAGCCCACATCTTTCTGCTAACTCCTAATGGGTCCATTAACTACTCCTAAATAATGATGGAAACCATATGGGTGCACAGGTGGTCTCTCAATAAATACCAAATGAATTCAGTATGATCACCATTAACACAATTAATACCCAGCCAATCTACAATGATGGAACTATTAAAATTAAGCGCTACTATATTTCCTCAGTCCCATGGCAATTTTACAATTGAAACAAACAAAAGGCTAGAATTAACTTTTTTTTTTTTATTACAGTTATTTGATTTTATTTACTTACAGGCGGGTTTTAGGCTTCTGTGTAATCTGCAGTGTCTTTTCTCTGCTCTGTGCATCTTGAGGTAAGTTTTGACTCTGAGAAGAAATAATGTGGGGAGAAATAATTAAAAACATCTAACTAAAATAAATGTTTGTTTATTTTGGGGGGAAAATTACATGTATTCGGGTGTTGAAGCAAAGTGCTTCCTACTTTCTGTAGAAGGCTGTAAACATGAGCAATGAATATGAGATTGCCACAGCTGCTCTTTTTATCATCTACACTGTGAGTTCATCACTGTTCCCTGATGGGACTATTAGTGTGGTCGGGATTTTATTTTTTTTTTTTATATTAGTACTGTTCCAGCATATATGGTGGTCCACCCAATTGTCAAAGGAAGAGGAACATGTTCATAAGTGACCTTTTGTAATGAAACGCCTGATGTAGGCCCACTATCAATATGATGGTTTGGCTTTCTAAGAAGGAAGAATTAGTTTTTTATTTTTTAGAACCCGACCAGTAACCTAGGTTAGTTCAGATTCAGTCTACATTTTCATGTTTCCCTTGAAATCAATAGCTAAGCTCCCTTGAGTTGAGCAAGGCAGTATCAGTTCCAAAGTCTGTGTGGTTGAGCACAGGTCAAATTGAATGCTCTGGCTTTTATCCATCTTGACAACCGATGAAAAAAGGGTGCTTTAAATTTTGCAAAATTTTGTCCGTTTGGCTCCAGAGGCTATTTTATATGAATCACTAAAGCCTCGTTTGTGGGAGAAGATTCAAAGATAAAAATTTTGAATTTTCTAAACCCTAATAAAGTTGGCCCTATTCTGCAGGGCAAGAGGGTCAGAGAAACATTGTCGATCACAGCAAAAACTGAGTATGGCAAAAGTGTGACTTGAAATCAGTGCATTTCACCACTGGGGCTTTTCTTAGAAAACTAATGTCTCATCAGTTTCATAGGGCAGTTCAATGGGAGTTTCAGGCTTGTGGCAGCTAATGCCAAGTTAATGAAGAGATTTCTCAATGCACGGGTGCAAGTCCTGTTCTGAAAAACACAAAAGACTCCTCTTTGGTGCTACAGTGAATGAGATGGATCCTTTATCCTGTGGCTGGAGAGATCCCAGGACATCTTGAGTTTCAGGATGGACTTTTGGATCCGCTCTGCTAGGCGGGACCAGGATTTCAGCCTTATGCTGTCCCTGTGGTGTTCAATTTTCACAACATCTCTGTGCTCAGATGAACCTATCTGGCAAAATCAGAAAGACCCATGCAACCCCAAACTGTCTATGATTACGCTCAAGTCTAATATTCTTTGTGTCCTTAAACATCACACCCTTATTTCTATTCATTACACCAGATTTACACCCAGGGAAGATATTACCTAGAACAATCTGTGTGAGGTTTGGGTAAGTTGTGTACTTGAAACTTCCCTAAACTGCAGTTCTATGAAATATATTACATGTGGAGCACAAAGCTCATTTCACAATTTCTTGCTAACTTTTCTTATAAACTGACTTGCATATAGATTGCTCTTGAGTGTTTCTGATTAACTCCAAGTATCGATGCTCTTGTTCTTGAATAGAGAAGTCTGTGTTTCTAATTTGAATAACATAATTTCAAAGTGTATTAAGGTAAATAGCGACAATGCACTCTTGTTCCAGAACTCACATGCCCATGAAGTTATTCATCAATCTCTTTTTCATTTAAATTCACACTTTACCTTAATTTGTGTTTCAAATGCAGATGAGGCCTTAATTAAATAAAAATTCAGCAGATGGTTTCAAATTGTCTGTTCAATTTACATTTCTTGCACCTTTCTAAATGCTGGACTTTATCTTTGGAGCCAGAAGTATTACCATTAGACCTCTTCTTTTAAACACATGCATAATAATTAATAGGCTGGAGCTGTCTATACAGGAATAAATTAAATATTGATTACCAAATCTTAAAAGCCTCACATTTATGTATATGTTTTGATAAATACCCAAAACCTTGTCTGAACCTTCAGAGATTAATCAAAACTCAAGTATGTACCAGAGGTCTGGTTCTTTTTCAATTTAACAAACCAAAAAAAAAAAACCAAACCTAAAAAAATTGCAACAGTAGGCAGCCTTTACTCCTATGCTTTATGACAGCTTTGATCATCGATGGGTCCAAGAAGTTAATTTGATGAAAATGCTGAATGACTAGGGGAAAAACCCATTAAACATTTTTGATCTCTAGAAAAAGTTGCTGTATAGTTGTATTCAAGCTCAGCACAGGAGCTGAGTGACTCTGAATGTGTTTCGTTTCATCTGAAGTTGTTCATTATTAAGAAGTGTGAAAAAGTAAATGAGAGTGATAAGCAAAATTACAGGAAAAAAACCAAACTTCTGTTATCTCTGAAACAGGACTCTGCCTATTGAATAAATAAATATATCCCATCTTTCTCAGACTGTGTGTTTGGAGAAAATCACTTTGTTCTATAGCAGTTACCTCCTTCAGAGGAAATTATGAAGGAAAGGAAAACACCGCTTGTCCATTTATGTTACCTTTGAGGTGTAGGTGTAAAATACAAAAAGCTGCCTTTCTTCCCCTATTCTCTTTTTTCTTATGCATCTGCTGTTGCCCATGACCTTACTGGATACACACTGATAAAATTAGGCAGCTTTTCTCCTTCTCACGTTAGTTTCCCGTTCAGCACTGATTTACAAGCCCACGTATATTCACTCTGTCATACAGGCTTTTCTCCTCTGCATTGCTAACCATATCACTGTATTACTCAGAGCTAACTCATAAATTGCTTCCTTTCAACTTCCTTCCTTTGCATGTTGTGCAAGGGGAGCAGCCCTGTGGCATGTCCGTAGATGGGGATTCCAATTTTACACCCTGCAGCTGTAGATCTCCATCACTACACAGCCTGCAGGCTTCATTTATATATTTTGAAATAGCCCCAGCAAATGTGACAATGTTTGTGTATTTCAGCAGCCTGGGGAAAAAGAAACCCATCCAGCTTCTCCTTTTAAAGAGATAGCCCCTTCTGGCTAATAAAACCTTTAATAAAAAGTCAGTTGATGTTTTGCAGATGTCCCCAAGAGCTGAACACTGGGTGGGCATAGTGGAACTAACAGGTACAGGGAAACAAAATTTGGGTCTGAGAAGCCATTTGATGGCTGCTAGAATTAAATATGAGTGAGAAGGGTGTGGGCAGGATCCAGATGGGGTTTGCGGTTAGGCAAAGATGCAGCATTTCAGTTGTGTGGCTGAAGCAGGGCTCTGGCTTATGTTTGCAGTTACTAAAATGTCCTTATTTGTTCTGACTGGAAAAGTATTCCCTCTGAAGAGTGGAAATGTTATCAGCTCAGTTGTCCTCGTGAGATTTCTAGTATCTGTGGGTATATATATGCAAGAAAACATTTCACAAAGCAAGTTCCTCTTTGGGGATCATGGGATTTGACTTGTCTTCTGGGCCCCTTGATGTTCACAACATCTGTTGGCTGAATGTTTGAAGTTCCAGTTTGGACCTGCTCTGGGCTCACATAAAAGAGGAAGAGCATGATGTTATACTAAAGGAGGGTGCCTGGCATGAAATCTTGAGCAGTCACTTGGAGCAGGGAGCTGTACTTTGTCCCTGTCTTAAGTGAGAGGAAGAACACACATTTTGGGAGCTCCAGGACTCCAGGTTTCTCAAATGTCCAGATTTCTACTACTGTCAGAAGTCTCTAAAAGTTCATCTCCTTCCTGAGCCAGGATGCATATAACAATATCATCTTTGGTTTGGGGGGGAGTGGGGGATGGACAGGGGAACTTATCAAGTCTTGTTACTAAATTGCCTAAATGTAATAAACGCACAGCAAAATAAGTGCTTGCTTTAATTCCAACACTCCTCATTTCCCAGTTAGCACAGGGCAGGCACACTGAAAAAAAAAAAATCAATGTTTTCTTCTTACAGTGACTGTATTAAGAGTACAGGCAGGCAGGGCTGAGGAAAAGCTCACAGACAGTTGCTGACAACTGTTCTGTATGTGCTTAAAAGAGGATCAAGACCTGGCTGAGAAGTGAAATATTCTGCTGCTCCTTGGTCAATTGGGAGAACATCACTGCTCTGCATGACTAGAAATCTTCCTCTCTCCAGCACATCTCTGTTTGGGTTTGTGTTATTTTGTGGCTGAAATGGTTCCTTTCTCAGTTAAGGCTGTAAAATCCTTAGGGACTAGTACTTTATTCCCTGGCACATAACTGACTGTAGTGATGGGCCACATTACCTGGTGGGGTAGCACATGCATTTTTCATTGGCATTTCTTTCTGTGTTTAATTTTTTTTACTTGCCAACGTTTTATGCCTTTACTATACTATCAACTGTTTGGGCTTTTTGATTACATGAAAGGAGAGGAGGAACCATGGGTACATTCTTATATTTCTAAAAATAAAAGAGGTCAGTTACTGGTACCTTTACCAGTTTTTATTCAGCCCTTGCCAGTTAAATTCTAAGCAATTAAGTTTGTATGAAAAAGGAATAGAGGAAAGCTGAGTGTAAACTGACTGATCTCGCTCAGTATGGGCCAGCTTAATTTTGGAAAGAGAGGCATGAGAGCAATTGTGATGCCAAGAGAGACTTTCTGAGATGAAAGTACATAATTTTTTTCCACTGAACTTTTTCCATGATCTCTCCAATGATGAAAATGTCACCATTTAAGAAAAATGAGATCAAGTTAGTTGTTTGACTCTTAAAGATGCCATCAGTGCAGACACAGTTAAATTTGCAGGGAGCTCTGTTACAGTAAGAGATTTTGGGAGAGCCATTGATCTATCGAAAAGGGGGAAGTGAGGATATTCACTGCTGGATAAAAATAAGCTACTTGAGCAAGCGATGGCACAGTCTGTTGTGGTTTTGCTTTCACGTGATACCTTGAAGAGGAAATAGGAGATGACTTAGAAGAGGCAAGGTAGGGCAATGCCCCTCAGAATGATTCATGTAACTTCAAGGCGACCTTTTTTTCTCGCGTGCAAATTTTCCATTCTGTACCATTGACATGAGCAGAGAGGAAGAAAGGGACAGTCCGTCTTGTGCAATTCCCCTGTGCGTAGAGCCCATGAATCAAAAAAATGGGCTTTGTTCTGACTTCACACAGCCACACTGAAGTATTAGCCTAGGCTGGTTCAAATGCTTTTAACCCAGATTCCCTACAATATATATATACACAAAACTCTTAACCACCTGCCTTCCCTCGGTTCTTCCAGAGGGAAAAAATTCTGTAGTTTAGACATCTGAGTGGGAAAGTTCCCTTAAAGCATGAAAACCATGGCAAATTATCCTCAGATATGTGAGGGCAGGCCCAGAAGCAATGAGGACACATTGACACCAGTGGGGTTTGCCTGTCCCCTTCCTGCCCTGCCTGTGAGTGCAGAGCCACAGATGACAAGGGGAAGTTCTGGGTGTGGACTTCATGGAGTGGAAAGGTAAAGCTTCCCTGATTGATGGAAAGGAGAAGAAAAAAGGAATCAGGAGTTAAGAAGATAAAAGTAATGCTCATAGAGACTCAGCTGAGTGCCCACACCTGGAATCCAATCTTCAGTAACACTGCAGCATAGACGGACACTAACCTGATATAAAAGCATCTCAGTAAGGTTGAAGTATTCCTGGTCCTCTACCAGAGCATCAGCAGCAGTACTTCAGACTCCCATTTTCTTTCTGATTTCAACCAAGGGGGAGGGGCTCATTCTCTTTGAAAGTCTTTTTCAAACAGATTTAGTCCAGTGGGTTACTCGTCCACATGTCTGTGGTTTGTGTGCGCGCGCATGTGTGTTTGCACACATGCAAGCAAAGACACAGGAGGCAGAGAAGAAAAGAGGGCTGGAAGGAAAGTGGATCCAAAGTAGGAGCTGTATCCTTATTAAAGACATACCAGAGACTGTGAGTAACTCCCAGTAAACTCTCAGATCACCACATGATCTATTTATCTCCCTTAGAAGCAACAAGACATAAGCCCTTATCCTGCTCCCACAAACTCAGAAGCTTATAATGGTTCTCAGCGAACTATTTGCCTTTAGAAGAAAAGGGTTCGAGCATCCAAGGGCTTTGCCTGGATGGGGCAGCCTCTTGCTCCGCCGTTCACTCGACTGTGAGTCAGCCTTGCTGCAGGGCTTTTGGCCTGGCATTAATTAGGAGGCCTGCAAATGACATTGCTTAAAAATCAGAAGGAAAATCCAAGATGGCAGCTCGGGTGGCTTTGTTGGGTGAACAATGCTCGTCTCAAAGATACTGGCCAAACAATTAAGCGGTGGCCTGCTGTTTTCAATATCCCATTCCTCTCTCAGCAGCCGTTTGCTGTGGGTCTGCTTTTACTCTCAGCTACACCCATGCTGGTCCATTGGAGAAATGAGAACAAGATTTGGTGCTCTAGGGCTGATCTGTGTGACTTTTTACTTACTCTTGTGAAAGGATTATCAGCCCTAGCCTTTCAAATATCACAAAATACTGAGACTGGTTTAAAAAATACAGAGGTTTTTTTCTCTGGTTAAAAAAAAAAAAAAAAAAAGAAAGAAAAGAAAAGAGGTTCCACTTATTTGCTTATTGTTTTTGGAATCCACACAATGACTATTTTGAAGTCCCTCTCTGTAGCCAAAACAACCTCCTAACTTAACTACCAAAATAAATGAAGGCCGAGATTTCTGCGTAGGTGCAGGAGCTGGGGACTATCTAAAAATGCACTGAATCTCACAGCTGTTGTCAGCACCGCTCTACACGCTCCCAAGCATCGCTCCTGAATCACATGGAGCCCGTGCAATTCCTTGTACTGGTTTGCATGGCTCTGCAAAATCCGTCTCACAGCCATGCAGCTGGCAGAGAAGGAGGATGCGATAGGAAAGGGCTGTCACTGGGAAAGCAAGCCTGCACTCAATGCCAGAAATGGGGCCATTACCTCTGCAGATTAAACCCTGCAATATCAGCAGCAACAGTTCTCGGGCACCAATCTGCACCCTCAGCCCCGCACTGCCGTTCCTCTGTCCCCTCCCCATCTGAAGAAAGACAAAACTCTTCACGGTTTTTTTCTTCTTCTTCTTTTTTTCTCCCCCACAAAGAAAAACTTGCCAGGTCTGCATCTTTTTCCCTGAACCATTTCCTCTTTCTAATGTTAAAAGCATATGCCATACAGCTTAGTTTCATGCTGAGATGTTAACTCTTTTTCAATATTGGTTTTCATGTCACTGCATTAAGGGGTGGCAAGAGCTCAAAGGGCACTACGGGACTTTGTGGCATGGATACGGGGGCTTGCAAAGAACAGGGCAGCTCTGCTCTGACCAGGTGAAACTGGAGGCTGCGTTGCCAAACTCCCACACACAGCCCAGCGTAAGCTCACCCACAGGAAAAGTCACAGCAAACCTTCCCTCTGGGTTTTGTGCATTTATTAAAGAGTTTGTTGGCCTTTCGGTTCGGCACCAAGGGTTTGTTTGACCAAGCAGAGAGGTAGGTGTTTGAGCTGGGGCTCTGCACCTTGCTGACCTGCTCATTTGGCTCCCAGATGGGACCTAGGTCAAGCCCTTTTGGCTCAGATCATGAGCAAAACACAGCCAAGTTTGTGCCCAGCACCTCTCCCAGTGTTTATGGATGATGCATTTGCAGCAGCACCCCATCATCCCACCGGGGCGCCTGTGACTGGTGCTGGAGTCTGGCACTGAACAGCAAAAGAGGAATGAAAAATGGTAGCAGCAGGATTCCCCCGACCCTAGTGAAGTCAGCTCACCCCTATTAGCATGGGGTGATTCAGCTGTAGGTGAAGTGTTAAAGTTGTATTGGAAATAGCTTTTGTTTCCCAAATAGATGTTTGAAGTTTTGATTTATTTTTTTTCTCTCATCTAAATCAGGATGAAAGGAAAAATTTGAAATTTCTTTGCAGATCTGTGATTTAAATATAAGGGGAAAGGCCAGGTCAATGGAACAATTTCTTTTTTATGTTGACCCTTTATTTTTAAATTACTGTACATTAATGTGAATTTCAAACACAAGATTCATTTCAAACAGAAAATGGAAATTTTGCTTTTTGAAAATGTAGAAACCACACCTATTGTTTTCTTCTAAATATCTTTTTAAGACAGGAATCAGAAACCAGCCCTTTCCCACAAAAAGGTTTTGTTTTCACTAAATTTGCATTTTTGACTGAAAGCCTTGTTTCAAAGTCTTGAAACTAGATCATGGTGAAGCAGCATTTATATCTAATTGGCCTCAAGGAAGAAGAAAACTCTGTGGGTGGGATTCATCTCACCTACTTATACGTGTTTAGTCTAAATTATTCGTCAATAGTCAGTGGCACCTCCAAAGGGCTATTCTCTCTGTACTGGTCATAAAAAGCACCTAGAGAGGTAGCCTGCACTTGATACCCGCTTGTTCAGTGGTTAAAACTAGGTGAGAGAAATCCTATCCTCACTATTCACACTCTCGGCTGAGGAGAGAAGCCGAGCATCACAGCTCTGATGATTTCAAGCTGAGGCATGTTGGGAGAAGAAAAAGGAGCCGGGTTCCTCATCAGTTTTTTAGAAAGAGCCAGATATATTTAGGTGACAGAAAATAGAACAGTTTTATGGAGAACGAGTCAGCTGAAGGAACACTGGTTATTTCCATGGGCAGGTAAAACTTGAACAATCTAATTTTTTTAAAATCTCAGTAAATGATCCTGGGTTGGGGGTTTTTTTGTAATTCCTTTGCAATTTATCTCTGATTGTAGAAGGATTTTCTTTTTTTTACTTTACAGAGCAATGTTTATTTTGCTGCTCAGCAGAGTTCCTTCCTCTTTTTTCTAGCAAAGTGGTTTAAATCCATTTGTAATGCTGCATGCGAGACAGGTAATATCACCTGTAAAATCCCCATGTGTGACTGAGGTAACTTGGTATGGAAATCAAAAGTGAGCACAACAGTGCATACATTTTGCTTTTTTTAACTGCTACTGAAAGGAATATGCTTTTTTTATTGTGGTTATGCCTGTCCCTTTTTGCAGGGGTATTTGGCTCCTGCAATGTTTGTGCTCACAGAACGATTTGCAAGGGGCAAAGTTGTAAAGCCATTAGCCCTTTAATTTGAGATGCAGGTCCAATTTATAAACAAAAATCTGCAGATTTAATTTTCAGACAGCTACACTGGATGAAGCTGTGGCCTGTCACTGGAACATTATGGAAAGCATATGTAGAAAGTGAACACAGCAGACTGTACGAGGAGCACACATTTATGTGACAACCTTTCATAATCACCAAGCATAAAGAAGAAAAAATACAGAAAGAGCCCATTGACCAAACCCTGATTACTTTGATGATCAACTCCCTTGAAATTTGTAGGGATAAATACACAGAGACAAAGAACAATGTTATGTGACAGCTCAGTAAGGGCCTTTGTACACACTTGACCAAAGAAGTAGCTGGTGGAAATAAATCTGACACTGTGGTGCTTTCTGACACCGCGTCTGATGCAAACAAATCTGGGGCTTCCTTGTGTATACTTGGAGTCTGATAGGGGATGTATTTTGTTAAGGGTTCCCACAGGGAAAAAAAAAAAGCAACTGGTAAACTACAGACAGTGGAGAAGTTTCTGGTTTTGTTTTTGTTTGTTTCAAAGAAAAGAAAGTGAAAGAATATTCCTCTGTGTTAAAAAAAAAAAAAAAAAAAAAGGTTTTCTGTAAATGTATCTGCTGAAATGAGTGGGGTTTCTCATTGTGTTTATTTAGACTGCTCTTGTTTTCCATCATGGCCACTTTGTTCACAAGTCCTACAGCTGCTCAGCTTTCGGAGGTGTGGCTATATTCCCGTATCAGCATTTCCAGCAGGCACTACTCAAAAGCAGGAAGATTTCAGCACCCTGGAACAGCTGTGTGTCCAGTTGCACTGTGCCTGCAGTCTCTACCAAAGTGTGCAGATGCACAGAGGATAACCCAGAATGGGTCATCCATTTTCACATTTGGCCTGTGCACAAGACACAGCAATTAGCATTGCAATTCCCACTTAAGTATGGGGAAGGGCTTTAAACACATTTTGATCCACTGCAGAAATCTTTCCTATTCTACATACCAGCGTGCAATTTTTTTTACAATAATGCCTCCAGTTCTCTTTCAGCTGTGACATGGTCAGTGGGAAGGCAGCTGAGCAGCCCCTTTTGCACACAGGAGCTGATGTGGGAATAAAAGAGATGTAAAATGAAGTTTCCCTTCACAGGCAAAGAGATTGCAGCTCTGGGAGGGGTCAGGGCTCCTCCAATGGCAAGACTTACTGGAGTCACGACTTGCAGGACTACCAGATGCCTGGTCTTTGCCTAAGAGTGACCATTGCCAGGAGTCTGCAGACTGGTTTTGTCTGCTGGGATTCTCCTAAAAAGTATAGCTGAAACTTGGTAGGTCTGGTCTGTTCATGAGCTTGGAGATAAATGCATGGAGAAGAGTGTGAGGCCTCAGAATCAAACTGAAAGGCTACCTTTATTGATATATTTTCTTGACAGGTTATTTTAAAGAACACCTCTCTGCAGCATGCATGCAAAGATTTTATTTCTTGGGAACAGGCCTATCGTCCATTCTCTTTTTAGGGCAGACACGTAATTCCCATTGAGGTTAATGGGAAAGATTCTCCTACTTCAAGAGAAGAAGAGACCCATTAGAGATCTAGAATCTAATTTTAGACCCTTTGATCTCCTAGAGCAATGGGAGCAGGTGGGGTCAGTGTCATAGCTGTTCCCTGCTGGTTTATTAGCTCCCTGATTCTGCCCAACTGCATAAATCTTGCTGTGGTACAAGACTGCGGTGGGTTTTGACCTTGCATTGTATCAACCTGTGAGAGGGTTTGTTAGATTTTTTTTTCTTAAGGATATCTCAGTGAGCTGAAACAGGAGGGGTCAAATCTGCCAAAACCAGGACTGCCTCCTAGGGGAGAGCCCATTAGTGATAAAGGCAAAGTTATGTGAGTTTGAGACCTGGCATGACCTACTTACTAGGCAGAGTTATGAGAATCCATGTTAGGACAGTTTGTTTTTCAGCCTGGTTTCTCATGGGAACGAGGCTTATGCAATCGTACTGTCTGTGCGTCTGTGTCTACATCCTCCTCCCCTCCCCAATAACTTTTGGACTCATTGCTCAATTTCAATCTACTTTGGCGGGGGGTAGAGGTTCCAGGAGTGCTGCCGCTCCTGCAAGTGTTATAAAAATCAGCAGAGGAGAGTGAGTCTCCAGGTGTCCACTGTGCCAAGAACTGCTGCAGCAAGAGTTTGAGCGGCTTCAGGTATGAAAGTGCCAAAAAAATAGGATGGTGGGGAGCAGCCTGCACAAATGGCCTGACCTGTGTAAAGCACTACTTAACTCCTTCCCTAGAAGCCAGGAGACAGAGCTCATGGCAAACCAGGCTGTGGGAAATGCAGAAACCTTCTCAGTGCTGGAGCAGAGCTGGCTGCCAATGTCACAGTCACGGCTGCTGGTGGTGGGTCCCCACAGCACTGGGCTGTCCAGCATGTCCTGCCCCTCTCTTTTTGATGCCGAGTCACTCACAGGTGAGCCTCTCAAACCCTATTGCCTACTTTGTTTCTCTTCCTGTAAAACAAGATGAATTTGGGAGGTTTTATTATCTAAGAACCCTTTAAAACACACTGAGTGATGACAGAGAAGCATGTCTGTTGAGATCTGATGCAGTAAAAGTGAGGTTACAGAAAGTCTAGGGTGAAGATCTCAGCTGGGCTCAGGAACATCTGAACTGAGCAGGAATTTCCTTCGCCAGGGATATGAGCGATACAACACTGCTGACTTTTGTCATCGTAATACTCACAAACCCAGGACAGTCCAGACTTCAGGTATCAGCACAAAGGGTCTCATGCAGATCCTTGCTACCTCTCTGCCTTCCAAAAGATACTTTGCCAGTGCTGCCATGTGAACTCAGTTAATTACAGGGGAGGAAATTATGGCCCCATAGACTTCACAGAGAATATTCAGTATAGGTAAAGCATTTAACGATATGCAATTAAAACACTATATATCTTACTCCTAAGAAATGGTGGGTTTAGAGAGGTGCTACTTACAGTGAGCAGGTGATAATGAACTCCCTAGGTTGCAAAGGCATCATTTCAAAACTATAGAGTGAATTTATTAAACATGCTATGGAAGACAAATGTTATTATATGAATGTACAGGGAAAGACACTAGATCAGGAAAAACCCTTGGATTTCTGGTTCCATGTTACATGCATGACAGCTTCGTTTGGCTCGTAAATAACAACAGAAGAACATACAAAAATATTTTCAGTGATTTGTGATCTCCTCCCCATAAATTCTCATTTTTGGGGAAAACTGTGTTGCATGACTGCTAAACAGATGAGAAGAGAGAGTGTCTCCATTTATTTCATTAAAGTTTCCCAAAAGAGCATGAGAAACCAGTATTTTAAACATCGCATAGACAGTAATAATTACTGGGGGTTTTGCAGTTACTGTGGAGGAAAAAAAGACCCTTCTAGGACATAATGCAGGACTGTGATGCCCATGGAGATGGGTGTCAGAAGGCTTTGGGAAAGGACGGTCTCAAACTGCTAATTTCTTGTAGAGCAGAACTTGCAGAGTGAAGGGTTTACAGAGAAAGGATGCTTGTATATCTCAGTCTTCTTTGTTGTACATGTCTGTGTCTTTCTAACTCTAGAAATTATAGCCAAGGGTCCAGGCTGCATCCCCTTTGGGGAAATGAGTGCCTCAGTCAAAGCTGGATCACCTGTAGATGCTTCTCCTTTTAACTTAAAACTGGTTTCTAATAAAAATATTCCCTCCTCTCCTGAGTGATGAATTGCTCTATTAGGGGCTCTCTTCTCTTCCCAAGTTGTGCAGACTTGGTACAGTGCACTCCAGATTGTTTTCTCTACTTCCCAACCGGTGCATCTCCTTTGAAGTCAAAGGAGCTACTGTGATTTTAGCCCCATTGAGATACTCACTATGGAAGAAGTATATAAAAGACTACGGCTCACAGGGTGGGAGCTGCTGGTTTCCAGTTTCTCATTAATTTTTCACTTGTCTTTTATTTCAGTGGGTCTACACTATGCTCCACCTTTGGCACAGACACAAATACTATTTTTTTATGTGGTTCAGTGGGAGGAATGGTTTTGATCATTAAAAGCAAAGCAAAAATTATTTCAAGCAAAATTCCAGAGCCTCTTCTGCATCCATTTATCTTTCCATGGCTTCCTTAAAGCATTGCCTACTTACTCTCTGGGGATATGTGCTCCAACTGTGTTTCACCACATTTACAGGAGCAGTCACATATGACCAAGGCTAAAATTTAACCTTAATTGCCCACAGGCTGCTGCCATTGAACCCTGTTGGCATGTAAGAGTTTTAAAGTGTTGAAATGGGCCCAGTAAAAACAATAGGCAAGACAAAAACATATTTAGTTGTGAACTATCTTTAAAAATATTAATGTGCTAAAATCCAAGCGATGAAGGCTCACATCTCTTGAAGGAATGTGTAATTTCCTGTAATCATCTCCTTAAAATATCCTTGATTGGGACTTTGAAGCAGTCAAAGAAGAGAGGGGTCTCTGGAGAGCCCACCACTGCTCCTTGCTGAGACAGGGCTTTGGAAAGTGAATCACTGCTGCGTAACTGGATCCATGCCATACGCGAAGGATCAATAAAGTTTTATGTACCTTACTCGCAAGCCTCAGGTTTTTGATTCCAGGTGTTCACATTAATCTGGGACACAATGGAAGGAAGAAGTTGCTATGGTTGCATGGAGATGGCAGCGCAATCTGGACCGACTTTAGTCAGCAAGTGCAAGAAGTTTAATTATCTAAAATAATTGCACTTCTTGAAGCCTTTTACGCTGTTTGCTTAAGTGCACTGCGCACAGGTACCATATAATTACTCCAGATACCTGAGTAACTGGGGTCTTCAGTGATCAGTAACTTTATGCCCTATGAGGAAATCTTTGTGTTTGTGCCTCACCATCCCATCTCTGGCAGAAGTCAAAAAAATGAACAACCTGGGTACAGAGGTGTTAAGGGAAATCATAGGAGGATAGTACATAAGTTCATTTTAGATCTGAGCTTCAGAAATGTGTGATCTCAGAGAGTAAAACTAGCCCTTAGCTCTTAAGAACAAATCCCTCCTAGGGACTGAAGAGTTTGCATGCTTTTGTAGGTTTAGGGCATCATTTTACCCCCCAGCTTGCGGAAACTCTGTTTAATGGCACCTGCAACCATTAGAAATGATTACAGCCCTTGGACTGTAGTAATTGGGGACCACAGATTGTGCTGCAAGCGTTGCTCTATGGAGCTGCACTTTCCAACCAGAACTCTTCAGTCAAAGGTTACTGAGAGCCACCTCCCATCTCCATGATAATTTCCCTCTCTGTAATGTGTCCCTTTTTGTTTCATCTGACATTTCTATCACCTTTAGGAAGCCTCATAGAGAAGGGGCCATGAGGTTTGGATGTAATTGGCATATGGATGGAGCTTAGGTTTTTTAATACACAGTTTTTATAAGACTGCTTTTATGTTTGCCTTTGCTCTTTGATCTCCACTTGAAAAACGTTTTTCATGGAGTTTGTTTGAAAGCACAAATAATCACTTACCACAACTAAGGGTTAGCAAATAGTTCTAGAAAAGAAAGAAAACCAAAGAGAATCCATGAGCTGACGGAGATGCCTTGAAAGATGTTTTAGAAACAGCTTGTAACGGCACATTTTGCAGGACTGTTCATCAAGTTAATTCTCCTGTTGCGTTGGCATTCTTGGATATAGTAATAACAACAAGGAAGGTTGTAATGGATTCTCAAATGGGAGTGTTTTAATAGATTTTAGTAAATTACATCGTATTCAATACTGTAGTGTTGTGATATGACACACTACAATGAAAGATGAAGTCACTTGCGGACATAATCTGTGGTTCAAGAATAAGTATGATGACTCCCATGAAAGACAAGATTTAACTAATTATGGCCCTGGAAAGGGAGAAGCCCCAAAAATGGTAAAACAAAGCTACTCTGGTCTGAAACACGGGCAGCCACAGTGGATGGGGAGAGCTGTTCCAGCTTTTTTCAGTGCATTTGTAGCAAAAGCCACTCTTGTAATGGTAGATGAGCTGTAAATTGAGATACTCTAATGAAGGAAAGTCCGCTAAGGGTGACTCAGCTTGACTAAAGGTCTCAAATGCCTTGAAGCAATCTACATGTGGGGAGAAAGCTGTCCTTACTATCTTGCTGATCTTGTGGATCTCCATAATAGTAATGTGGTGTGCAGGTGTATGAAAGAAAGCTAGCACTGAGATAGGATTTCTTCCATTTAAAACCTCTCAGGTCTCAGAGAAATCCCCTTGGCAAAGACAAACCAAAATGCAGAATATTTTAAAAATGTTAAAAGTCAATTCTTTCTGTCACTAACATTAAACTACTGTAATGTAGACCAGTTAATGATGGTGCTTCATGAAATAAGACATTAATCTCCACTTGTAATGCAAGAGCCATACAACTTGCTTCAGCCTTAATCTTTTATGAGTTATGGACTCTTCTGTGATTCATAAAACAAATAAATCACACCTCTAAGGCTATCATCTATTTATTACTGCTTTTTAAATGTTCAGGATAGTATAAAAAGGGTCTCTCTTGCATGCCAAAGGTTCTCAGCTACTGAGTAACATTTGGAAACCAGAGTCCGGATCCCGCATACAGCTGGACATAGGGTTTGTCTTTGTTTCTGAAGACAGCCAGCTCCACAGAAGTGCGCCCATGGGGCTGGGTGTGCAGATTTTATCCCATGCTTTCAGGCTATGTTTATAGTGAGTGAGCCAGCTGACCTAAAAGATGACAGAAAGTCCCTGGCCTTCCTTTTTAGAAAGAGACAAAGGCTAATCAGTAAATAGGACTTGCCAAGTTATGAAACCATGGGGAGAAGAAAGGAAAATAATTTGGAACAGCAAAAATCAAAGTAGAACAAATATTCAAATTATTGGGAGATCTATTCAAGCCAGAAATCACAGTTTCACTGGTACTTTACCTTTAACATGCTGTGTGCTCATTTCAATATTATTCTCTTTGCAGCAGAACCATAATCCCACAGTCTACATAAGCAAGCTGCTGGTCCAGCAGACCTGGAGGGTTTTGTATGCAGGCTGGCTGGCTTGGCTCTTCCCAAATCCTGCTGGTGTCGGCAGGGAACACAACTCCCTCCTTCCACCTCCTGCCTACAAAGACCCCAACAACTCCCTTTGCTGACCTTGGCCTTCGATTTCAAAATCTCAGTGACCCAGAGGAATTACTGAAGTAAATAAAATAAAACACATGCCTCTAAACTGCAGAAGGCATGAAGTATACCCCCTTGAAACCACGCACATATTTGTTCCTGCCCAAATGGGGGTTTATGGATATACAGATGTGCTTTTTAGCTCTTCTTATTTGTCTTGTCTGTGATTTGTTTGGAGGAATTGTAAAAATACAGATCTTCCAGGGCACTTCTTGTAAGTTGTAATGAAAGCTTGGCTCATTCTAGCTGTACTACGACTCCAGCACAGATTGCATTAATTCAAACCTTGGTCTGTGGACTTGGAGAAAGAGCACAGTAATTGCATGTCCTTTCCAAGAATACCAAAAAACATATAAATACTAACGAAGTGCAATCTAGCATTTTCTCTTGTCATATGCTGCATATTCCATTAGACAGCACTCAGGCCCTGTGTCTTATTTGGGTAGTTTCTCTCTGTGAAAGGCAGGTGGAATTGGAAAACTGGAGGTCAGTTACCCAGATGATGCAGACAATAATTTCTGCTCTTTTTGGCAAACAAACAAATAAATTTTTCTATATAAAAGAATACTATAATAAAAGAAATTCAAGAGGCATACTAGTAAAACACAGACCTTCAAGAAAATAAGCACTTTCCCAACCAAAGAGGAAAAGAGGCAGAATTCAGCAGGGTAATAAACACTCCTAAATCTCGGGACAAGTAAGTGACTGCTGCTGATTATGTCTCCTTTTTTTTTTTAAGAATTGAAGTTCTTTTTATATAATGGTGATTGCAACTTTAATTTCAGTTTGTTTTTCCCTTAGAGATGTTTTCTCCCTCCAAGTCAGTGGTGAAGCTGTCTGGGGGAAACTTCCACTATAGGTGCTGCACAGATGTATTTACAGAAAGAATAATCCTTATGCAATGCTCATGTTAAAGCACCTATGTAGACTTGCATGCTTTAGAGTTAGAAAATGAATTCTAGTGCAGCTCCTTGTTTTCAAAGGAGTAAAATGAACAAGTGGAAAAAATCTGGTCATTAATGACAGCAGAGCTTCCTATGAATGATCGCTGTAGCATACCTCAGGTTTCTAAAGCAGCTGTTGATAAATGACACCAGAAGGTGTCTTTTGGCTAGGAAAGCTGCCCATTTTCATAAAGATTGTGTTCTGAAACCCCTGCAATTATATTATACTGCTCTTGCACCACTCTGTGGAATTTTGCTTTTTATTTCCTACAGCTTCATGCAGACTCAAGCAGTTTGGCCTCTTTATTAAACATAAGCATCAATCTGTAAAAAGCCTTTTGATTGTCTAGACAACTAGTTGTGAAAGTCAGCTTTGTTTCGTTGACTCTGCGTCCCTGGGGATACGGACACTGCTCCTTCTGTTCTCGTCTGTCAATACTCTTCGGCCAAAATTTTGGATTTATTTTTTTTTCCCCGTATCTGCCAATTATTGTTGTTTTGGAATCCAACTGAAAAATGTTTCAGTGCTGTTTCTTAATACTTTTTCTTTTTTAATAAATAAATGCCAGCAGCCTGGAGCTTATGAGCAGCCCTACAGTAATAAAAGGATGTACACAGCAGGCAGTACTCAATTTGCAAAAGAAAAACAGATTAACATTTCAGGTTTCTGAGGGCTTTTTGTCAACAACAGTACATTTAAAAACATCAATCTAGTAGTAATTGCATTATCAGTGCATTCTCAGCTGATTCTTTGGCTGATTCCCTTAATATCATGGAATGGAGAAGTAGCTATGGGAAGTCTTTTTAATATATATAAAAAGTGAAAGCCTGGTAACAGTCAAGTTGATTTGACTGTATATATTTCCCGTTTCTGGGACTGGAACAAAGTGAATACATGGGTAATGGTAGGAGACTGAACACCCACAGCCAGGCCCACAACAGCTACAAAAAACTTGTACCAAGTCCTACTCTTG
Source organism: Buteo buteo (assembly GCF_964188355.1). Taxonomy (NCBI): domain Eukaryota; kingdom Metazoa; phylum Chordata; class Aves; order Accipitriformes; family Accipitridae; genus Buteo; species Buteo buteo. The sequence goes on from NC_134172.1 coordinate 67,730,429, forward strand.
GGCACTTTTGCAGAAAGTACATTGTAAGCTGACAATGAAAAAGAGCACTTAAAGGAAAAAAAAAAAAAAACACAACACCTCAGCAGAGACTTTAAGGAAACACCATGGGAGTATCATTTCACCATTTCTTTAGCAGATACTCACCAGTCGCTTTTCAGGTATAATACCGCTGATTGCATCCATGCAATGAACAACATGGAACGAGACGTTGCTCTCTTTCTCCGAATTCTCTACAAGTCTTCGAGAGCTATCAGAAACTGTGTAAGAAATACCCTGAATGCAGAAGCTAATCAGCTCCTGGGACCCTGCTGCTCCTGAATACCCTCACTGAGCGCCTTCCCCACCAGGCTGCCGGCTGTGCCAGAGAATGGTTGGGTGTAGCTCTTCCCTTCAGAGAGCTTTCATTTTTTACAAATAATTACTGGGAATTACATGGGAATACAGAGAGGCTGGTTCCACACTGGACTGGGCAAAGGCTTGAGTATTTTCTTATTTCCTTCTTACATAGTTGCCCCAACTGATGGGCTTTTAGCTGTGCCAGTCATCCCCTCCAGGTATCTCTCACCTGATGAAGAATAGACACTTCTTTTTAAAATTTTGTAGTATAGAAAAATAATCTTGAGTCTGATTTTATGCTAATTCATGTAGACACTTCTGATAATTTTGTCTTATGTATATTTATTAGGGTGGGTTTTTTTCTCTTCTAACATCATTAGATTTGTTTTGAACTCAAAGGTCAGTTCCTACACCAGTATAAATCAATGTAACTACATTGATTTCAAGGATTGCAGCATCTTTCATTAATTCCTATTGCCAGGGATACTGTAGCTGTATATATTTTTATGCATTTTGATTTAAATCACAAAGAAAAAAGAAACTTCTGTGAAGAATTTAATTCTGTAGCATGCCATTAACCATGCAATTAAGGCCTAGTGGTGCTAAATGATCGATACAACAGAATCTCAGCCAGCCACCTCCAAAGATCTCTTTAAGTCCTTCTCCTATGCAGTTCGCACTCTATCTTCATAAAAGAGAGCCCTGATTCTTGCACAGGAGACCCTACCATCTTTTTTTTTCTTACCAAGAAAAATATGGTTTCTTTATTTGGATGTACTCCGTTAGCAACATAAAGGACACATTCCCAGGTAAAACAACCCAAGTGTTGGTCTTACTCATTCAGATTCAATCACTCCGTAATAAATTCCAATTGCTCATCTAATTTTATTTCCCTGGTTTTATTGGTCTGTTTGTGACAGTGGTAGTTACATGCTTTCTTTGAGTTGTAAATTAAATATATATGGAGAGAGAGAAAGAGCATTAAAATTATGCAAAGTGTTTCAATGTTAAAATGAGAAGTTATGTCTTTAAAAATAATTTCTGGTGTATCTATGGTTATACATACAACTTTTCCCACTTTACAGGGAGTTCCCAGTGTGTGCAGTTCTATAGCTTCTCTTCAGTGCATGCAAAAAGCAGCTTCACATGAAACTGATAATTCTCTCCGGGGAAAGAGAAGCATTGCCTATAGCCAAAATATGTTTTATTAAAAGCAGAATCTTCCTTGTCAGGCCACATTGCTCCTGCTGAACTTGAGGGATGCCAAACAATGATGTCAGGTTTGCCACATGCTGATAATGACATCCATGCCTGGTGCACAGATAAAGCAGCAAGAGCACCTGGCCGATGTCTTCCTCTGCAAACCAACATTTTCTCTCGGTTTTGTGCGATAAGAAGGCATCAGCGCTGATGGTTAAAAACCGCTTAAGAAAATGAGGTGCTGCACTTGATAACAACAACCCTTCACAGGTCTGTAGGCTGGTGTGTGGTAGAGAAGAAGAGGAAGTTCAGAACCTTAAGAAATGTTTTAGATAGATACTTTTTAAATGTTAAATGTAGCATATATGCACTACTTTTTTCCATACGGATTGGCCGTCGGTGCAGGTCCCAGCTGAGGTTGGGACTCTGTCAGTTGGGACATCTCCCAGCACATCCCTCTCCTGAGCCTCCAGACACAGGGGTAAGGCAGACAGCTAGCAGACACAGACCAAAAGAGTTTCTGAGCCTCATATTTGAATGGTGGAAGTAAGGTAATGAAAAGGAAATCATAATCTGGCCCTGAATTAATTACTTCACAACACATGGCATTAAAAAAATGTATTCCAGTAAGTAGATGGCTTTGCAGCTATATCCTGGAATAGGTCTGGTCTTTGATTCTTCTGTCGCCTGTGTTCATTCCCCACAGCCCCTTTGTAGCTTTGCATCGCTACAGCACTTTGTAGCTCACTACGCTAACTGGCTGCAGTACCTGCAGCTCCCAGTGCAGCACTGGCAATGTTGCCCCTCTACCATGACTGGAACAATAACTACAAAGCCTGATCTTGATAACTCATTGAACTAACTCTCTCCCTGCTTACTGCGGTTCTCTTTCCTTGTTGCAAACAATAGTGGAATCATGAGACATGTTAAGAGACCAAAATAAGGGACCTTAGGTCACCACAGAGCCTTGGACTCCCAGTTTGGGAAAGTATTTTCCTTCTTTTTTTTTCCCATGTTTAGGTTTACACATATATGATGTAACATCGGTTGGCATGGTGACTATCCCATGTAAAGAGGCATTACTGTCCCTTGAATTCAATGAATCAACTTTGCATAGGAAAGAATATTTGTTTTGATCTGGTTTGCTCTGTTCAGGTCCACATTTTCAGTCCCTGGAGCTAAAACTGGTGAGTGACTTAGTCGTCAGTAGTCTTTGAGTTGGAGAACTGGGCCCATCATAAAGTTTTCTGCCTCCAGTGCTTTTTCTAGGAAAACTGGACTGTCATTCTGGAAGTGCCAGAGAGAGACAACTATTGGGTTAAAGTTGCACAAAGAATAGTCAACACCAAGAGCCTAAGTTGCTGTTCATTTTTCCTTTAGTGCCTTTAACCTCAGGATAATAATTAGAACCATAATGTGGGCATTAATTATCAGAACACACATAAAGATCTAAATAACCCCATTAAGTAGATGTATTTTACAGCACACCTCATACCAGTTCCTAAGGAAAGGGTAGGCAGGAGAATTCTCCAGTAGTTCTGCCCCTGCAATCTAAACCATATTTCCCAGATCTCTGCGCTGGATATTTAGCTTAACGTTTTTGGCAGTCTTCTGGCAACTTTTAAATCTTTACAGGTGCTATTATTGAGGTGTCAGTTGTCATGGAGAACAAGATTATATTTCACGACATAAAAATACCCCTTAATCATTTCAGATGGTTGATGATATTGCTGCTAGGCATAGTCGAACTCTTCTTCACATCACTGGAGATTGAGGCTTTCCCTCTGCTCCACGCAGCCCAGCTATAATCCCCTCTGATTAGAGCCTTTTCTCTTTGATGGTCCCCTTTGTCATCCACACACTGGGAAAATTGCTCTGTATTGAGTTACATGCTTTGTGCAGTTTGCGTAGTTGTCTTTTTTAACATGGAAGCAAAGCTGTCTGTGCCTGAGCAATGATAGGATTCTGACTTCTAGTAAATCTTTGATTAATGAATCTCAGGTAAACAGATTAGTCATTAACCTTTGCTTCTCATGATAAAATTACTTATTGATGTAGAGTAGTTGTGCTGCTCCCATGCTGCCAAGGATGGGAATCTTGCTCTCCTTCAGACTTCAAGAACCTTCCCGCCTTCTAACAAGGCCTCCCTTTTAGCACGGGGATATTAGAGAGCAGCAGCCTCTGCAGGGAGTCATCTATTTCCTATAGGATCTCTGCATCCAGGGCACTTAAACGTAAACATTAATAGGCACTGCCCAACAGTAGAGTGTGCTATTCATATCTCTTGCTCTATATTTTTGCTAGACAGCTGTCAGTGAGGGCAACTCAGCTGAGACAGAGGGGAAATACACACAAAGTGAGCCTTTTTTTTTTTAAAATGGTACGCTGTGAAGCCATGGCTGTTCAGGACAATTGCTTAAACCCATGACAAAGGCCAAGTCTTTGGTGACAGACCAGGAAACCATTGCTTAGTATCCATGTCTGTAGACAAACAGAAGACTGCTTTAAATCTATTTAAAACTGGCTTAATTCTGGACTCCATCTGCTCTACAGGTCTCCCAGGATGGGCAAGAGCAACCTATGAGCTGAGGGCAACAAGAGAACCAGGGACAAGTAGTCTTTTATTCCTGCCAGCTCCACCAGGCCTTTTTACTTGTAGTCATGCTACTAATGTCTTCTGTGAAGGAAATGAATGGTCCTCCATCATCATGTAAGGAGCGTTACGGATTCAGCTGTTGAACAGAAAACTGCTGAGCACACCTTTGTGACTTTCACTGCAGTGCTGCTCATCTGGGTAGGGTTTGCACTCTCCCTGACTCCCACAGCTAGCTCCACCAGTCTCCCTGGGTGCAGAGATTCATCTACTAAAGAACTGAGCTAGATCCAGAAGAGGGTTTTGTCTTTACATGATCTGCAAATTTAAATGTGGGAAGGTTAGGTAGGACTAAAGAACATAAGTGGCCTATGCCTACCTGCAGCCTACAAAAGCAGAGAGGCAATTCAGATTACACACAGATCTCATTCATTGATCTTTACTATAATGGAAGATATTTAAATCTGCAGACCTTTACATTGCAGTATTGAATGCAAAAAATTACAAACAGAATAGATAGCTGAAGCTTCATGTTTTCTAGCTGATCAGCAGACTGAGCTTCATGTTTGCACGTTCAGTTTTGCATCTTGTAAACCCCTGTCTTCACTCCCATTTTCAGTCCTGTGATCCCCTGTGCACACAGCTATTAGCAGATGGAAATCTAGCAACCTGATCTGTAGGCCCAGTTGGGTAATCAAACATTTAATTGCTAACAATTATCCATTAATGCTTATAAATTAGGTTGCCAAGCTACTTCTACAGACTACAAATATTTGCATCCAGACTTGTCTGCAAAAATTGAAGATGCATGTGAAAAGCTATACCACAATGACCAACGCTGCCATTTTCATCTGGACTCTTCAGACTGAAACAGAAAATCCAGACATTTGCTGCATCAGAAAAGTAACTAGAAAATTGGAAGTTGAACTTGAGGGAATCGTGCAAATCTGGTCCTAAGTCAAATTCCAGGCTTGCTTCATTTCTTTCTTATGAAGACTCTTCCTCCTTTACACCCTTCTGTCTTGCTTTTTCCTCTGGACTTCCTAGCACCTTGATTAAACATTTGCCTCAACCATAGGAATATATATTGGTCCAGAGGGCTTATTTTATTCTGAATTACTTCGTGGTGTTAATCACGATTTTTTATGACCTGTCGTGCATCTAGGAATGCTTGTTTATTAAAATAAAGTGTAACAACATGATTTCAGGTAACACTTCAGAGATGAACATGTGCTTTCTACTAACACTCCTAACTAGGAGAAACTGTAACCCTCTCCAGCAAGAATAAACTACATTGCTATGCAGAAAATGTAAACCTATTCTATAAAAGGGTTCCAGTTCCCATCCTGTTATGTAAGTTTTGCCTTTTTATAATTGCTTGCTTTCTACTGTCTGGTTTATTAAAGCGATGTGGTTATGATCTCGCCCATGTGACCTCTCCCTTTGCTCACAAGGGAAATGTTGGAGTGGTATTGCAAGCATTGGGACTTCAAGACTACATTTAAATTAGTAAATTCAAACAAGTCTGGAAGCATTCCCAGGACTAGAACAAAACTGTTTATACAGTCAACTGCTAAGCTGTTCTCTGGCATGAATTTGGCCCATTCCAACTCCTTCTCTCCCTGAATGGTTCATGGGCACAGCATGGCCAAGGGACCGGTCCCGGAGGCAGTGCACATGCAACTCCCACTTCTTTGGAGGATAAAAGAGTTTACTAGCATAAATGCTGGCCATTGTCCACAAGCTGGCTTTGGTGCTTATTCCTGGGTGCATTTTATTTACCTGACGAGGCAGAACCATACACCTTGAATTTAGCACCCAGGCAAACAATTTTTTTGCAGAATCACATTGATTTGAGGCAAATGTTGCACATGACAGGGAGCAAAATTAGCCACTATCATGTAGAGTAAAAGGCGATGCATACACAAAATTAAGCTCCCAGTCACAATCCTGGGTACATATCAGTTGGGTCTGAATGGTGCAAAAGCTGAGCATAATAAAGACAGGGGAAGCAAGGCCCTCAGCTGAAAACTAATGTCTCTTGCTGCAGTATCAGGCTCAATACTCTGCCAAGGAAATAGTGCCAGAGGAACTGCAGAAAGAAGAGGGTGTGATGGTTTAATGGGGTTTTAGTAAAATATAATATATTTTTTTTAATTTTCCTGAGTGTTTTATTCTTTTTAAGTAACTCTGAAGGGATCATCTAATTCTATAGATAAGCCACGTATAGTCACCAGCCCAACACACTGTTGCCAAATTAATTGAAATGGCTGCTGAACACAACACTTGCTTTTATTGAGAATGCACGTTCTTCAAGGACTACATACTTTCTCTCTTTCTCTCTCTTTCTCCCTCCCCTGGGGTCTCTCTCCCCTCTTTTTCCTCTTCTTTTCTCTTCCTTGATGTCCAAGATGGTTCCATTAGTCTTGCAAATATTAATTCTCAATGCAAACAGAATGTGTCAGGTAAAGGAGGATGTAAATGGAAAATTAATTGAGAAGCAACGTGTAGACTCGTGTTATATGATGTCCTCAGCATGCATACTCAAGCAGAAGCCAGTCATTGACTTGCTGCACCTTAAAAACCCTCCCACACTTGGGCTGCTGGAGACAGAAGATGTGCACACTAGCTTTTTAAACAGTGCCTGATAATCAATTATTCTTTTTTTGGATTTGTTGTTACAGGTTCCCTGTTACATAGTAGGGCTGACTGCCTAGCTAGAATGGAGCCATTGCCCTTCACTTGCTCAAGGCCTGACCCAAATACCACCTCAGGAGAACCATGAAGCAAGGCTTTTTCACAATCCTCTTTATAAGGCAATCAGTCCCGCGGCAAAGGCCAGGCTATCTTCAGCTGGAAAGTTGCTTTTAACCTGCTCTGGGCAGTAGCGGTCAAAAAACATTATTGACAGCTGTTCGTTGCTGTGCGTAGGATATGGTTGTCATTTTTGGAGCTTCTTGCCAATCTTTGACAATGCACAGTACGTAAATTGATCGATGAATTTTACTGCTTTATCTGTTTCATAAATTGTCCACAGATTATGATGCTGTTCAAATCATTTGCTACAGATGCTTTTTGAAAAAAGAAATTTCTTGAACAGTTCATAGCAATTATTTGTAATCTGTGTTATTTTGACTAGACTGTTGATGACATAGTGATTTTTTTGGCTCATTGATTAGAAGAGGTTTAGATTTCTGAATTATTATATTAGTAGGTAAGAATTCAGAATTTGGTTTCAGTTAATAGACTTTCAGTCAGGAAGAGATAATAGTTCACTCACTCTACCTCCTTGAATAGCACAGGCCAGAGGTTTCAGGCAGTACTTTCCCCCCATACTTTGATGTATGAGTACATTGGACAAAGCTTTATCTCCTAGAAAATTATTCAGTCCTTCTTTCAAGTCATATAGAATTCTCCTGCTTTCAATAAAAAAAACAGATGTTCCCATGACTTCCCCCTCATTAAAATAATTTGCTACAGTATTCCTGGGAAACTAATAGAAGTAGCTGAGAATATGAGCAGAATTTGTAATGAATTTTCACACACTTTTTAATGTTTTCCCAACAAAAGTTTCAAACTTACTGGTGGAAGTTTGAGATGTTGCTTCTCACTTTTATCCAGTCTCATTATACCTGGTTTAGTGACATCATTAGTATAGACCCTTTCTCTGCTGTTCCAGGTGTGTTGTACTTTCCAAGGCTGGTCTCTCTACTGACTGCAATAGAAGGCTAGAACAACCAGTGCATACCTTAAGTTTCCCAGCTAGATATTTAAATTCAGGTGGGAAATACCCTGGCTCTACCTGCTTATCCTTAGGGTTGGTTCTTGGAGAGAAGGGATGTGGCAAAATGCTGGAATCATGCAAGGAAGTCTACCACTGTTCTGTCTCTGGTAATTCTTACTGGTCTTTTCTGGTAGCACTGAAGTTTATTTTAAAGAATCCATCAGGCTCAAGTTGTTTCCACTCTTGCTGAAATTATGCTAACTCTATTTCTCAGCTATATCATCAGCATCCTGAGTCTCTTTATACTTACCAGGGAAAGGAAGAGGCCAGATCTTTGACACGCACAATATTAACTTTCTAAATCCTACTTTATTTCAGGATTTACATGACTAGATAATTTCTATTTATTTTGGACATATTCTGAGATCATGTCTATAGAGATTTCTGGAGGAAAGTACAGCTGATACAAAGGATTTTGCTTTTTTCTCTTAACCTCCCCCAATCACCAACAACAGTCTTTCTGAGATGACTCTGCCTTCTTTCACATTTCCATTTTCGTTCTTCCCTTCAACACAGTTTCTCTACACTCAGCAGCCTGCAAGCAGTGCTGTAAAGTCTTCCAGTAAATGTCTCATTTAAAGAGTGAGGAAGCCTGAATTAAATAGGGCAGGGACTCTTGCTGGCCCGAGTTAATGGAGATGTCTTTTAGTGAGATGTCAGCTCTAGACAGTTCAGCTCTGCCAGCATCATGACAAACCTTCCCCCCATGGTTTAACAGTATATGAACAATGATCCACTATGAAGGTGTGTGATGGCCTTTGGGTTGGGCTGTGGCTCATTTTTAGGTGTTTTTTCTTAATTCAGGGCTACAGCTTATGACCTCGTATAAGTGAATTAGAACAGCAAGAAAACCGAGTCCTGGAACCAGGACCCGTTGTCTTTGGCTCAAAGACGTACTAGAAACCCCATCACCTTGGTCCAGTCTTGTTAATAAATGATGTTATACCCTGAAACCAGTGGAAAATATGGATGTGTCTACATGGTATATATAGAAGACAATCTGACAAGTCTGGAATGTGAAATAATTCTAATTAGTGTAACTGAAGCCAGAATTTGGTACAGTGTTGTCCAGTAGCTGGAAATTTCATGACCATAATGGTGGTCCTCTCCGGTCCTTAGAGAAAAAACATCTAGTAGTGGAAGATGATGTACTGGTAGTGATACATTGCAGTTATACGGCTGGAGCTCTTAAAAATTAGCACTGCTCTTGAAGCTTCCAAAATCATGCTAACTTGTACTATGGAGCAATCATTAGGGTAATGAACAATTTTTCTTGGGTGGTATCTGCCATCACTTGACAGTTTCATAAATGGGAACATTTCAGAAGTGACAAAACTTCCATTCTTGCTGGAAAAAAAAAAAAAAAAAAGAAAAGTTCATTAAACCCCAAGCTTTCTTTTCTGAAGTACACACTCTCAGAGCATCAACATGCACAAAAAGTTTTGCTACTAATGCTTTTCTTGGTGCAGCAAACCATCTCGTGTTTTCACATATACTTCCAACACTAGAAGTTTCCTCATTTTGACAAAATGTGTTCCCTATATTTTTAGAGCTGCGTTAAAACTTCATTGCTGAGGAGATGAGACAGGGCAGTCACACAGCCACTCCCCGCAACGTGATGTGGAGCAAATGTCAGAAGTGCTGAAGCTAATGGGGAAGCGACAGTGCCCTTTGCTTCCCTGCCCCTGCCCTCCACTTCTCCCTTCCTCCCTGTGTCTGACCTCCTGCACCAGGAAACCTGCCCTTGCTTTGCAGATTGTTCTGCTGCTATCCTGCCTGAGAAACAAACAAACAAACAAACAAACAGAAACTCCCATCTGTGCAGAGAAGATACCGTTAATATGTAACCATGAGGATCAGAAAAACTAGTGAGAGCGCAAACAAGGGCAAGAACATGTTTGCAGTGTGTTCAGGATGGATTGCCCAACACTGAGGGAAGCAAAACACGAAAGTTACGCTTCCGCCAGACAACATGAGTGACTTGTCAAAAAAAGAGGTTTAAAGGCTACACTTGCCTTCCCTCACCTGCCTCTGTTTTCCCTCAACTGCTTTCCTCTTGTCCAGTAAATAGGTTGCAATTAAATCTTCCAAAACAGGAAAGATGCTACCTTTATACATTTCTCAAAAAAGTAAATAAATGTCAATGAAAAATGAGGATGTCTTTGCAGAGGATAAGCACAGAGGAGGAAGAGCTTCCCAAGCCTGGGCTGTACACAGGGGTGGCCACAGTTCGCGTCCCACCACCATGAGATGGTTCAGGACTTTTCACCCGGAGGCGATGGCTCACGCTGCACTGAGCAATGGGCAAGGTACCACCCAGTGTCTTCCTCATCAGGTTTCATCAAAGAAGCAGGACTGACCCACATCACCATCCGTCACTGTATTCCTGAAAAGAGTGGGTTAATACTTCACAAAAATCAATAAAAGATTGCTGTGATGGGAGAGTCATTCTGGAATAACTGTTTTTTCCTGCCGGCAATACTCTCACATTTACTAAGAGAGCAGAAGCTGCCATATCTAATTCTGACTCCGAGTCTAGTGTCCTCCACTTCCTCTGCTAGGTACCAAGCAGTTACTTTTCTATCAAGGCTGTAGCTGATGGTAAGGTCAAACCAAACAGCCAGGACTGTTCTTGTGTCCTGGGCACATGCAATGGAGAGGACAGCAGGGTTCATGCTCCCTGGCTGAATGTCCTCTGTGTTACCACCCAGCAACAACCCATGCAGCCGATTGCTGCAGAGTCCTGGATGTTGAAACGCACCCAGTCTCTCAGGGCTTCCCCCTTGCATAATCTGTCTTTTCACTCCTCATCTCTTCCTGCCTGGTTTTTTTTATTTATTTTTTTTTCTCAAATGATCTCACTAGAATATACAGTGACCAATATTCTTTAGATCTACTAAAAAGGCCATAGACATGGTTTATATCCTCGTTTCCCATTTCAGACTACTTCAGGAGCCAATTTTTTAAGACTGTCAGAGCAGTGTCCCACAGGTGACCAGAGTTCAAAGCTCCCTGAGACGGTCAGTCGGTCGTTCAGGATTTGCACAAGCTTTCGCAGTTAGAGGGAAGAACATTATTACAGCAAGAAAGCAGGATTAAGACCTGACACTTCTGCTTGAAGCTTGACTCAGCAACTTTGAACCCACTGACAAAGCCTCCTGATGCTCCCACATAGCATCATCGCCTTTGCTTCAGCCCGGCCCTTGGCTCCAGCACTGCCTGCTCCAGTGCATGCAGGAGGGTTTCACTGGGGAACAATAATGGAAACAACATAATATCGTATTAACAACACATATGCAAATATACACTTTTGGCTATATTGTTCTGTTGGGCTGCTTTTACCATAGATCTAATCTCTTCACCTTTGGCATTGAAAATGTGTTTTAATTAACCCACTAGCAAAACATTAGGCTGAGACAGTCTGATCATTTTTAACTTTATTTTCCTGAATGAAAACAATGCTGGCCAAATTTACTGTACACTGTCACCTTAATTACCTGTCTTAGACAATCCCTTTCCTACTCACTTGCAGTTTATCACAGTATAACACAAAAACTCTTCCTCTAAAAAAAACTTTAAATGCTTCTGAGATTCAAACCGTAGATTGCTTGTGCAGCTATAATCTTAAAAAACATCTGCTACATTTGTGTGGTAAAGGAAGTCTCTTTAGAATACAGCCTTTGATTTCTATAAAAGACAAATCAGGCCACATGTTTTTGTTTTGAATGCTTCTCATCACAAGAGGAAATTTTCTGCAGCTTGGAATTTTGAAGGCATGAAAAATGTATTTATTTTTTTAAACAAAGAGCGTACATAAGTACATCAACAAAACTCCTCGGAAGTGTTAAAAACCGTTCCTCTATCATGTTTAAAGAAACACTAACAACTGCCTGACCCACATTTTGATCTACCTTTCTGTCTTAAATTTATCTGGGTCATATCGTGTCCTTGATCCAGGCATATAACTCCCACTGACATCTCAGACCTTAGGAGGTTCACCCATCATTAGTTCTGAAGCTGCTAATAGCCCAGACTAGCAGAAGATTAGGAGGTTTCACTGGGCTTTTTTTATTTGTCTTTCGGAGAAAGTGTGTTGATAGTAGTGGTTTGACAAACTGGGTTTGACACCAGTGTGAATTGAAGGTATGAATCGATGGTACTTTGTGGCCTAGTGAGTCCAGAACAGATTTTTTTTGACTGAATCTGAAGTAGCTATTTTTTAAGAAACTACTAAAAAATAAAAGCTTCTGATTCTTCACGGAGAGCCCTTCATTTTAGATTTTAAAACTGTTCTATTGCTGCCCATTTCTTCCACCTATATCTCCTCTCTCTTCTTCATGGAGATACAAGAAATGCCTTTGCCAATCTTTCTCAAAATCAACCACACTTGTAGAGGATCATCTCTTATATTTACCAACTGCCCAAATGCTTCATACACTGGCACTCTTCTCTGCTCCTTTCCCCAGAAACTGATGAGAAGCTTTCAGCTAAAATGGCCCCTGTTGTCCTTCCTCTCCCCAACCCCTGCAAACTAAGGGTCAAATCCTGCCTAATGCGGGCTCTTACTTCTCAGTGTGGAAGCACATGGTTCAGTGCTTCCCTCGTTCAGGGCAAAATGAGTTTGCACCTTCCTACTGCAAACTGGGGACGGGAAGGGAGCAGCGGGGACATGTTGCAGGAGCACAGCTCAGCTCCGTGCAGCCAGTTGGATCAGTAGCACACCTAGAGTAGTGCAGCTCTAAACCACAATCTGAGTTGTCTTTCACTGATGGAAGATGAGCCAAATGAACAGCCTGTATCTCCCCTTTGATGAGTTTCTGACTACCGAGATTATTTTTACTTTGCACACTAGAAAGATATTTTTGCCATGATTTGAAACGCAAAAGCTAGCGTTCTGCAAAATGAAAACACCAATACAGAAAAAAAATTAAGATTAAATTTTTAAAACTCAGATCACTAACCTCATAGCAAATCCCTTACATTTTTGGACGTCTGTCAGGCAGGTATGACTAGAAAGTATCCTGCTGATAGCTGCTGTGACCTGGAGCACATCCTTTTAAGTGATAACTGCTGTCGAAGTAAGGAGACAAGCAATGAGGGCAGAAAGGCACTTCAGTTGTAGCAGCTTGCATAGCTCTCATATAATTTGTATTTTCACTCGGTGGAAATACTTCATTAACTGTCAATTATTTTTGTTTTGTGGAGGAATTGTTTTCAGTTCACTCATTTTTCTTATAGTCACTCAGTGTTACGGAGGCTTTCACTCATCCCATGTTTTAATGCCAAAGAAGTTTCAAAATTCATATACACAAACCCCTGCCAACCTTAGGTCTTGTCCAGAGCTCAGTGAAGTCAATACAAAGATACCATTTACCTCCAGTTTAGGGTCCACCTGTTTGTGACCTGTGCCTGTGGCTCTCTGCTTTTCTTGCTGAGCCTCTAATCAGATTCAGCTTTAATATTCTGTGAAATACAGTATCCTTCTAAAAGGGTAGTGGACTCTGTTTCATCTGAAGATTTACTACGAAAGGGGATTATCATCCTTTTGCATGTGGAATGGAGAAAGTCTGTGGAGATAAATTTTGGAAGGTTGGGAGGCTTTGTCGTGTACTTGATCACGTATGGCTCTGACAGAGGTTTCAGGACTTAAGCAGAGTGGACAACGGATCAGACCTTTCCCTGAGCTCCCCACACCCTATTTTCCCTGTAGAAATCCTTATCTAGTCAACAAACCAAGTTCCTTCACTCCATGCTCCCTGTGCATTTGTGAGAGAGAGCACAGTGCAAATGCACGTTGGAGTCTGCTGGTAAATAATGGCAGATGTTTTTCATTACAGCAAAGGAGCCTCTTGTGCAATTAGAGAGAGAGCTTTAAAATTTTTTTTGCACAGAATAACTGTGTATTTACATAGTTGTGAAATTGCTTTTCTGATAGAAAATCAGATTTGCAAAACACTCAGTGTATTTTTTTTTCTGGAATCCTGTCTTTCTCTTGCTCTCAGACGCAGTATTCCTCGTAAACAACTGTCTCCTCTCCTTAGCACCCTCATCTGTATCATGTATGGAAAAGAGATCTTGGACTAGTTTTCATTCAAGCATTTGTCCAGAGTCTACAGGAATGCATGGAAGGATTCCCAGAGGATTCACTGAGTTTTGGATTGGGTACCAAGCTCTGGGTGCAATGCACACACTGAGTAATCAACTTGCTCTACCCTGAAGGGTTTCACCTTTGATTAATGAATGTGCAATTTAACAAAGATTCACTAAACCTTTCAAGCACACCAGAGCTCATTTTTGACCAAAGTTTTCACTGTTTCATGCAATTTCTGTAGAAAGATACTGAAAAGTTGGGGCTTTACCTGAAGCTGTGAGAACTGTACTCTGAGTTCAAAACTAAAATTTGTGAACAGAGGGGAAGCCAAGCCCCAAACTCAGTCTTGAGCTGAATTTGAGAGTTGTACAACTGCCTTCTCTTGTGATGTTTCCTACTCAGTTCCAGTCCATTCGGAAGTTCAAGCAATTCAGGGAAGTTCAAGCACACATTTCACTTTTATTGAGGCAGAAATATCAGCTACATTAAAACAGCAAGTAGGCAGGATTCTGCTTTGCTATGAATCTAGACCCCTTTTAAAAACTCTGTCCAGATTTGAGGAAAATTCAGACACAGTTTCACATAATGCCATTGTAGTTAGACTTTCGGCTCTTCTTTTCAGTTATAACACTGAGTTATAATGTACTTAGCCTTTTTTAATATATATAATCTTGTTTCTCAACCATAAAGTAAGTGCAGCTGAGGGTGCATTGCCTGTCTGGGTATCACTGCATGATTAAAAAGAGGGAAAAACGTTTCTGCACTCCCTCACATTGGACAAAGTTCTGACCTTTGTCTCCTGTGTTCAGAGATGGAGAGGACAAGAGCAGCTCTTTTCCAAAGAGCTCAGCTCCCAGTAGTTCCCATTATAACACCATGACTCAGCACCTAACATGTGATCTCTGCCCCCGACACAAGCAGGGTGAAGAAAAAAAGAAATATCCAATGACCCTTGGATCAACGTGTCTTGCTGACAGTTAATTTGCCAACAGCATTCTGTGGTTTTGTATATTAATTAGGTAGTAAATTAATTCATTAATGTTGCCGACTCACAGAGATCAGAACATACCTTCATTTCATAATGTCTAATTCCATTATCAGAAAGCTAAATTCAGCCCTCAGCTTACCTACATGATACCACTCCTGACTTCAGCAGATGCCACATGAAAACGTCTAGGGGCAGGTTTTGGCCTGATGTGTTTCATTGTGTTACAGACAGCCATGGGGCTTTTTCATTCCTGTAAGTAAATTTTCCTTCAGAAGCTTGGCAAAGTAAAACCTCAGACACTTTTGGGCTTTTTGCCCAACTTGAGAACAAGGGGCACAAAAAAAGGTCCATTTTTCTCACCAGCTACAGATTTGATTGACATGGAGGGCTGGTCCTATTAAGCTGAGATCTGGCCTGGGTTCAATGTATTTGGAAGCCTAGTTACAAAAGCATTAATACAACTTTAACAGAGATTTTGTCAACCTATCAAAGACAAATCAAGAGTGATTTCCCTGATGCCTCTGCTGAATTGGGTAAATTTCATTTATTGACTTCAAGCACTGCGTGCTGGTAATTTTTCTCTCTGTCTTTTCCTCCAGAGGAATTTGACATGATCAGATCTACTCTGATATTTCATAATCACATTTTCTTTCCCCTTCCTCTCTCCTCCTTTGCAGGGTGCTTTGAGTGTTGCTACCAGGTATGCAATGTGCGTACACATTGGTGTGTCAGAGACAGAAGTGTGCTTAACCAAAACTAAATCAGAGTCTCCTTTAAGATAGCCTGCCCTGCACTTTCTTTGGCTTGTATCACATACAGGCCCTCAGAGTGGCATCTACAGGATTGCCCAGGTGAAACAAGCTATTAAGCACGGATTTTATGGGACCCAGAATGGACTAAACCCCTTCAGCTTGCTGTGCTTTCAGCTTGATACACTGCAAGTTCATGGGATGGGGGAGGAAAAGGATGTAAGCTTAAGTGCAGCATGGAAAGGGGTATGTGTGTGTTGGTATAAATGTCGCTTCAGGCAATACTAATCCACTGGAGGAATTTTTGCTTTGGGGGAAAATGGACATCATGTAGTTGGGGGACACTGGATTTCAATGCATGTGCAATTAATCTGAGTAGGGCTGTCCAAAGGATTCCCTGCAGTACCAGAAAGACTCCTAGGGCCTCGTCTGGGTCCAGAGTTTTCATTTTTATGTCATACTATTTTTAATTTGCATGGCACACACTTTGAACTGATAATCAGCCATACTTCTCCCCTGGCCCTGAGGAAAGGCAGAGACCCACGCGTGGGCTGCCAGGCTCGCTTTTGGGGGGAGAAACTGTTGCAAGCACAAAGTTACACCAATGTCCTTGACCAGTTAGCTGGGGTTTGCCTTGATAAAGCGTGGTGTGAGTGACATAGCTTGGCACATTCCGCGGAGTTTGCAGTCACATTTGCAAGGATTTTGAACGAAACCAAGTGGGCCTCAGTGGCTGCAACTCTGCAGTGGCACTGATCTCATGCAATTCAGCCTTGAAAGAAACATTGTCCTACACAGTTTAATGCAAATATGTTTTTAAAGCCAGCAGCAGTCACTTCCAATGACTGTAAGAGCAGAAACAGACTGAGCCCTTCCCACGTAGAGCCTTTCGAGCTCCTTGTGCACGTGCAGAGCTGGCCTGGGGCTTGTTAGCAGGAAAAACATGCAATGGCAGAAGCAAAGGGGCAACAGGTTCAAAGTGCCCAGAGGCACCCCAGGGTGAAAACGGGTGTTGCCCTCACTACAGTCCTTTGTCACCAGTCCTGAAGATCAGTCAAGCGAAACGTGGTGCTGCCTTGGCTGTCCTCAGAGAGCATCCTCCCAAACGCACCTCCCTCTCCCTTACCCCGTGGGGCTGCGTGGAGCTCTGGACAGCAGGGCACTGGTTGCCCTCTGCAGCTGCTACAAGCCAGTACCCACTGTGGCTCTGCTTAGAGCAAGCCTGGTGCAGGTGTCCTTTGTTCTCTCCCCTTCCTGGAGGACAAAACCAAAGCTAAACAAGATTTAAGTGATGTGCTCAAAGTCAGACTGTGATTCAGTGATCAGCTGAGAAAGCAGACGTGCTGTGCTAGCCACTATTCCTGTTTCTTCCAAGTTAATGTGGATGGATTTATTCAACGCATATTTATTTCAGGGTTTCTTTTTCATGACATTTCCTCAATTTCTTGACTTACACTTTTCATTACTGTGAAATTTGATTACAGAACCAGGCAAAATCGCAGAGCAAGGCATGTTTCCACCATGCAATTTCACTCCAAACTAGCCCCATTTCAGCCTGAGGATTGCACGGAGAGAGGATCGATTCTGAGTTTGCCAAGTGACATAATCACAAAAAATATTCTGATCTTATTTGGATCCCACCGAGAATATTTCATACACTTGAAATGCCTGCTGAATTTTTTTTCTCCTCTTTTCCTGATGTCCCGCACAGTGAAATAGCATGGGAATGAGGGAACGCTGCTTCTGGATCCTCAATAATACAAGCTGCTTTGTCCTTTGCTTTCTGTTTCTTTCTCAGTACATGCTAGTACAGATATACCCTGATCCAAGCAGGGTATGTAGGATACAGAGATTCTCACAATGTCAAAATGTAGCATGCTGGCCTGGAGCAACTCTTCAATTTTTCACATTTATGTGACACTATGAAAGTAAGTAAGAGCCCACTATGAAAGTAAGAGCCATGATTTTATCTTGTGCCCTAGCAGCTAGAATTTACATAAACTTATAGAGTTCTTGAAATCACAAATGCAAAGTGAAGTATTGCGTACCATTAAAATAAATCACTGTCACAGAAGCCTAAAACTTAAATAAAAACTTGCTTTCTAGAATCAGTCTGTCTGGTCATACAATGCAACCGACAAACAGTTTTGCATTCAGTAATATGTAGATCATGTAAATTACGTCATTCTCTATTTTTATTCTACAATATCACATTTAATATCATGGATTTACCTCCTTTAACTATGTTTAATTTGGCTTTATGTTTGTTTATTTTCTTTGTCATGTCATTTTTTCCTCTTGTTGTTAGTTTTGTTTGGCACTTGTATAATAACACTTTGGAAACATTAACTAATTAACCTTCCTAATACTCCTGGGAGGTACTGTAGACTACGTAAGCCTTAACCTGCCTCCCACTTCATGATGAAATAAGCAGGAGTTGTCTGATTTGCATAAGGATGAAAAGAAAATCATCTGAGCCAAGATGCAAATCTGGGGATCCTAGTTTGGATTTGTCCCTTTCCCTTTTATAGTGGAACTATTTTACAACTCTTTGGCAGTTCAGATTAAGCAGAAATGGACAAACTATGGGATTGTACCCCCTTCCCTGAGCTCCTTGTCACTTGGTACGGGCATTTGGGGCATCCCATAGCTAAACCCACAGTGTTACCATCTCCACCCAACAGCATCACTACTGCACAAGGAACAAAAGCTAACGCTTGTATGACTGATCCATTTGGCATCAGTGTTATGGTAGTGCCTAGAAATGCAAATGAGACCGAGACCTTTTCTGGTGGATATTACGCAAACCTCTGTGAAGAATGGTCCTTATCTTCAACAGCTCACAAACTCCTCTGTATATGCACCTTCTGGCTGAGGACTGAACCCACTACTAACTGTCAGAGAACTATCATTCAAATATGGCTTGCCCAGAGAGACAGAATTGGAAAAGCAGTCTCTCCAGAGGGTGGCTGGAAGGGTAACTACCTTTGTAACTTTATACCTGGGATGTGCAATAAATAGGCTAATATTATCAGAGGGAGGAGTAAGAAGATGGTTAGGTAAGTCAACTCAATCACAGGAATGAAGGCTACCCCAGGAAGCATAATGGCAGGTATATGCCTCAGGAAAGGGGAGGGCGGGTTTGTGCAATGGAAAGTGGGAGAAGCAGTGGGAAGATTGAACCCAGCGAAGGCCCTCCAATGCCTCAGGCACCCTGTGCCTTGTCCCGGGGACCGTGTGGCTCAGAGCAGTGGGGTGGCTGCAGGAGCAGGGAGGTGCAAGCATGACATGGAAGGCTGGAGGGGGCCAAGTCCTATGTGGAAAAGCAGCCTGTGTGTAGGGACTGCTCAGCCTTATGAGAGGGAGAAGGCAATGCACAGCCAGCTGTGCTGAGGGAGCCAGCCGACCCCAAACCATGAACCTGGGCAGCCCTTCACTTCCAACCACGCTACTTCCACTGCAGGCTTTGCTCCTTGGGATGAATACGGCCTCCCTCTTTTGCAAACTCTTCCAGTGAACTTGTGTGTGAGCATGCATAAACATTTCAAGAGCAGCCCTTAGCTGCCAAGTCCTTGGGTTTGATGATCCTCCTACATTCACCTTTGTGCCTATGGTTTTACAAGCCAGTCAGTGAGAAATGCGAGTGCCCTAGTGCACTGCAGCACTGGACAGATTCCAGTGGAGGGTCTTTTACAGCGTAGCTGAAACCAGAAAGGCTGAGAGGAGCAACAGCACAGATTCAACATGTTTCTTCCAGCGTCATAACTGTGGTTGACTGGATATCCATGTCTACCCAGCAATGAATCATGGCAATAACCTGGTGCATGCTCAAGCTGTGCTGTCTCGTGTGCCAGCATGCATGTGCAACGTTCATGACTGTTTGGATTGCATCGAGAGCAATGCAGCATGCTGCCCATTCACTGCTGCAATACTGCTGTCAGGTCTCAGCCTCAGCAGTCCCCAGCTCCTCAACCTGGAGTCATTTCTGCATGTGAAGACTGTTATCAGACTGTTCTCTGTGTCTGCCTTTTCAAAACAGGAGGAAGGTGAATTGGGGATCACAGGGGACAAAAAGGGTTTTGATGGAATATATACATGTGTATAAGTGGAATACACAGCTGTATAATGGAAAAGCACAGTTTGAAGTGTTTGTGAAATAGGCCAGTGGTGGGCTGAAATGTCAGCACTTCTCTCCTTTTTATGTGGTAGTAGAATAAGATTAAATTCCCCTTAAATGCCGTAGTGGCTTCTGCCTTATTAGAATCATCTCTCATAATATTTTTAGAGTATTGTGTGGAATCCACTTAAACGAATCCCCATGAAATGAAGAGAGCTGTTAGAATTATCTGGCTGTTGTGCAGTAGACTCTGCCCTGCACAGCAAGGTATTGCTGTATGCTTATAGAGCGAGAGCAGGCACCAGCTTCCCAGCTATTCATATTTAAGTATCTCAAAAGGCACCGAGATACTTGCAACAACATTGTATCATACTGCTATTTGAGCAAGGAGAGAAAGAGCTTTGAATAATTAAAATCAATTAAAAGGCTAAAGGATAGGGATTCTTCTTGTCTTCTGAGAACACTTTACAGCAGTGGGTAAATGTTTTCTTGCCTTTCCCAATAATTATCTCTCTCAAACACACCTACCCACACATGGGCTTGTGCAGCCACAGTCTCCTGGTTTAGATTTTAGAAGATCTCAAGGTCGGTGATGCGAGCGCTTAGCACCTACAGCCGAAGCCCTGCACGCAGCCCAGATGGGGGGTTCCCAAGGAATTCAGCTCCAGCTGCCACAACCTGGGCACTGCCAAAGACCAAAATCCACTCTCGCGAGTCTGTGCATTCAATCCTTCTGGAAATATGTAGCTGCTAGCTGAGTTGGGCTGTAAGTGCCAAAAAAAAAAAAAAAAAAAAAAAAAGAAAGAAAAGAAAAGAAATCCTAATGCCTTAGTTGAACAAAAAATGACAGCGCTTTCTGTGTATGTGTGTGTCTCGTTTAGATTCACAAGCTGGGAACAGTGTAGTACAAGAGCACTTTCATCTTGCCAAGCTGTAGTTTAGGAAATTAAAGTCTTGCATCTTGGGAAAAAAAAAAAAAAGAAAAAAAAAAACCCAACACAAAACAACTAGAACTTGATCTGTTCCATCAGCTGATGTCTTCTCTGACTCAGGGCATCTCCACCTGAACACTCACTGATCTCTGCTGTTCCTGGTAATGATGCAGCCCTGTGAAGCAACAACGTGCCGATTGCATTATCTTCTCTGCGTTATCTTCTGATGAGGTGGCACTCTGAGCAATGATGCAAACAGCGTAAACCCTGAGAAGCTTTCTGCCTCTTCATCACCCTTTACATGCTCCTCTCCCTGCTATGTCCCTCTGCCTCTCCTGAGAGCCCCAACTGTTTGGTTTTCTCTACTGCCTCATTCAAAAAATGCCATCATTTCCCATAGCATGAAATCTCTGTAACAGAAAAGAATAAATTGCTGGCTGACACATGCCCTGCAATAAAACAGCAGCTTGTGAGCAAATACATAAAGAAGCCTTTGGGTTTGGGTTGGCTTCAGAATATATCAGTTTATTTCTGCTGTGATTTGGGGAGTACAAACATCTTTACATTAGCAAACAGCACATGATGGGATCTGTATCACGGTGAGAAATGTGCGGTGTTTTTTGGAAGGCCAGCTCCTACCTTGGCACTGCCCCAGGAGAGAAGAAGAGCCCTGCACAACTGTACTTATTCCCCAGAAAATTATTATAAGGGTTTAATAGTTAACTTAGCCTTTAATAGCCCTTGTTCCCCATCAGCACCCTCTTGCCTCCTTCTCCACTTCACTGACTAAATGGTTTAATTGAAATTATGGAAATATTTTTGAAAAATGCAGTGAACAAAATGACATCTTTGCTTTTGGGTGAGAATGCTTAAAATTTGAATTTTTCAGTGGTTTTCACAGGGAAAAATTCTGCTTGCTATTTTATGGTGGGTTTTTCCCCCAGCTGAAATGACATAAATTTGAAAAGCACCAAAGTACATACCAGGTGACATGGTCCCTGGAAGAGAAAGCTTCCTGTGCTGCCCCGTGGGGTGCCAGTGCTGGTTGCTGTGGGAAGGAGGGGAGGACACAGGTAAGTCAAGGATTCAGGCTCAGGCTGACTGGGACGACTGGAAACAAGTTCATCCACTTCTGCCCATGACCCTGGCAAAAGCCAGATTTTTGTGCAGGGCACAGAGAGCCGTCACAACAGGAGACAGGTCAGGTCAGGACAATCAGTGTAAATCAATTTAAAAGAGTTGGCAAGAACGTTTTCTGGAGTCCCTACTTAAGAAGACCTTTTAGCACATGATCCAGAATTGCCCCCTGTGTTCTTGGTTTTTCAGAAAAACATGCACTCTTTTTTCCCTAATATTTTTAGCTCAGCTCCCTTAAGAAAGCATGGACAATACCATCTCCCTCCTCTCTAGGTTCCTGGATAGCAACAGCGTTGAGTAGTTTTCTGTGGTTCAGATGTGTTTCAAACACGGGACAATTGCCAGGATTTCATTAAGTGAACAACATGTGAATGTAACCACATATAGTACTGCTTACATCCATATACTGCAGAGCGCCTTTGCATGAAAGCAGATGTTATGGAAACAGCCCAAGTCAAATAAGCAAGGGAAGATTACCTCCATAATGAGCTAAAAATTAGTTCTGCACCATCTTAAAGGGATCACAAAAAAAAAAAAAAAGTTTTCATAAAATAAACAAAGTGTTAGTGGCACAGACACACGGGCAGGTATCAGCAGGTGTAAAAGCATTTGGTCTCTCAGTGTCCCATATATATACATTTTAAAGATAAATTCAGATGCAAGTCTAAATATATCCAAGTGAATCTAAATGGATATAGATTACTTCTTCCAGCATACAAATCATACCAAATAAAAATTCTCTGAATTTCTTTGCTTCTTAGACCCTGATTTATTATCTGACTACTAGGAAGTGCTGTCATCACTGAAATGTTTAGACAGATTAACACAAACTAATTATAGTCTATAAAATGATTAAGGTTGAAATATCATTATTTTACATATTTGTTATTTTTTAAAAAAAAATCTTTGACATATATATAACACGTGGCGTATGTATTCATTTGCCTATACAGGGTATTCCCTCCAGTTTTAATACGGAAATCTCACACACACACCCTTTTTCCCCTACATCTGCCTTAAAATACTTTTCTCCCATCACTGCACATCACTGTCCAACAGCCGTTGTGCTCTCACCGGCGGTGGTGAAGGAAAGGGACTTGCCATGGAGGTGATCAGCATTTAAATTGATAATTCCTTAGTCAGCATTAATCTGGAACCAATGTTGCTCTCATTATCATCACTTCTGATTTGAGCAGAGGCTTTTTTTTTTTCCAGTGGGGAAAATGAAGGGATTTATTGGGAAGAGGAGGGAGCCAAAATGAGAGTCAGTGTTACTGGGCAAGAAGCCTGGGGGGTTTCCCCATTTTCTCCCATGTTTCTACCCCTTCTTAGCTTACTCAAAGGCACAAAAGGAGAAATGTTCAAGGGAAGTCCCTTCTCGGTCATTCTCTGCCCACATGGACACTTTCTTCCTCTCACCAGCCCTCATTCCCCGGTGCTCCATCCAAGAAATACAGGGAGGGGAATGCGGGGAAGGGGGGCAATGTAGCTAGTTTCAAAGCAAAACTTTTTTCCTCATCAGCAGTGCTGAAATGCTTTGAAAAAGCCTCTCTTTCTGCACAATATGAACAGCTACACACACTGCTTTAACTTCCCCTCTCTTTCTCCCAGGAGGAGAGAAGTTAAGAACCTGAGAGAAGAGGTTTTTTTATAGCTCTTCATTACTTCAAAATGAACACTTTATTTCAAATTTCAGCACATTTTTGGTCTTTTTTTTTAAAATGAGACATTGAATAAAAGGACTACTTTATCCATTTTTTGTCTAAATATTTTTGGGGGTGGGGGATCATTAAAACTTACTGACTAGATACATGAGCCTTTCCATTTTGCAGTTTGGCTTACATTGAGTAATAGTTATTTGTCTGAGTTAAATTAATGTTGATGGATTTCTTTCATATTTCTTCCTCACTCTGAATAAGATTTACTGAATGTAGCTTTTAAATGTCATTACATATGTGGAGTTAATTCACATCTGCATTTTTGTGCTGGGAGGGGTAACCTATTTTCTGCTTCTACTCTCCATAGCAGGGCTCACATGTTTCAGGGGCTAGTTCTGCCATTCACTTCTTTCAAAGAGCCCTGATTGGCTTCAGTGGGAGTTAAAAGCACTTCAGGGCTTTAAGAAAGAGGTCTGATCAGTTTTTAAAGTGTTCAAAGCTGAATGGATTTAACAATTATCTGCGAGTTTTCAGAAGTTTCTTTCAGCGACAATATGATCCTCAGCGCACTTAGTGTGATTTTTTTAAAAGGATTTGGTATATTGTGGCAATAACCGCAGAGCAAATGCTACCTATAAGGAGTGGAAATCAGTTGTTCATCCATCAGAAAGTCAGAGTCTATCGAAGTGACATGAGAAGGCTCGGCTGGGAGACCTTGGGACAGCCATGCATGTCGGCTCGCGGGCACGCTGGGAGCTGGAGCCCCGACGACGCTGATTAAAAACCTACGACAAATTCATGTCATCTGCTCAAACCAGGGGACCACCCTGGTCCATCGAGGCAACCATGCAGTTACCCTTCTGCACCTGCCCTTGCCATCCCATTTGTGCCATGCCAGCCTGGTTTTGCCAGGGAGAAGCAGACGTCTGCTGACATGGACCGAGCTGGAGGATTAGCATCTGTTCCCTGGAAATTACCAAAACGCTGGAAAGATATGAAGAGTGCTTGACAAAGCACCTTAGATTTTGGGGTTTTGAAGTATGACAAGCACATGTTCTTCCATGTTCCTGCATCACCCATGTGATCTATCACAACACTTAAAAATAAGCACTTCTCAGAGATTAAGTACCTGCATAAGGCTTGGCATATGGTTAAGTGCTCGGCTGAAATGGGGCAACCATAGAAGTAAAAGCCCATTGAGTCCAAAACTTAGCTAATGGAAATTGGAATAGTGCCACTGATTACAAGGGACTATCCTAATTAGCACCAGCAGAGAGACGGAGCTTTATGAAGCATAAAACACAGCTATGCAGTACGTCCCACCAGAACTCAGCAGCCTTAGCTCTGACCTTTCAAATCATATTAGTTTGGTAATTCCAGTCACAATAGTAAAGTGCTCTTAAAGAGATATGGTGAAGACTGAAACTTACATGTGTGTTTAAATAAAATACATATATTTATCAAACTGACAGCTGACTTTTAGTTAATTCTTGATAATTGTGTTTTCTTAAGAATATTATTGAATGTCTGATTTGAGGGGAAAAAAAGCATAACCGTGTTGATTTGTGCCAGAATTATGCATGTGTATGGCTTTGCACATGAAGCTGATCAATATGTGTCATTAGTGTCTACATACATAATTTTTATGGCTCTTTTTAATAGGGTTTGCTTTATGCTTTATTTTGAGATTGCTAATGAAAGACAGCTATTTATTTAGAGGTCGGTGTTAGGCTTGTTGTGATGAAATATGTATTTTGCTTTCTTTGTACTTGATAAGAATAATGCATGTACGTTTATTAAGTCAGCAGTGTAAGATTTATGATATCCACCACTATTAATGTCTTGGCTTTTCAGTGCTTAGATTTTGTAAATGAGCTGATAAGTAGACACACTGTTGTTACTTAGCAACCTTAATTGAAGTTTTTAAACAAAATGCTTTCATTTTGGAATTTCCCAGGTAATTTTTTTGGCACTTCTTTATGTGTTTACTTTCTATTTTCCTCCATTTGTTATAAGGAGATACCTTGACAGTTTTTTCCCCCTTTTTTTTTAATTAAAAGAAAACTGGAGAGCTGACAAGGAGAGCAAGTTTCAGCCAGTGATCCACAGCTTCTCCCTCAGTCCTGATTTTTCTCCCTAGCATTTGTCAGCGGAGTTTTTACAAGAAAATTGCACCGTCCTCTCTCCATGACCTTTTTGCAAGCTTTCAACAGCACATAAACCTGCTGCACAGTTTATTCAAGGCCTGTTGCTGTCAGGCTACTGCCTAGGACCGAGGGCAGCCCAGTGCAGGCAGGGCAGGCAGGGCAGGCAGGCAGGTGCTCCGAGGGGGGGTCGAACAGCAGCCCCCAGCCCCAAGCAGCACCCAGGTGACCAGATACCCACTGTGGCTTCACATCACCAACCCCATCTGCATTTCTAACCATGGCAGGTGATCGCTCCCCGCAAAGGCATCCGCCACGCACTCCGCCACCTAACCCTGGTTTCAGAGATGCTTGGCACAGAGTTAATGTTATTGCTATTAATGCTTCTCAAGTGATTTTCTATTATTTTTTTTTTTAGTCATAGGTTTCATGGCAGCTGTCAGGATGTCCCTAAGTGCCTTTGAAAACATACCTGTAATGCAAAGTTAAACATGCTAAGTCACACTTCAGGCTCCCTGGTTTGCCATTAGGAAAAAAATAAAAAAAAAAAAAACAAAAAAAACCCACCAAACCAAAAATCTGACAAACCAACCAAAATAAAAAAAATCCCCATGCTCCCATCTTAGCACTGAAATTGATTTTCCTTTATCATTTCCACAATTTTCTGAGTCTTCAGGTGCCGTATGAGAGATCACACCCTGTAATCATGGCTATGATCCTTCAACATTTATTAATCCTCTTCCTCCTCGAGCTCTTTGTGGGGGCACAATGTTCACGGGGGTGAAAGACCTATATCAGTTTAATCCTTCTGTCTCTTCCTTTCATGCTTTGGTGCCTTCAATACTTTTGTCAGATGTAATTATATCTGGGTAAGGAGGAGATGAGTTCTGAGCCAAAATTAAATGGTTACAAGGTGTGTGAGCTTGTCCCACACACAGAGAGAGGCAGGAATTACAGGCTGAGGAATAAAGTTTTCCTTGTGAGTGTGATCTGAGAGTTGTCAGAGGAGCAACAGCTAGCAAGAACAAAACAAGGCCAGGGCTGATTTGACCTGGCCCCATATGATGGCAGAAGGCACCTGGGTCTTAACATCTGTTTAGAAGAAAGGTATATAAAAAAAGGAAGAAGCAATACAGCATGTCTATTCATTTAAAAAAAAAAAAAAAAACTAACATATTTTTAGCAGAGGCCACAACTTAGTAAAAATCATCCCTACCTAAATTGACAAGCCATGTAAGTAAATTCAGGAGGGGCTGGAATATATGGTCTGAACACCACAATTGCCCACCTCACCCCAGAAGAGCCTCCAAGACACTGGGGTTGCACCAGATTTACACAGGCAGCTGAGAGCAGTCACTCTGTCCAAGTAAGCGCTAGGCTGGTTTTTATAGCTGGGGTTTTTTTAATCCCTTGGTTTTGTGTGAATTCTGCTGAAGGGAAAAGGGCGTGGAGGAGTCAGTGCTGGAGCTCCTAAAGGTGTAGCATCCAGCAGCTGCTCAGGAAATCTCTGAAATCCCCACGTCACCGAGCTGGGAAGGGCAGCAAAGGGCAGTACAAAAGCCACTACCTATTCACTGCAGCCAAAGGTGTTTCCTTCAGCTCCTCTTTACTGAATGCGAGGGGGAAAGAGGTGGAAGGAGCAGCCAAAAAACCTGAGCAGGCAGTGTGATGCTCACTTTAAGAGAAACCACTTTCACAGGGAAAAAGGAAGCGTTAACCCTTCAGCTCGCGGGATGCATGCTGACACCCCTGAGTGTTTGGAGAGGAAAGCAGCACCTCTGCTGGGGCCGGGACCCCTGCCTGGGGGTTACACACAGCTCTGTCTTCTTCCAATCCCCCCGCCCTGTGGGTCTGCAAGGGTCCGGGTGCTGCAATTGGGCAAATTTCCAGGATTTTGCTCATTTAAGAATTAGGGCCATTGCTTACTTCAGGGTGGTTTTAGCAGGTCATGTCTTGCCCCTCTCTCAGGGAGAAAAAGTGAGGGAGTGATTTACTAGAAAGGATGATAAAATCTTCAGTGTGATCTGATACCTGACCTGTCACCCACAATACTGCTGCTGGCATGGGCTGGAAGTGTGTCTGAGTAGCACTAGAAGGACACAAGTGGTAAAAAGAAAAGTTTCACTTGGAAGTAAAAGTCTCAGTATCCTTAGAAATCAAGTATTCTCAACAACAACAAAAATGCATGGGTATTCATATCATTCATTCCACATCCTCTTGATTTCACAGAAATGTCAGATTTCTCTCAAACCCTCCTTGCCCCCCCAAAACACTTCACTGAACTAAAATCTTCAACCCACTCTGACTCCTGTTCTCTTTATTGGGGTAACTTTGGAAAAATATGGTTTTATTAGGTGGCCTCTCAGCAGCATCTACGTCACTCATTGCAGCGAGTTCCCCAGAGTATGTTGAAACATGTCAGTGCTGGGGTGGAAGAAAGTTTTATGAAAAAGCAATTGTTTTTCCCAGCTGGATTCACCCAAGTGCAGCCAGGATAAAGCTCCTCACTCATATACTTTGGCTTTTTGCCTGCACAAGGTCTCCAAAATACCCAGTGGGTGGGGAACGGGGGCTTTTCCTTTCCCACCAGCTGACCCATCATAGCCAAACCACTCCAATTTCAAACTATTTTTAAATCTGAAGGCAATCCAGCTGATGACATAATGATTGTGGGAGCGATGCCACACGGGGCACCTGGTGAGACAGCTAAGAAAAAGCCCAGACAGTCCTCCGAAACCCTACCAGCATGAGGAACAGCCCCAGGGGAGCTACACAGGGCGCATCCCGGCTGCGTGCGAGCACCCATGCGGCAAGCGGTGGTCTGCACCCCGCTCTGCCCTGCGGAGATGCCGACCCACCTCCTGCTTCCTTCCCTCGCACAGCCAGCGGGTTTGGCCCCTTTGCTGGGTTCCTACCAGGCTGCCTCAATAGAAAGCTTCAGAGGAGGGTATGGCCATTTTGCAGCATTGCACAAGGACTGGAAAAGCCGTGCTGGGGAGAGGACTGGGGAGAGAAGGCGATCGCAGTGGCTGCTTGGGTCTGGGTTTCAGGTTCATTGCTTTGCTGTTTGTTGTTTCTCTGGGGACATGTTACAGCCTGTGGGAGCATCAGGGTTAGTCCAGAAGGTATGGTCAGTGCTGGACTGAGAAAGCAGCTGTAACTGTCACAGCCTGGCCGTGCTTTTTAACATGTCAGAGATATCTCCTGGTGTCTGACAGTCTCTTTGGCCAATGCATGCAAGTCCCACAAAAAGCATTCTGTCATAGAGGAGAGCAGACCTCCTTGGGGTTTCTCCTCCAGCTCCAGAGATGACACTGAGCTCCAGAAAAGGATGATGATGGCTCTCTGGCTGTAACGCTCTTGCCATAAATCCCATGGTAATTCACTCTTGTGGGGAATTATAATAACACTAATTTTTTATATAGCTTTTAGCAGGTGTAGTTTGTATATTCTTTTTTTTTTTTCCTTTGTTAAGACATTTCCAAGTGGTCTGCTCCAGCCTCAGCACACAGGCAGTCCAAAGCCTGTGCCGCTGAAAGCCATGGGAGGTTCTCCACTGACTTTAATGAGGTTTGAGCAGCTCTCCCGTCATCATATCCACAGCCAGGTTGCTTCTGAAGTGAGATTGCAGGGGTGATATTGCTCTGCAAAGCTAGGTGCTAGAAAAGCAGGTGCCTCCTTGTTATATTACTTCTTTGGAAATGTTTATAGGAACATTTGAGGGAAGGAAGGCTTCAGCCCTCCAGTTACTGGGAGTTGCTTTCTGTCATACAAGCCCAAGGCCTGAGGGTTCATCTGAAGCAAAAGGATCAGGAAGAAAGAAGCAGGAGTGGGAATTTTTTTAAAAAGCTTCAGTAAATGTAAATGTACTTCATTTTTCCCCTAAAGTGTGCAGTCCCAACTAGGCTCAATAAAACCCCTTGAGACCTAGGTATGAGGTAAATACAAACTAGAGTGATGCACCCCTGTATCTTCTTCAGCAGCAGCAAACACCCATGGTCCCATCACACACCTTACACTGCGAGAAGACACAAGAGAATGGTATATCTTCACCCATTAATGAGTATATAAGTGCCTTTTTATTGTGAGCTGAATTAAAACAGATTATGATTCAGGGACACCAAAACTTCAATAGCCTGAAAAGGGTTTTCTGCCCCTGTCCCAGCAGCAGCACCGTGCATGGCCAGAGCATGTTGCTACAGTGCCTCTCTCCCCTTTTTCTCCCCTCCCCTCCAGCCCCTTCCATCTCCCTCCCAAGTGATGGGTCTCCCTGTTAAAATCTCAGATGTGCAAACCCGCTGTGCTACTCAGAGCTGCTCAGACTCCCTACATTGCTGTCCATGCTGTGGCCCAGCCTTGGATATGAAATCAAAAGTATATGGTTTATGTAGGGACAGAGGGTTCAAGGAGGATATTGGTCCCTTTCCCAAGCCTGATGAAGTCAGGGAAAACTCCTCCCATCACTCCTACGGGGTTTAGTAAGAGCTTTTCATGAGCACGGTCTGTGGCATGCTCCTGCCTGCTCGCTGGCCGCTCTGACCCGACGTGTGGAGGGCCTGATGTCCAGGCACTTTGCTTTTCCCAGACTGTGAAAGGGAGGATATGAAAGAGGATGTTACAGAGTCAGGACAGTAATTTTGTCTCTTGGCATCCTGCTTTGATAAGAGGAGGAAAAAAAATAAAAAAAAAAAACAACACCATAACTAGCATTTTCAAGACAAACTGCCTGGCAACAGCTCTAAAAAGAGGAGGAAAAAACCCAAATGGCTCATTACAATTAGGTAAAAGAATTTAAAGCCACACATCCTCAGAGCCAGTGAAAGCCCAAATGCTGGGCAGGACACACGGCTGTGGAGTGGCCTGTACTTCCAGAAGAATAAAACCCTGAATAACGCTGTGGTATCCTGGCAGCACGAAGAATAGTAATTTGGGTGTCCTGGCTTTTAGAAGGCGCTGTCCTGGTTGCTGGTTTCCAGGAGGGAAGGTGGCTCTGCCCCAGGTCTCAGTGAATTGCCACTGCCTCGGGTAGCCACCCTGTGCCCCACTTGCTCTATAAAACTCTGTTTGGTGCGGTGGCTAAGGAGCCCAAGGGTGGTAGCAGGAGAGCTCAGGCATGTCCCAAAATTGGTGTGCATGACCCTGGAGGGGCAGGTGGCTGGGGAAGCATTGCACGTCTGTGGGAAAGTCGCTCCTTCTGCAGCTGGGTGTTTGAAGGGGCTGGCCGAGCCCCTGGGCACAGCCGGGGATGTGGGGCTGGCATGCCAGAGAACCCCAAAGGCTCTGCTGCTCCTCTGAGTCACCGTGTCTCCTCCTCCTCGCTCAACGGTGAAGGAGCACCCATGGCTTTCCAGGTTACTCTGATCAGAAATGAAGGCAATGCCCACATCACGTCAGCTATGCCAGTCTCTGCTGAGGGCAGGCAGTGCCAAAACTCACACGTTTCAGGGCTGGGCACGAGTGGCTTTGCTTTGTCTTTTTGCTTTCACCTGCAGAAGCCAAAAGCATTAGTAACGCACGGCGGGGAGCACAGGGCAATCTTCCTTCTTGGGCAATGTACAGGCCTACACCAAACATCGGTGTCTGAGCTTGCATGGGGTGTCTCACCTGGTTACCAAAGAAGGCAAGCAATCCTGCATCAAAACAACACAAACAAACAAACACCATCTTTCTCTGGAGCTTTGTAGGTGAGTTACCAGTAAACAGCAATACCCATGATCAGTTAGACAGTCGTGTTTAATGAGATCTATCTTAGAGATTAACTACCGAGTTTAAAACTCATCACACTCCTGCTATTTGGTTGGTCTCAAAATATTGTGGAAATGAAAATAATAAGGCTGCAGGTTGCAGTAACTGTTAGGAAATAGTGGCAGAACAATGAAAGAAATGTTGAAAAGAAGAATTTCAGTATGAGGCCTATGACATAGTAAAAATCATTGGTTAATAGTATGCTATTCAAAACATCATAGAAAGTTGCAATTTCATATGGAGAGGTGGCAGGGAAACCATACTTAACTAAATAAGGATCAGACAGTGTTAGCAGAAGTCAGAGACAAATCCTGAAATGACTGAATGAGTAAATAGCAACTGTTTCCAGTGGTACTGCCTAGTCATATTATTTTTTTGTTTTCATGGAAAAAAAAAAGTGTTAGGTTTGTGCAAAAATTAAAAAATGGCATTTTCCATTGCTTTTTTCATGCTTGAAAAGGGACTGTAATAAAGAATGATTTAAAAAACATTCCCTTGTTCAGGAGAAGCAAAAGAAAAAATGTTGTCCATCCTGAGTCTGAGCTGTCCATCCAATAGCCTGAGTTGATTAACGAAGCCCACACCTTTCACAATAGAAAACGGCAGCATGCCTGGCCCTACGCTCCCTCCTCTTTTTATCCCCAGGGAGATTAGGTCATCAAAGCTCCATTGAAATGTTGTTTTCCAGGGATTCTGCAGGCAGGTTAGTCCTAAAGGTAAAGTGCATTGATTTCAAGATATAAGAACATAGGGAAATTCAGACTGTTCCACTTCCCTAGCTCCACTGCAAAAGCTGAATGTGATGCTTCCAAGGGGGCTCTCATTGTAACCCTAATGGCACTGCCAGGAGACACAGCATTATTTTGCAGTTTTGGCTGGAGTTACCATCACATCCCCCAGGAAATGCTCAGATAATTGTTCTGGTATTTTGTTACTGATCCTTGGCAGTTCTGCGTAGCAACAAGGGACTCACGTGAGTCTCCCCGGGACCTAGGACCTGCAAGGAGAGGACACTGCCAAGGGCTTCACCATCCTGCGGATTAACTGAACAGTTGTGAGGACACCTGCCAGCTTCTCATAACCAGACTGGAAAAGTACAAGCCTGAAATTTGTCACATCTGCCCTCCTGTGTGTCTAATTATTTGCCCATATATTGCATGGCACTGCTGGGAAGTCCTGGCAAGCCCGCGAGACGGCTGCTCCTTCACTGCTGCTCAGGCTGGAGACTCACACGGAGCGGGATTGTGTAACATAATAAAAGCGATCCTAGAACAGCGTATGTCTGATACACCTGGATTGGTTTGCAAAACAGGTGTGTTTTTGGCTGGGCAGGGTGGATCTGGCTGCACCTAGCACATCGGGTGGCATCAAAGGAGGCACAAGGTTGAAAGTGGGTGAAGGAGACAAAAGGCAGGGTTGGGAGAGAAGCTTGGGTGGAGGACGAGAAGCGGGAGAGGTGGCAGATGAGAGGCTGGAGTGTGGGCCACGGTAGCGTTATGCTGTACTCTGCAACGCTGCCTAAGGAATTAACTGGAGAGTGAGTGTGGAGAGAAAGGCAAGAGTTATGCCAGAGCAGAAGCGTTTATTAGCTGCAGTGAACAAATGTGCCACCCGTGCCCTGGGTGTGCTCAGGCACCAAGAGCCTGGCTCCCCATCACCGGGGGCTTCCCTTCACCCAGGAGTGCCCAAAACACCTCGGTGCCCTGCACCTCCGATCACCCAGACCCCTCCCCAAAAGCTCACTTTCCAGCTTTTTCCCCTGGGCTCATTTTCCCTGGCAATGCAGTTTAGGAAAGGCAGCAGTGCTCGCTCCTGCTTGGTGTGACAGAGGCAGCCTGAGCACGGACAGAGCACAACTGGGGCTTGTCTGGGTGCAAGGGGTTGGCAGGAGACAGTGAAGGGATGATTCGAGTACTGGCACTGCCTGCTTCCACCCTGAGAGGAGAAGGAGCTCTTCCACACACGGTGTATCCTGTCACCCCAACAGACTGACTTGTCTGGACCAGTCGGCCTGTGTACAGCAATTAAACTTCACTGAAATTGTAAAGCCAGTCTCTATAAATCCAGATCCAAACCGAGTATTTTTTATGATGGAGGCCACAGCTTAATATAATTAACTGTGACTTACACGCTGGTTACTCTGGTGTGATGTCAGATTCTTCACACTGTTTATTTTAATTAAAACAGAAATTGTAGGTCTTGAGTGCTGGTAATTACAGCCTGTGGACTCAATTTGCCAAAGCCCCTAATTAACCTGCTATGTGTCTACCTGACTTGAGGTGTTAGTTGAAACATGACTGGTGCAGTGGCATTATGTTGTCTGCAGTGATGGAAATACAGTAGGAAGACATGACAGGCTCTGTGATGGGGGATCCATATTTTAAGCTATTCTGCATGACATTCCTTTCACTTTTATGTAGATTACCAGTTTCTTACCTGAGACTTTGTAAGTGATAGACTAGCTGAGAAAATGGATTTGATGAGAAGTACCCCTTTTCCAGAATAATTGCCTCCTCTATATGCTTAGCAGGGTTTGGATATCTGGTATCTTTATGGCAGCAGATTGCAGTAGGGCAGCTGGACAGGGCATGTTCTTGTGAGGGTGTCTTTGCCTCTGGAGAAAGGCTGGTCATCTTTCACCTTAACACTCACAAATGCTTCTACCCAGCCTTGGCAGCTCCCTCTGCCTCGAGCCACTTTAAAATGCAAGTACTTCTTTCCCAGTTCAGCCACAAACTCACATCATTCAAGTCCCTCTAATTTTCCATCTCGTGCCTGCTATCACATTTAATGTATTCATTCCCCCAATAAAGGCTCTGCATATTCTCTTGTTCCCATATCTCCATAGCTGCTCTGGTTTCTCTCTTCTCAACTTGTGCAGACCAGCAGATGTTTCACCACCAGTGCAAGAGGAAATTTTGCCATTGCCTATAGTGGCCCAGATCAGTGCCTGGAGATAGGCATGCTGCTGCTTTTTCCAAGCTCAGAAAAGCACAGCTCTCCATAAGCTTGGAGCTGCACTGACTACAAAGAGCATTAATTTAACCTGTAAAATGTATGCTTCCAAAACTGAGCTGCTTTGCACAGATCAGCCTCTACAGAATTTGAGCTTGTGGTTTTGAGGCAAAATATATACCAGGTACAAATTAGGCAGCTATCTGCTTAGATTTGTTATTTCATTGTCTTTTCTTATAAATTTTTCCCCTTACTCATTTCTGTCCTTTGCATGCAGTGATTTTGCAGATAACATGTATCTGAATGATTATTGAAGTAAACAATGCAAAGAGATGTGCAGGGCCAATATCAAATGCAGCTTCTTATTGGCCTTGACGTACCCATCCAGCTTCAGAAATCTTTGTTTTCCGTTGAAACCCCTCCTCTATACTTGAACTTTTAAAGGAAGTCAGTCTGCTGGTTTAGCTACAAATGTGAGCCATGGTGCCTTAATTTGCCCTTTAACTGGGTGACATAAAAAAAGCAAGAACTTAATTTATGGGCTATGTGTTTGAAAAGAGAAGATACTTTCCATCCAGTTTTTACTAGAGAGAGAGAGATGTGAAATCTTTTCCATAGGCTGCTCTTCTTTTCAGTTAGAAGTTAATAATATAGGATATCAAAGTTTCCTTAACCTTTTTAAGCCCTTTGTTTCCTACAGATTTCCCCTACATTTTGTGGGGAGAGGGAGCGTATTCCTTGTAACCTGTCATCATTCAAAGCTGTATTAGTCCATGAGAAGAGAGCAGAGGGAAGGAGAGGGGGGTGGAAGGAAAGGTACCCTGTGCGTACATGATACATGTTAGCCAACATCTCGCAACACATTAATCTTCACTCGCAAGGAGAGACAGGCCAACTCCTCCGGGCTTCGCCACTATAACCCTCTCCTCTTCATTCATGAAGATAAATGCCCTCAGAGTGATCAGCCATCATGTATTCTTTATGCATGTGCCAGATGGCTGTCTTGTAAGCGAGCCAGAGAGAAATCTTCTCTGCGGAGAGCAAACTGGCAGGATCGCTAGCAGTGAGCTTCCCACAGGTGTGACATCCACCCGTCTGTCCGTCCGTCCCTGCAATCCTGTGTGCTTTTGTGCGATGAGCTGGCAGGTCGTCAATCCTCACCACCCGGGGCGGAGCCAGGCTGGGGGAGCCCCGTTCCCTTGGAGATTGCTACTGCTTACCCATGTGCCATTAAGGTGTAAATGACAGGGTTTTCCTAAATCCATCCCCCAGAAGCGTCTCACGTAAGGCTGGTGAGGAAACAGCGAAGAGTAAAATGGGTGTGGAGCTTTCTGGGGCTTGAGGAACAAGCCGTGACAGCACGTTGCCTGGCATGATCTTCTGCTTGCTTTCTCTCTTCCTCCCTTCTAGAGGTCAGACGCTGGTGACCTCACATCACCCAGCAAAGTCCCCGGTGCCACAAGTACCTGCACTGATTCTGGAAGATGCAGAGCAGGAGTTGCTTTTCCCAGCTGCAGGGCTGTTCAGAGGGCAGGGGCTGGTTTGGAGCACACTTACGCTGATTCCCCTATGCCCTCTCTCCCTCTCCTTGTCATCCCCCAGACTCACTTCCTTCTGCCTTTGACATACTCAAGCGATGGCCAAAGCAGGGAAGCAAATATCGCAGATGGAGTCCTCGAGCCAGTCGTGAGGCTGGACGACACCAGCACTTGCAAGTCTGAACAAAACCTGATCTGTGCATCCTATCAGTCACTGCCTCCTCCCACCCCAAGAATCTGAATTACCAGCAAGGACAACCTAATCCAGAATAAAACATAGAATTAAAGAGAGAGAGATTAAGTTTGTTTGAACAGCAAACTCTAAACTGTTTGTAATAGGCATGAGTCTTCTTGTACAGGAGTGGAATCTTTCTTTTCCTTTGGAAACCAATGGCCAAATTCCCATCCAGTGCCTCCAGGATTTTGGCCTAAATTGTTTCATATATTAGAAATTATTCTAGGTAATTATATTGCTGTTAAATCAAGGGAGAGACAGAAATGTTAACACTAAGTATTTTTTTTATTATTATCGCTGACAGTTGCAAGGTTCTCCCCAGAATGGGAAGCTCAAGGTGTCTTAAGTTGACATAAATGAAAGAAAGATCCACGGGCTCTCAGCATTATTTTATGTCTTGAAGAAATACCCAGGAAACTAAACACACAATTAGCAGAATGCTATTAGATCATTTGTAATAGAAAACCCACCAGATTCATTA
The DNA here is from genome assembly GCF_964188355.1 of Buteo buteo. Taxonomy (NCBI): domain Eukaryota; kingdom Metazoa; phylum Chordata; class Aves; order Accipitriformes; family Accipitridae; genus Buteo; species Buteo buteo. The sequence goes on from NC_134172.1 coordinate 67,767,112, forward strand.
AAACGGCCAGTTCCAGCTGTTTGCAACACACAGGGTTAACCGAAGGATTTCTCCTGCAGTGCTGTGGGACACTGCTTGACAGGATGCTGTGTTAATCTTCACCCGATATGCACGGAAATCGCTGGGCAGGTCTTCATGAACTGGATCAGTCGGAGAGCAGCATCGGAGCTGGCTGCTTCACTTGGCTGCCATTCATATATATGCATGCCAGGGAGAAATAACTTTGTCCTAAGCTGCTATGTATCAATGCATCAGCTTGTAGACATGTGCTAGACAGCTTGAGGAAGAGAGTGCTGTGAATCAGCCATATGAAAAGGGTTGTGTTTTTTAAATGGGAGCGAACTGCTCCAGGCTCAGTTTTGAGCCTCAGGTTCCTGCTGAAGACCAGCAATATTTATTTTTCTCATTTATCTGTGAGACCCACTGTTTTCCCACAGATCTCCCCACCTGCATGTGCAAGTACCTGGTCTGGTACCTCCTCCTGGTTGGGCAATGGGTCAGTAACACCATTGCTCAACCACAGAGCCCCACTGCACTCTGACATAGACCAGTATGAGCTCTGAGATCCCCAGAGTTAGGAGGCTGAAACACCTCTAGGTTACAGGTCAGGAGTCAACATACCAGTATATTTAGGTTGCAAGCTCCTTTCAGCAGGGACCGTTGCTTTGTTCTGTGTTTGGATAGTGTCCTGCCTGTGGGGCCGTGACTCCAGGTTAAGGCCCTGCAATGCCACACTAATACAGTGAAATTAAATAATAAAATAGCAGAAATAACCATAGTAATTAGCACTTGCTTTGACTTGTTGCCACAGACCCACCAACCACAAACATTAGTCAGGGTTTATGATTATGTCTTCCAAACTGCAAATGCTTGCAAAACACCTACTGTATTTTCACACATGGAGAAGGGGGAAAAAGTCAGAAAAACAATTGCCTACAACAGATCTCATCACCCGGATTCCTCTGGGTTGCCAGTGTTTTCCTCTAGCTGTAAAAAGTCTCTCCCCACTCCAGCTCTACCACGTGCATGGGTACTCATCTCCGTCAGGTAAGGTCCTACACTGCATCTCTAGTGGGGAAGCAAAGGAGGGATGATGCTCAGCTGGATTTCTTCTGTCTGTCATTGAGTATCAGCCACAGCATGAGTTAAAATAGGGGCATAATAGGATAAATGAAAGGGAGTGATTGAGAAGATGTGGGCGACGTGACAGACAAGCAAGCTCCTTGCATGTTGATGAGAATGGCATTATCCAGGCGATGGTTGATTTCTTTTTGTGTCTTGTTTAAAGGGGCAGCATCTTTGAGCAGCCTGGATTTCCTGAAGGATAACAGTTACATTGCAGAAAAATCCCATATCTTCCCAGTGAATCAATTCTACATTCATTTAACCCAAAAAGCCCACAAGGCAAATTAAAACAAACAATTTCAAAAGCAATCCAGTATGGGACAGGAAACCTTCATATGAGTTGTCAGCCCAACACACAAAGAATGGGTCTGTGAATAATGGTAACCCATTGTGAAACAAGCTGATATTTCAGTGAGGTTTTAATAAACCGGAGCATCAAAACAATGGAAAGTCTGCTAGCACTCGCAAACTACATGTGAGAAAGCCTCTTGCAGTCTCTGTGTTCATCTTTCATCGGAGATGCTTGCTCGTGCTGTCACATGATTCTGCTTTTATAGTATATGCTTTATACGCATGCATTATTCTCAGGCATTTAGTGTGGCCCTGCAATTTGGAGAAGTAGAGAACACTGAGCTCCATAGAAGGAAAACGCGTAGATGGATTCAAAAGCAATTCTTGCTGAAGGAGCCTTAAGGCCTAGGTGTGTTTACAACCTTGACAAAGTTACAGAAAGATGAAAGAGAAGGGGCAGGAAAACATATAATTAAAGTAGTGTGATGTTACTGTGCACTTATAAACACAGAATGAATATGGAGTGCTTTTATCGCGAGAGATGCTGTTCTGTTGTCACCAACTTTCCCACACAGAGGTCAGGTCATTCAGACACAGAATGGCCAAAATGAGACATTGAGACTGCTTCTGTGCAACTCACATCTCAAAGAGGAGTCCCATTAAATTCAGAAAGGTAGTTTGGAGACAGCAACAATAATGAACAATTTGGTTATGAAACAGAATACTCTGGAGGCAGTTTAAAGAAGGCGGTCCAGGTCAAAGCTGTTGTGATGGGAGAGAACTTTTAAATTGCTCAGGGTTTAAGGGGACCCAATGTTCCTTCTGATTTAGAAATCAGTTCCAGCTGGAGATGGGCCAGCTTAGGATCCACGAACAGGTACAAACTCAAACTGCAGGGGAGGATAGGAACTGGTAGTTAGGATTAGACTTCTCATGCATTTTATGTATTATCTTCATAGTGACAGCAATCCAAACCAGATAACTCTGGGACAGATAGAAGAAGCCATTTCACAACTATTTAGGGAAAATTCCTGGATTCAAGGTTCTAGTTTGAATTGTAGTAACAATCAGTGAGAGGAAACAACTTTAATCGGGGTGATGTTCATAATGTCATAGTGTTAGACATAGCTACTGCTATTACCATGATGACTATTTGCTCTGTAGTAAGTATATTGCTTCCCAAAGGAGTCCAGTACGTATCACAAGCTATACTATACTCCACTGTTACTACTGGGAGTCAATTCTCTCATAAGCCAAGAGCAGCAATGTGGCAGCACAATGCCCGTGAGGAGGGAAAGGGAAAATGTTGGTCCCAGCAGTGGGACAAGCTGCAGCTGTCTCTTTGTGCAGAAAAGACCGTACCTCGCACTCCCACAGTCAGCCAGTCCAGTCCTCTGCTAGCATTTCATAAATCTGTGCCAGCTTCATGTATGCCCTCCAAACTCATCATCGGACAGTCACGCACAGATATATACAGCTGTGTTATCCTTCTGCATAGGTTAGAGGAGGTGCCATGGCCCAGTAAGACATCCAGCCTCTCACCAAAGCCTTCACCCAGTGCTCCACTGTCCTAGCAGCTGGTGGAAGTGAGCTGCTTTTGCCAGCTTTTAGCTTTCCCTGTGTCAGTGCTTGACCCAAAATGATACTCTGGATGCTTCCCAGCAGTGACAGCAAACCGCTGAACCTCATGTGATCTGCAAGTGAAACTCACTTGTCTAGCTTTTGGCTTATACCCTTCTGCCACAGCACTTCCACCCCCCACAATACCCCTGCCACATGTCTCCTCGTCTAGACTTGGCCACTGCCGCAGCACGGGGTCCTGGAGCAGAGCTGTAAGACTGTCCTTGCAGCCACGAGCTGCCATGGCCATGGCTCTAAGGAACGACATGCTCCAAACCACAGCTGAGCACGGGGAGCCCAACCTCTTCCATGCACATGTCAAATGCCAGCCTTATAACCTGCAGAACTTAGGGGTTCAAGCAGTACTTTACAGGCAAGCCACCACAATGAGCTTGGGAGATGCTAGGAGCTGTGCAAGCTCTCCAGGCCCTGACAAACTCACTGTTTATATGACTAAAGAAGAAGGGTAGTCCAGTGAATTGTGTATTACATTGATTCTTTGGGGAGCTGGATCTAGTTCTCTATCACACCACAGATGTTTTGCAAAAACTTGTCATTGCCTCGGTTTTCCCTCTCTGAAATCACATCTTTGAGATATTCAAGAGTAAACAGTTTTCTCATTGCCATTGGGAGCGATAGGGTTTTTGTGTTCCTTACTCCCTGACTGGAGCACATACCGGTGATTTCATGGGATCTTTTACTTACCATGGCCAGCGGTGTTACAAGGTGCTCACACAGGGCAAAATGATAACTGAAAGAAATAAAAAGTTTGGGCAAAGGAGTGGAGGGAAACTGAGACTGTGGGGTGGTGATTCAGCTTGCTGGAGGCACAGCAAAGGACAACAGCAGGGCCAGGAACCAGAGCCTCAGCCTCCCCAGGGCCAAGCCATCCTTCCAACACAGGTCCTGGTCTCTGCCAGGAGGCTTTGTGTCCATACCAACGATCTCATTCATGCCCTAAATTAAGCAGGAGATTTCCTGTGTCTGTGGAGATACTGACAACATCTTTCAGCTGGGTGGAGTCCCAGGTATTCTCTTGTCTCAGACGCCATCCAGAAACATCAGGGATAAGAGCAATACCACTGCTGAGTGGCCCTAGCTGTCATCAGTGATGCTATGACTATTCCTTGTGTGAGCAGGTTACAGCTAAGGAAAGACGAGGTGTGAGGGCTGTGTTTATTTCACTGTATTTTAATGAAGAAATTGGAGCTGCTGTCAGCATTACCCGTGGGTGCATCAGCTACAAATCAACACTTAAATAAATGAACTAAATGATGTGATGTCAACTCCATATTCACAGCAAACTACTTGGTCAGAGCACAGACTGAGCACTTTGTAACGCTAAGCCTATCCCCAAAATAACCCTTTGGGTAAAAGCCTGAACTAATTAATGAGTAGGCGTCCTGTTCTGAAAGGCAAAGAACTCAGGGGACACGAATGTTAATATTTAGTATCGCCGAAACTAATCAACACCAGAGATGTCTACGAAAATCTAAATCTGGCATTCCTCATCCCCGCCTCATGCCAGCTGGAGCTGCAAACACCAAGAGAGCTGTCAGTTGCTCCCCTGGGGTACCTGCTCCCCCAGCGTGTGCCGGCAGCCCAGCCCTGAGGGGATACTGATGGGAACCATCAGCAGGAGTGTTTGGTCGGTACCAGCCCCAGCTATGGAGCCAGGAGAGGGAGGGAGGTAACTCAGGAGCCCTCCCATCTTCAAGAAGTGAGAGTCGGTGCCATCACAGGTGACTAAGGCACTAACACAGGTGCCTGCGACAGATGCTGCAGGCCCTTTGCTCCCACCACCAAGTCCTTTCCTGGGATGCTGGGCTCGGTCAGTCCCTCAAGCAATGCTGAGCTGTCCCAGTTTCTTTTACCAAGGGACTGTTGCAAGAGGGGCAGTTTTCCCCCAAGCACCAGGAGGGATTGCTCTGCCACTTCGGTGCATCGATGCTGAAGACAGGCTCTCCCATTTGTCTGGGAGGGCAATTTCTCCCAGACCTTTCCCATATCCCAGTCACGCATTGCCTCCTGGACGTGCGACAGAGGTACGGTACTTCTCACTGGCCTCCTATGCCTCACAGAGAGCCCACCTGTGTCATTGAGCACCAATATTTATACATGAAGCAGTATGCTGGCTGGACTGGCGGTTTTCTGCTGAGTGGTAGCAAACTTTGGCTAAAAATAATACTAATTTAGCCTCTTTGGCCTTCAGTTTAACCACTCAAATGTTCCATTTCAGGGAGGTGACAGCTGCTTTGATCTGCTTCAGTGAAGGTGGATAGAAAGTTTGAAGCTTGCTGGAAGGCAGCTGTTTTTCCACTGTGGCCTTCTGGGAAGATCTTGTGGGTACGAGAAGCATTAAAACACAGGTGACGCTTCACAGGACCTTAATTAGTAGAGGGAAACACTTTGATTGGTGTATTCTTTGACTGCCTCAGTCAGTTAATACCACCTCTAGGTCCCACGCTGCTTCTGCACAGTCACCAGTGCAACTCTCCTGGGTGCAGTTCCAGTCTGCTGGGGTACAGAAAAAGATGAGTATGGGTCATGAAGAGCTGGAAAATACAGGATCCTTCAACTGTATCTACGTTTGACAAGGAGACTGCTGAGTCTACACAGTCCCATTGGTTTTTATAGTCTCGGTCCAAGGAAGGTGATCTCCACCATGAAGGAGCTGCATGGAGTTTGGGTGCCGCTCTGCTGGCTGTAATTAAGTGCTACTTGGCTAAATGATCTTGTCCAATTTATATGTAATACGTTCCTGGAAGGCCATTAAATGCATGCTATTTTCCTAAGATAGAGGCTTTTGAAGCTATTCCAGGCTTTCATATAAAGATGCATTTAGGCAGTTGCAATAAATAGGAGGATGAATGCTTTTCTGTGAGTGCCATGTGAGGCCATCAGAGGCAGATGGAGAGTTCTCAGCACAGCTGTTTTAGTTTTTGGTGACCGGGTTTGTTCCTCTTACAGGGATTCTGCAGAAGTCCAATGGCTTTCACTAGACACTTGTGCAAAACTGATCTAGTAATACAAACCCTTGGTGCCAGGCAATCAGGGGCTTTCCGTAAGTCCGTATGACATGAGAAATGCTATTTTGAGATGTCTCCTCTTCCTCTTACCCATCTTGTCTTCAGTGTCTTTAAGTATTGAACAATCTTTGTTCAGAGCAGGTCAGAGCCCTTTCTCCCAGACGGACACACCTGCCATTCATACAAACCCATGCACAGATGAAAACTGCTCAGGAAACTTGTGGCATGAAGGACACCTTAGGGCATCCAGATGGACCAAGTGTGGGTAGGTTGGTCTACCCACAGATGTCTTCTGTTGAAGTCTTCCTCAGCTCTTGCAGTACTTTCAGTTTATAGCATGGGCAAGCATCAGTCAGCAATGCAGAAGAGCCGTGATCAAGACAGAAAGCAAATGGAGGCTGCTGCAGTTGCTCTTCTGTTGCATCTTTAATCTCTGAAATAAGTAACTAAATTGGCAAGGGCTATGGACAAAACAGGACTAGTCAGCTAGTTACTGCAAAAAGTAAAGAAGCCACTGAGTGACACCAGCCAGGCTTACTTCTTTCTTAGGAGGGAACTTCAAGCTCTCTTGCGTATTTAGAGATTGAGAGAGCAGCTTTCTGAGGAACTTACACAGCTCATTTGATTTCTCTATGCAGAAAAAGCTATATAAGTTTGAATCATGAAACGCAGGCTGCAAACAGTGATGGATTCTGGGGACTGAGAAGGCATCTGAAATTGGATCCTGGTTCTGAAGTAGGCACATGCCCGATCTCCAGGCATCCCCAAATTCTGATGTGGGAAGAGCTGGTTCCGAATGCTACACATGGTCCCCAATTCTATTAAGGTCCAAACTGATCTTTTTTATTTTTTTTTTAATACCACCTCATATATGGCCCACATATCCTTAACTTATGGATGCTTTAAACTGGGGATCAAGTTCTCCTCTGTCACTGAGCACTGAGGAGGGATTCAAAAACTCAGGAGGAGCCTATTAGATATTTTAGGGCAGGTTGCCAGTTCTTTTGCCAGCACACAGACTACTACAAATTCTTACACGCACATACATAGTTCAGACTCGCCCTGCGCAGTGACACCAACCGCATTTAATTCCTGTGCATACCATCTCTCTTTGCCAGCCTCCTCTCTGACGCTTTTTTCCCTGTTCTCAACAAACACAATTCTAAATTCAGACCCTGAGTTTCCATTAAGGATGAGCAAAGCAGAGCTTTAAACTCTGAAGCTGTTTTAACCCATTTGCTCCTGGATCAAAAAGCTTCCCAGTCTTGTTCCAACAACTCAGGAAACTTTCCACCACTGAAATAATGAAAAAAAAAAGGGGGACTAAAAAGGAATTAGTTTTACTAAGGTGGAGCAGTTTCTTTCTCTGGTGTGGTTTTACTTGCAGAAATGGGAGTTAAAGGACTGATGGTGAATCCAATCTTAAGACTGATCTGAATCTTCTGTGAATATTCCTTTGTAGAGCACACTCCAGCATATTCTGGTCTGTACTTGTGGTTGGTAGTTCAAGGTCACATTAAAGAGGCTGACAGTGCAGCTCAGATCCTGCAGCACCTGCTCGTGCCTTGGCTCTGATCATTTTTCAGGAAAAAAAAAAAAGTACATGAATAACTATAGGAAAAAAAGCTCCTGACATGCCATGTGGTTTCATTTTGATTCTATTGTTCGTATTAAGAAAGGGGCATTTGCTGGAGCACAGGCTAGGTGTATCATTTGGCACTGATGGAGTTAATCGTGATCCCTATCCTATGGCCATCCACCACTGGGTGAATGTAGCTGCATTGTCCATGATCACAGCGCTGTGTTAAATGTGCTGCTCTTCCTGGAGCCATAATGTGAAATACTCAGGGCTGTACTAACAAAGACCTTACACTCCATTTTGCGTGTGAAAACATGGAGCTTTTCCATGAGCAGTTCCTGGCCCCTCATGGCATCGTGGTGCAGTCTGTGCTTTTACAGTTCACTGAGAGCTGCCTCAGGAGATCCACCATAAATGCCTGTTTTCTAGGATTTAAAATTGGGCTTGGAAAAAAAAAATTCTGTGGGCTGAAACTTGGCATTTCAAGGCTCATCTGGGGAGTCAGTTTCTCATATTGCGCCAGATTCTGGCACCTTCAAAGGGTGAATTTCTGTTTCCTTGTAACTGAAACTGCTAAGAGTCACCAAAAGAAAGAGTGAAAAAATCTGAGTATTAACTTCAGATCAGGAATGTTTTAAATTGAGCAATGAACACCTTGTGTATACATATGTGAAATTCATATTTCCCCAACTAGGAATTAGTTATTGATAAATCCACACTGTGATGTAGCAACAACTTCCAGTGTTCTGTAAGATAAGAGCTAGTATTTAATCAACCAGGAGAACAGTTGAAATGGATACCATATAATAAGCGTTATTCTTGTGGAGGTGACAGCTCCAACCCAACAATTTTAAATTGAAGCCTGCTGACGTTTCTTGTCACTCTGATCTGGTCTGAGCTCTGTGCTCTAGATCACCATTACCTATTACCTGTGAAATCATGGGGTTTCTGCTCTCTGGAGTAGCAAAAAGGGGGCTTCAATCACTCTGCTCAAGCCTGTTGTCTCCCTCCCTATGGTGGGTCCCTGTGTGGTCTGCTCCTGCTCCTTCAGCCTCTGTTTCCACCAGCACTACCTCTCATCCTCTCAGCCATTTTGGGACAGACACTACTGAGGCACTTCAAGTGAATGTATGTCATTGACTGGCAAATGGAAGATTTTATAGCATTGTTTGATCTTTTGATTCAAGCCTTTTGAAGAAATGATCCATCAACACAAGAATTGCCTGTTTTGTAAAGAATTTAATTTTCTCCTGCGACAAGAAATGTCTTAAAGGTCTGCTTGCCTGCCCAAGTTTTGCTCTGCTGCAATGTTGTTAATACATATGTTTCACTGAAGCTCCAAAAGTGCTGGAGCTGGCAAGGTATGAGACACCTAGGCTCAGACCAGTATAAGGTACATGTAAACCAGAATATTTTGCTGCACAAATGCAGAGCATCTAGAGTCAGGGCTTGCACCTGTGTAATTACTTTGATGTAGTCATACTGGAGCAAGGAGAGGAAAAAAAGCAATGTAGACGAAGCTTTCAGCTGACAGAGAAAATAAAAACACAGCTTGTGGTTGTGTGAACTGATCTGTGATAAAAATGTTTGCATAAAATTACATGCAAATGACTGGGAAGTACAAACATACCCACAAGAAAGTCTGTTCCACTCAGGACCAGAAGCAGAAGTGCTGGAAATATAGGAAGCAAACTTGACCTCAAGAAAGTTACAGAGTGAGGGTGTGAGCCTCTTTCAGCTGAAATCAGTGATAAAGTACCCAGTTATCTCAGTGGGCATGGGATCATCCCCTTGTTTTGCAAACGAAGGGATTCTGTCTAGCTCAGAAAAGATTTAGGTAAGCACCCAAATTGCTCTTGTTTTTACAGATCTTACAGATATATGAAACCTGTAGCAGTGCACCTCATGGGGAGTGTTTCTTTGGGACCCCCATCTGCCTATTTGGAGGTGGAGGTTGGGACAGGCATTCAAGATGCAGCAGAGGAGGCATTTCCAGTGGTCTGCCCCATTCACTTTGCCTAGATGGGATTATTCTGGGTCTCAGAAATCATAACTCCTTTGGGGAATGAGGACAGCCCCAGCCAATATGACTGTAAGCTCCAGAACAGTGCTCACCCACTCAAGACAGTTCCTCATGTTGGTGTCTCTTGGCTGTTTCTTGAAGGAGGCTTTGCCTTTCCAAAAGTTTCTGTCCATCATCTTCCGTCTGCAGGTGGCTTCCTCTGTGCAGTGAAGGCTGCATCTTGCCTGCTTGTGTGCTAAACCATCTGACTGAGCCACCAGCAGTTTAACCAGGGTCTTCCTGAGGTAGTATAATATATGGACATACATTTTTTTAGGGGTCTGATGGGTCAGAGATATACGTATATATATGTAAATGTGTGTAAATAAAAAATTGGTTTTCACCCTCATTTTAACCAAAGATAAGAAAAGTAATAATTATAAAATAAATAGCATTGATGCAAAATCACAACAGTATTTTGCTTATCTGATCTTATCTTTCCTTTGATGATCTGGGTTACACAATGATTACAGCGAACTCTGCAGAGGCTGGGAGATAGCATAATATTGTTCATAAAGGTTATCATCTCACTGCTTCTCATCACGGCCACACTGTTGTTAATAACCCAAGCTTGAGTTTAAACAGGAATACTTATCTTTAATATATATTTCCTGCTCCCATATATTTCAGGGAAAAGCATTGAATTTATTGGCAAGAAGGACAAACAAAACCAGACTCTCCCGAGATGCTAAGCACATATAAAAATCCAGATGTTTCCAGCATCAGGATTTTTTTTTTTCCTTTCTTTTGGTCTCTGTTTTCCTGCCAGGCCTACAGGAAAGCACACACAGAATGAAACTTCTCTCCAATGGTAGCTTTGAGAAGCAAACTCTACAAACAAGAAAAAACAAACACAGTCAAAATCAAGCATTTTCCTTCTTTGTCATTTGTTTGGCTGCTGCTGCTGAGACCCAGACTCATACCTGGGGCAAGAGTTTTTCCTGTTTCTTCCAAGGCCCTGCTTATGTGACCCAGGGACTTCTAAGGCTGGGAAGGAGCGGGGGGGGGCAGCACGAGGGGGTGTCTCATCTCGCAGATCCTTCCTGCAAGATGTCTAAGTGATGACTGCTTATTGATCCTGAGCCTGCATGTGGCGGTGGAGATAAAGTTGTGTTTGTTGTACATCTTGCTGTGGCCTGGGCATCCTTATCTCTGCTGCAAATCGGGGGTGATACAGCTTCTGCGGGTTCTCAGGGGGGCTGGGGAGGGAAAAGACCTTGTGCTTGGGACAAAGGAATTTCCCTTATTATCTGATTAATCTTTAGGACTTCCCTGCCTTCCTTCCCCTCATCTTACAATCACGCTGTGTATAGGTCTGGAGGACTCCTGGGAGTTTGAAGGACACGCTGATTTATTCATTGTTGCATTACTGCATTAATGAAGGGCAGTAGCCTTTCCAACTCGGTGGGTTCTCTAGACTTGATAAAACTTGCATAAAAACACTGGGAGTATTCCTCTACTACATTGCTGCTACTCCTCTGCTTCATTAAATAGCTGCTGCATTAGGTACTCTGCAATATATTAGTGCAATTGGTGATTTACATTTATATAAATTTGATAGTGACCTGCGATAAGAGAATGATACTATAGCATCTTGCTGATGCTACTTTTCTTCTCAGAGTATTATTTCCCAATATCTTACTCCATCCTGACCTAGCAATAATGAAGTCAATGAAAACTTTTCTTTTGATGTGAGAGGGAGCAGGAAGAAACTCACCCTCAGATTCCTTACACAAGCCTGGCTCTCATTAAAGTTACTGGAAAAAATATATGTGTCCAGTTTGCATACGGAATTTATGTTGATTGTCCCTTCTGGCTGTAACAAAAAAAAAAAAAAAAAAACAAACCCAAGAAACAACAAGCAAAATAATTTAGGAAAGAGAGCATAAGTCCAGCAGAGAATATTTTTCCAGTGTATTAAGTAAGTACCATGTATTCCATGGTTGTGCTTACTGCTCAGTAGGGGAACTCATTTTCAATGGAGGATAGCAAAGTTAATCCTGTTCTGTTTTCTCTTGCTTACTAAAAGAGGTGAAAGACAAGCATTTGTTAATTGTATGTACAAAAAATGCACATGCAGAGCTCAGTTTAATCCCCAGAGTTATAAAGATTCCAAGAAAACCAGTTAAAATTAGGGTGGGGAGAGAGAGGAAAGAGGAAATTCCCCCTTTCTTTTTTCCTTCTTTTATCAAAAATTTTTCAGATTGCCTTGGAAAAACCAAATGTTGAAAACTGTCCTTCAGTTACACTCTGTAAATCTGGGACTTTCTGTCAGTTCAACATATCCTGTTTCATCAAGCTATGGAAAGAAGTTCACTGACGGGGGAAAATGTCTTTTTTACACAGGGAATTGTTTGCTTTGCCACTATCAGTTGTGCTAACAGCAACTCCCAAAACATTGTTAGGATCTAACTTTTCAGCCAAGTTTCTTCTGGAAGAGCTAAGACAGGTTCTCTTTAGACATATGGCTGCTGCCTGGCCACTAGGCTTACCAAAGACAGACAGACAGTGGTCATGTTGCATGACAAAATGTACATATTCTGCCAAGCAGATTTGCGCGGTATAAAAGGCATCTTCATGGAAAAGACCATGGTTTGCTCTCTGAGCAGCTGCTGGATGCCAGGACAGCCCTCTCTGCATTTCTGTTGCCTCTCTGCCCAAGCACAGCACAACTAGCAAAACTGATATTTGCAAAACTGGGAGTTTCAATGTAAGGCTCCAAAACCAGCAGTTAAGGAAAGTCATTTTCCAAATATCTGAGTCACCCAGTGGGTGCTGCTGCGTGCTCTGCCCTTCAGAGAACCAGATCACTTCTTGAGCTGTTGCAAGCATGAGAGTAGCTGGCGATCTTAGTCACTTCTCTGTTGAAGTCTTGCCCTCACGTCATCGATGAAAGACTTGATCTTTTGCCGTTTTTACAACAGGAACCCTTCTCTCATCACTTCTCAACGTGCCACAGCAGAATAGAGCTATGACCCATTCTCTCATATTTGCCCTTCTGAGGCACAGAAGGCTCTTTCAAAGGCACAGTCCCATTTGGCGTTTCTTTCCTAAGCCTCAATCCAACATCCATCTGTTATGCTGTCTTTGTTGCCCCATAACAGGGCACAGTAAATCTCACTTCTCCCAGCCATGGGTACACAGTGACCAGTACCTACGTCTTCCCCTATTTTTTTTATTTTTTTTTAATTGACTCTGTGTTTACAGTAGCTAAGCCCCCCCTTGGGTTCCTGGGAAGTCCCATTGCTTCCTTGACACAGAATTGCCTCATGCAGTTGTCTGTAAGAACAAGGATGGGCAGCCTTCAGCACAGCACCCACACTGTGCATTGGCTTCTCCCCTTGTGGATGAGTTTCAGAAATCTCAACCAACTGCATGACTTTTCCCTTTTGTTTTTAAGAACAACTGGTGTGTTTACATGCCCAGAGACATTGATAGGCATTGATTCAGCTCAATAGTCATTCTATGTATTCCAAGGATGGTTAGTAGTGGTTATTAAGGCACAGACTGTCAAAAGGTTGGTGTCTATTTCTGAGGCAAAAACAATGGGAATTTGACTGAAAAGACCCAATGTTCTCGTTAGCTGCAAGGTTCCTGGAGAACAGGGGACTCCTGGTATCTTGCTGAAGATTTTCCTTTGGGGTGTGGCATTTCCTCTGCATTTCCTCTCAAATTTTAACCCTCAGAACTGGTCTATTCCCATAGTAGAAAAGCTAAAGCAATGGGGAACCCAAGGCTGCTCCTGCATCCTGCAGGAATGAGGATCCAGATCTTGCAAAGGCTGAGAGACAGGACAATATTGCTCGTAATGGTTATGGTGCTGCTTCTCCTTTGCACACCCACACTGTTGTCAGTAAGCCAACAGGAGGAAAAAGGTTCCCATGTTGCCTGTGTCCCTTCCTCCAAATCAATTTTGTTTTGTTTTTTAAGCATGTAAATAAAGTAGGTTCTTAAAGATGTGTAATTTCTATGTGATCCACCCTAAACATGCACAAGAAACAGCATCCACAGAAAGAGGCTGGAACCTGATCTCTTTAAGCATTTATCACAACAGTCAAACCAGAGAACAGCCCAGCAGACTGGTCTCCATCTCTGCAGTCATGCTGCTGGGTGGATGAGTTTTCATTAAGCAATTCATGACTTCCTAGATGTACAGACCCCTTTACCCTTCCCCTTGACTTTGATACTTTTTGCCCAGCTCATGTAAGCTTTTCACTCAGTCCAGAGATACGGGAGTGGAGGAGGTAAACCCAGCACCACTGTGATTCTACAGGTCCTGCTGGGATTCCCCCAGAACCAGCTCATAGGTTCTTCCCGTTATCAAGAAATTTTGAAGGGAAACAAGTATTTGCCCACCCCTTTGGCTGACCAAGACTTGGCTTGTCCATGGAGGCAGCAGCCATGGTCAGCTGGATACGAGAAAAGGAATAATTCCTCCTACGCACCCAAAGACCACACTCTGACCTGGTGAGCAAAAGGCAAATATGGGCACTTGGGAGAACTGCATGGAGACCACCTTATCCAGAGCCAGAATCAGAGCCACGCTGTGGGTGGGAGCTGGAAGGCAAACCGGAGGGGAGAGGGAGAAGAACACAGCCGGCAGAATAAGAGGGAGTGAAAGGTTCATAAAATCATTAAAAAGGAGCCTTCTTATTCCCTCCTTGTTGACTATTGGCACTGCAGACTGGACACAGGCATTTGGCAAGGCTTTGCCTTTGGGATGCACACAACAGGGATCTACCCCGTGCATTGCACACACTGCAGTCCTCCCACCCACAAAACCTCTCCAGGGCCCTCTCTGGGTTTATTTCAGTTTGGAAACCCACCACGCCTCTGATGTCATCCCCCACTGGGGCATGAATTCATTTTAAGTTGACTGATCCAGCCCAAAAAACTTTTTTTGTGTATACGAGGTATATCTATGGTTCATAAAACACACAGGACTGAAGTGGCTAGAGACTAAGTGATAAACTGATGCCAACTATTTATACAATTGGTTCGGAAAAGGGATTTTTATTGATTGAATGCATCATTTTTTCCCATTACACTTTTGGGGCTACTTAAAGCAACTCTGCTCAACAGACTGAGCCTCCACATATTGCACAGAACTCAAGCTTGGAGACCAGGAGGAAAATTAAGAGCCAAGCTAATTAATACATACAGTCTCATGTTTATTAGATGCCTTTTGAAACTACTGCTTGTTGCTTTTAAAAAAAGACTGAAGGCTCAGTCATACAAACACTCTGTCTGTGAAACCGCTCACAGTCTAGGAGTGAATTATTAGTTTTACTTGCATGAAAACTCCATAGAAGTATTTGCTTCATGGCAATTGATGAAGCATTTTAGCATGTCTATTTTATCATCAAATAGAAAGAATTTGAGAACATTTTAATGCCTACAAGAGCCTTTGTCAATAAGAAGTGAATGTTTTGTCCCAGCAATGATAAAGACCTCCTGTATAGCTCTTGTCTAGGACTGGGCTTTGAACTTTAAAAGTAACCAGTGCCGATAAACAGGAAACAATAGATTACAGTTTGTAGCTTGCATTAAATTGTTCTCTTGGGTTTTTTTTGTCCTCATTTTTATGTTTTAGGCGGCGACAAATATAATGTTTCATCAAAGTTGAGGTCACAATTTGTTTATTTATTGGGGTTATTTTGCACTTTGCATTGCAAGCTGCTGCAACTAAAAGAAACATGGGTTGGCACAAAAAGGGGAGGAGGAGTGAGAGCTATAATGGAAGAAATGTTACCCAATAATTAAAATTCAGTGGTACTGTAAATCCTAATGGAAACAACAATGTGTCTTTGTGTACAATTAACTCTGGGCTCCAGTTCATGATAAAAATTCTAGCTTGTAAAAAGCCTTGACCTCAATACCGACAGCTCAACAGTGGTTCACAGATCTGGCTTAAAAAAAAAAAAAAAACTTTCACAGAGGGGGAACAAATAATAGCTGGACTTGGTTCCCTAAATATGCTCCAATTATTCAGGGTGGTTGAAGATAAGAAGATACAGGAGAAGTAGCAAGGGGAAAATAGTCCCATAGCTTGAAGAAAAGTACAAAATGTTGTTTGATGTCTAGAGAGAAAATTCACCCTCCCCCTCTCGTTATCCCAATCATACATTCTGTGGGGCACCCTGTGTGTTAACAGAGAAGGCCTAGAAAATCTTTATTATTATTAGTTTAATACTTTTTTTTATTGTTAACAAAGCAGACAAAACGAGTTGTTCATTACAGTGAGTGACTGACAGGGAAACATGGAGGACTATTCATTAAGTAATTACTACTTTTAGGCAGAAAAAGTTACTGTGCTTAAAAGAGGGGAAAAACAGTACAAAATCAAATTGTCTATTCTTTTTTTGGTGGGTGTGTGTGGAAGGAGTAATGTCTCATGGAAAAGACAGTTCTACAAATGTCAATCAGTTTGACAAGCAATTATCAATTTTAACATAAGGACGTAGACTGTGGGTAGAGTACCTCAGAGCAAACTACCTCAGTTACCATGCAGTGTAATGGTGGATAGAGTGGGACTTATCCAGAAAAGTGTATCTACAGCTTATCTGTAAACCTGTTGAAATAGGATCAAACCTCATAATATTTTCTAACCAACTATAGTTCAATTTGCAGAGGACATTTTTGTTTCCCCCCCCCACTTCTAAAGAAGGAAGGACCACATGGTGCCTTATGGAAGGACAATGAATTCAAAAAGGTATTTTGGAAATGTTTTTTGTCAGAGCTCAGACAGGCTGGATTCATACTTGGGCTTGGGGTGTTTCTCTGCAGCAGTGGATTCATCAGCTGCAGCAGATGCTTCCTCCAAAGAAGGTGAGAAACAGGATTCTCAAAAACATTGAAGTGTCTGAAGCCCTCAAATCCCAGCTGTAATGTTTGCTCCTGAATCCCCTTGGTTCTCCCCGCACATACATCTACATTTTTTGCCATTATTAAAATGGTCCAAGAATCCATATTTAACCATCTGAGGGCTAAAATATCAGAAATGCCTGCTTCACCTCCTTACACTGGAAAACAGGAGAAAGGCACTCCACTTACCTGGCACCATGCACTGGTAACAAAGTGCTCAAAAAAAAAGAGAGTTGTGACTTGGTTCTGAGAGTAACCTACACCCCCTTGGTTTCAATAAGAGCTGTGGGTTCTGGGATGCTTTGATTGCAAGGCTATTTATTAGGTGCTTAAAATAGAGATTAAACAGAGAGAGATGTGATCTCTATGCTTGTGGAAAGCTATGAAAAGAAACGATTCTGCATTTCAACCACTATCTTTTGATCCTTAACCATAGGTAGATTTAGGAAGGAACTTGCTTGTGTACACTGCAGTGTGTTGGCTCTTGGCATCTGGATGGCTTACAGAAGGAACAGAGCTGCCTTCACCAGAAGTAGCTGTTCATGGTAAAAATGAAAGAAAGCTTAAAATGGGTGGAAGTGTGGAAAAATAGCACTCTCATGCAAATAATCTTCAGAGCGAAGAACTCCATCTGCTCTGGCCCTGTGCATTTGAACTTATTTTATGCTGCACTGAGACATATATCCATGCAGATTCCCTGGGAAATTTCTTGAAAACATAAATCCCCAAGCTTTTGCATGTCTACATATATCATTAGAGTGTCACCTAACTCCATTCTCACCTTAGCCACGAAAAGCCATTGAAGTTGGTGGGATTCCTCAGGAGAATCATTTCCGAGGAGAAATGTCGTTGGCATTTGGTCCATTTTAGGCAGAACGGGAACACGTGCGCTCACATCCCAGACGGTTGCGCGTGCTGAGAGCCGGTGACAACAGTGACAACCAATGGCACAACTCTTACTGATCCCAGTGGGGCAACAGCAAGTCCTTAATCCCCATGTTGTTTCCAAGCTTCCTGTTTTGAAATTGCCATAATTAAATTCTAAAGACTGAGAAAGCACCAAACAAGTTGCCAAGTTTATGTCAAGCTTTATCAGCTGATCTCATCATAATCCGGTAAATAGCATATCATGAACATCAAATCTAATTAAATCCTCTTGAGATACGCGTTAAAAAACAGACACAAACAAGAATCAAACATTTAAAGCCTGCCATTGTACAATCACAATTAATCCACAGGGAGAAGTGAATTTCCTTGAAATCTGGACAAATAAGCCTTCTATGTTTTCCTTTCCCCGGTGGCTCATACTGTCTCTGGCTCACACAGTCAGAAGGAAAATGCAGTTATTGGGTTTTTACTCTCAACATAGATTGCATGAAATGCACCTCTAAAGTCTGTCTTCTGGACTAGAATACAGGATGAGGCAGAGTAAAGGAGACATATTTTATTTATGTGTTTATCTCCAATATTCTCAGCAGTACTTTAGGTGCTGTCCATATGTAAAAGAATGATCTCTAGCCATGGGAAGCACAATGAAAAAAGCTCTAATGTGAACTCAAAAATGCAGCAGTGAGTTTGTTGCTCTTAAGTCAGTCTCTTGATCAACACATTATCTGCCAGGCACCTTTCAAAAAGCATCTCAAATGCACTATAGGTGTCTGTGTGTGTGCATAAGCCCTTAGGGCTACACCTATACTACTAGTAAATTAAACAGGGGCAGGTAATATTCCCAGGCATTGGAATTTGATAGTCTATATTGTTAAATTCCTAGAACCTGCCCTGGCACATTTTTGTTCTGGATCAATTAGCGTTCTCCCACACACGTCCCAGGAATTTAGGAGTTAGTGCAGGCAGAGACCGTTCCCAAGAGATGCCATGTGTTCAGTCTTCCTGCGTGGTGACTAGAGGAGCTTCATAATATGGACATTCCAGGTCAGTTGGCCTCATTGCCAGAGAATGGCCCTAATGACACCTAATTTTCTAATAAGAGCTGTTGTTTGCCTGACCATGTCATAGCCTATATCTGCTGTATACTTAATCTGGGTACTTTGTAAGAGTGCTCTACCCTGAAGCCAGATCACATCAGGGCTTTCTGAAAGGGCAGTTCAGGACTTTGTTGGATGACTTTATGAACTACAGCTTTCTTACACTTGGGCATGAGCTGCTCTCAAATCCAAATTTTCTACTGAGTTTCATTATGTTACAGCAGAGCTGAATGTGGTAAATGGGCTTCTTCATTCCCATCCTTCTTTCTTGATATGAATTAGCACATGCCAGATCTCTCTGAAAATCAGCAAGAAGTTGATGTTTGCATCTCTTGCAATCCTTTAATGAACTCATTCAGAAGACCAAGAATTCATACCCAGCAGTATAATTTCAGTCTGGCATAAAATCTGTCCTTTCAGCTCCAGGATCAAGCTAAAAATCAAAGCTCTAAATGGATTTGCCTCAAGTGAACAAAATAGCCCCTCTGGTGTGGAGTCACCCTACCCAGCTTTAGCTATCTAAAATAAAACCCTGCTTTTCCAAGGCTTCCTCTGCAGCCAAAGGAACGTGACACCAGAACATGATTCAACCCATCTCAGACCTAATGTGTGTCTCCACTAGTGTAAGGAGCATAGGCCAGCAATAGTCATCATTTCAGCATTTCAAATTATCATCTTTTACCTGCAAACCTGCAGTGCTTCTTGGTCTGCCTGCTTTTGACAGTGACTTTCAAGTCTTTTACAAGCCTCACCAACTTTTGTTTGCATTTTCACAGGAAAATAAAAAGAAAATTAACAAGCTCTGTCCCAGTTGCCGGTTCTAATAGCAAAACCTGCTGTCAGACTTTCAGGCCAAACCTGATTCAAGATGAAGTTCCTGTTCTTCTCACTCTTGCTCACTACAAAAAAAACTTGGGTTTCATAGCACCAAGATGACCCTGACTGAGAAAGTGAGCCAGTTCCCTTGCATAGTAACTGTTCATCATATTTGGTACATTCCCATAATTGTAATTTCACCTAAAGCAATGTTGACTGGTCCTACTACTTACTGAATTCACAGATATCACGAGGGTGGATGCTGGACTAAGAAGTTCTTCTCCTGCCCAGGCTTTAATGCCACTATTCTGTATGTTGTGATCATTCAAAACCTCAAGCAAAGATGAATGGACAGCTCAGCCCTTGCTTCCACAGCACAAGAATAACCACTTAAATTTACATCCCCACCAAGCATGAGCTGTAAGGGGCCTGCTGCTTCCAGCTGTATGGAGGAATGGACCCCAGACACTTGTATTGCAATACTACAGTCCACTTAAATACTGTGTAGTGATATAGAGAAAGGTTTCCTGACTGCTGGTGCTTGCAGATCTCAAAAGGTGAGGAAGAAGCAAAAAAAAACCCAAACAAACATTTCAATCAAGAAAACTGCAGTTTGTACCTGTGGCATTTGAAAAGTGCTTAAAACAGGATTTTTCTTCCCTGTTCACTGACTCCATTCGTTAAAAGAAATTGATTTGTGTCGCAGAATCTGAATTTACCTGCCTTCTTCTCTTTGGAAATGCTTTAGTGCTGGATGTTGTTCAAAAGTTGCAATTTGTGACACTTTGCGATTTTGTAATACCGTGACTTTCCTGGTCCCCACCTGTTATTCCTCCCTCTCCACATGCCACTCAAACTGCCTGTCACTCTTACAGAACAGCACATGTTTCTGCAGACTATGTCCTAGAAGACCACCCATCATTCTCAGCATATCCATTAGCATAATGCACCTTTAATTCACCCTCTTTTCCATGAGGTCTGAAGTTAAGTATGCAAAGGCAGCTTCAAAATGACACATTGCCAAGTTTATTTACAGAGCACTAATGACAGAGAAACAATGACAACTACAAAAAAAAAAAAAATCAGTTCACCTGGCCATTTGGCAACGAAGGAGTACACGTTCCCCTTCTTTCCAAGGTTTTGCTTTAGGTCCAGAGGGAAAGGTCCACTGTGTTCAATGCAAATAATACTGCTTATATTGAGTATCAGAAGAGCCAGAAAAGCCAGTGACCTGTGATGTCTTTTAAGCAAGATACTATTTAGTAGCTTTAAAAGGAAGGAAACTTTAATCTTTGAAGATCAGAGGTTATCACAGCAAAATATATTATCTGCCAGTGTTATTAATAGCAATAAATAAAGGTAACACCTTGACAGATTCAGTTCACTGCTGATGATCAGCATTAGCTGATCACTTTCTTGCTATGTTGGTCTTACAACCTCTGGGCTGAGCCTACAGGTTAGTTAGCATGAAGTTGCCTGTGAGCCATGAGTCCATACCTTCACTGCCTTCACTGACTATCATTTTAATACCAAGACAAGGACACAGGATGAAAACTATACCTTGGCAGTTCTTTCTTTGTTGCAGCTTTGATGCTGGGACAGTTGTTGTGCCCTCAAGGTTATTCTTTTTCTCAAAAACACCCTTCTTCCTCCTGCCGGTGATGCCTTAATATGTGGATGTATGTTTGGTACCTAAGTGGCATGTCCTAAGTACATGAACATCTTTTCAATTCTTTTTTGTCCAGACAGTTGTTGGTGATGAAATCTTTCTGTTCAAGGTACAGGATGTTTTACTTCTTGGCAGGTGATTAAATTTCTGCCTAACATGGTGGTGGGCCTCCATATTTTGAAAACACAAGTCAACACTGAAGTTATACCTAAGCTGTAAATTTTCTGTTTGGGCTTTGGAGTTGATGCCCCTTTTCAGATGCCCTTGTTGAAACTCATTCTTGCACCTAATTTAGAAGTACATTTAGATGCTCTACACAAGACTTTCCAATTAGTCCAGTAAGGATCCACTGACTGCAGCTACTTTGCTCTGTGAACACAAACTCAAAGTGGCACCTGAGGCAATGTTCACTTCCTTTTCACTTCACTTACCTGTGGAAGCATCCTTGGGGCTTGTTGTGGGTGATCCAACTGACATTGGGAGAGGAGAGATCCTGGGTGTATCCTCCGCTGCTTAGCCCTGGCACTCAGTGCTATGCCTTGCAGCTTCTCATATGACCAATGTAGGGCAGACAAAATGGCCTTGGGTCTTTCCTACAAGGGACCAAGTACTGCTCCTGGCAGAGGCAGATGGGATTTGCCAGCTCACAGAGCCCGGGCTGAGTTCTGGCTGCAGAAATAGCAACATGAGGTGCTTGGCTTCAGGCTGTCCTGGGGGTAGTCTATCCTAGCTAGGTGTAGACATAGCCTTTGGCCCAAGGTGGAGCAGCATTTTCTTCCCTTGGATACTCTGGAGAGATTCACAGGAGACAGAGAGGAACATGCCAGAGAACGCAGCTGCTCACCTCTCATGCCCACCTAAAAGTGAGGCACCTGTGATGTACCGGCATAAAAAAAGCCTTCCTAATGAACATAAGGCTTGGAAAAAACACCACTCTTCTCCAATAACACCAGCATTCTTCAGTTTAGTTTCATTTCTCCTGTAGCCAAAATATAAAAGCATTTATGGCCAATAATCTCTCCCCTGCATTGCAAAACTCCTACCTGGTTTAAGCTGGGTATTCGTTCCTGATTAAGAGAAGCCTAGTAAGGAGGGGAACAACAAGATGGAAGGACACCTCCTCCAACGCAGCTTCTAGTCAGTAGAAAAACTCAGTGCTGTTAAAGTATTTTACTTCACACAGAAATTGCACAGAGTATGAAAGTCCTGGTACTTCAAACCTCTGCAAACACTTTTGAGCTCTTCATGTCTATCTGTTTCTCCATTCATATGTCTCAGTAACAACCAACTCACCTTTTTAGTGCTTTATACTTCAGATCTAATTTGTTTTTGCTTTGGTTAGCACTTCCTCCCTCATCTCTCTTCTTTGTCTCCCCTCTCCCTTCTGCCTGTTTATATTCTGGTTTTGTCTTTCTGGCCACTTCATCCCCTGACTGATGCCAGCAGCCACCAAACGGAGTGTGTGCTCTGAGTCCTCTTCCTTTTTCCCAAGAAATGATACTTGGGTTTGGGCAAAATTGTTCAGCAGCAGTGGGTATCTGGGTTTCCAAATAACCCTGGGCAGTGAGGGGACTGTCCTGTCTAATCCAGCTCTTCGCTGCACATCTGAGACTGCCCTCTTTAGAGGCAGTTGCAATGAGCTGGGGTAATACAAAAAAATGAGAACCAGCTGTTCTTCCATGAAGCATTTAGGTAACAACACTCATCAAATCATATTCCAGCTAAGAGTCTAGTACTAAAAGACATGTCTCTACCTACCAGATGACTAAGAAAAGACATAATATATAGATCTAGGTAATACAGTCCCAGAGAGACCCTACTGCAGCTTCACAAGATGAAGTTCTGAAGATACAATATAGTTTTTTTAAATAGAGTTGCAGAAGATTGCTGACCGCTATGCAGAAAAAAAATACATTTGAATGACTGGTTTGGGATATATTAAGGTTGTTTACCAGAAGCTATAATATTTTGTTAACTAATATGTCATGGCTGCTTCTCTGCTGTGGATCATGGCCATCAAGACCTTCACATAGGTTGCAAGGACCTAACATAGACAGCCCTGTTCCAAGAACAGATGTCCCATCTGAGCTGAAGAAGACTCAGGCATGACTCTGAGGCATGACCTATGGTTAAATCTGGGTGATGATGGCAGTAGAGGGCAGTAGTATACATCACCCCTAATGCCTACTGAGCCAAGGTGGTCCTGCTTGACAGTGACCATTTCCTAGTGACCTAAGGAACAAGATCACTAGCAGTTTGTTCATCCTCCAGAGGCCCAGAAAACACTCTGCCATTTGATGCATGGGCTTTTTTTTCCATGCAGTCATGGACATTTCCCAAAACTGAAGGCAAGACCCCATTCTCCAGTGTTTAGCACCTCCAGTGAAGACTGAGGTTTTCGGCGTATGTCAGCAGTCACGGGAGCAGATAAAACCTCTGCAATTGGATGTTCCCACCATGCTCACGTGATGCTGAGCACTTGTGGATGCAGGAACTCATTTTGGCATCTGCCTGGAGAGCTGAGCTTTTCTGACTTAAATGAAAAGGCAACAGCCAGGAAACTACCAAGGGCTACCAATGTAAATGCAATGACAGCTCCAGGCTGAAAAACAAAGGACAGGAAAATGAAAGGCAGAGCTGATGAGCCATCCTCAGTATTAGCCCTTGTTGTTCACTTTCCCCTCCTGAGAAGATTTAAGGCCTCAGCGACAGCTGTCAATCTTGCCTCCCCTGCAAGAGGTGGTTGGTTTAAGTCAGCCCTTGAGTGGTGTATCAGGGGAGGATGACAAGAGGGATTTTCTTTTGTTTGTTTTTTTAAGTAATAAAAGAAGATCCTGTGTCTTTAACCTTCAGGATAACCTTGTTTCAGTCTGGTTCTCATTGCTGGACTGCTTCTTGATGAGCTTTTTATGCCTGATTAATTAGTACACTGAAGGGAAGGGGGGGGCTGCTTTGTTTAGCAGTTTGTGCCTCCTTCTGACTAATCCACTACCCACCATTACAGCTCCATAGGGTCTGCAGTTGCCTTTCTCATGCCTCTATTGTGGGGTATCATTACTTCTTTCTACTTTTTGATTGTATTGCTTCCTATTGATTTAACCACATTTATTGAGGGCTAGCTGGAGACTAGATTAATTTGAGTTTGTAGGCTTTATTTCTCCACTATCACAAAACTTTTCAAAGAAAAAGAAAATGTAGATGCAGGAGTGAATGGTTCAGATTTATGGAGCTTTATTTTCCAAAGAGCCACTTTTACAGTGTTATTGATGACAAGAAATTGTATTTTTTTAGGAA
Organism: Buteo buteo; assembly: GCF_964188355.1. Lineage (NCBI taxonomy): Eukaryota > Metazoa > Chordata > Aves > Accipitriformes > Accipitridae > Buteo > Buteo buteo. The sequence goes on from NC_134172.1 coordinate 67,791,446, forward strand.
TATAACTTTGCATATGCCGTTACTGCCAGTGTGTATGCAATCAAGACAACAGGAAAAGCACTTTTTGTGGTCCTTTATTTTTTAGAAATATGAACCCATAATAATACAACTTATGATAAATTATTTTGTGTCTCAGTTTTCCTGGGGGGGTGGGGAGGAAATACTGACCCTCTTTATAGATCACTTGCAGCTCTGCTGATAAAGAGTACTGGATAAAAGCTAAGCAGTATTACTGAGGATAAAAATATAGGCAGCTTTTTGCTCAAATAGATTTTGGCTAAAACTGGAAAAAGTCAAACCACAAATCAGATGCATGTGTACAAAAAGATCTTTGACTACTAGAGCTAGTGGAGATGGTGGCTTAGTCACTTCATCACTCTCTAGCAGTTATGTGATAGTCAGGTGCAGATTCACTGGGAGAAGAAATGGTATATGCATCCCCTTGAGAGAGCTTGTGCAGTATGCACACTCCTGGTCCTACAATGCAAGACTAGCCATGTGGCTGCATTGCCCTCTTGCCTTTCCTCTCTCCAGGTTAGGTGAGGGCTTTGCACTTGATCAAACAGGAATTAATGACTTTATGTAGACATACCTGGGTGAGGTTCTGAAGTCTCTGCAAGGGGGCAGGCAAGGTGAGCATAATAGTCCCTCCTGATCTGAAAAGCCTATGAGTCAATGAGCTTAATGTTAGCCTGAGGGTTAATGCTGATATATATGTTTCAATTGCTAACAGGAGGGGAACAAATCTTGCTGTGTTTGTGGAGGGGGGAAAAAAAAGCTTCTTTCTGGCACTGTAACCCCATAGTTACAGCAGGGCCCCCTTCAGCCTGGTATTAGCAGATGTGGGTACTGTCTAACCTCTTTGGAAACTGCTTCTGAGCTTTGGTGATGCTCTTGTGTCCTCAGCAGGAGACCTTCACTGGAGCTGCAAGCTGGCATTTCTGTATTCCAGAGAACAGCCTCTTTCATGGCACCATCCTTGATGCTCAAGTGCTTCGCTGAGTACATGACGGCTGTGTTAAATTCAGAACTGCCAGAGTAACTAAATGCTCAAAGAGCCAAATTCCCTTTCCTGCTGTAACTCTGGTCTTGGAGCAGTGGAAAATAGTCTGGAAGGGTCCTGGAGAGGTCGGGTAGTTCACCTCAGTTCCCTAAGGCAGGATCGGGTTTACTTACAGTTTTCCTTGTTTGCCTAACCTGTTCTCAGGCGTCTGGGGATACAAATCCACACCCTCCCTGAGTGATCTCTTCTAGTGCTCGCCTGAGCTTTGACTCACAACATGGTGAATTCCTCCAACCTGATGCAAGGAGAGGTTAAGTTTTGAAGTGAAAATATACCTTATACAGCAAGCATGGTAAAAAAAAAAAAAAAATCAGAGATAATACACATGTATCTCACCTGTCTGGTATTCAGACACTCAGTGACCCTGTATAACCTAGATGACACAGTTTAGCTGTAAATAGCTTTACAAAGTAATAAGAAATAAGCCCCTCTGTCTTGAAAACACCATACTATTCCTTAGCAAGCCTGCCTTGGTAGGTTGCACTTCAAAATAATGTCCTACTGATTTAATGACACATGTAGCCCTATTTTGCCAGAAAGAAGTTCAATATTCGGCTAACCCCAGCTGGGGAAACTTCAGTGCAGTTCAACTTTGTTTTCTAGTCCAGTGCCTGTAGCAGAAGACTTTAGACTGAAAGTGTCTTTGAATGAAAATTTGCCATAAGGGGAAAATGGAAAACCTCATTCTGGGTATCTTCTACCTCCAAAATATGTGACTAAAGCTGCATTTTTCCCCTGGAAAAATCCCATTGGCTTCTGGAGAGGCTGAAGTGGGCAGACCCCTGGAAACTTTCTGTTGCCCTGGAGGACACGAGGGTTTAATGGTGCTGAACTACCACAGGCACTGCCGACATATGTAGCACAGTTGTGGAAACAGAGGAGCACTGTGAAGTGAGATGCACGTGGTTTTCCATCCTCTTACCTTGGGTTACTCTGAGACATGGCCCAATTAAGAGCGAAAGGAACTGGGGTGCAAGAGGGACTTCCTCTTTCAGGAATTCCTATCCAGCAAATAACTATCATTTCAAAAGATCGGTCCTGAACCACACCGCCTGTTGCTCAGGAAGGATAAATGTCATTGTACAGAGCATGGGTGAGACCCATGCAGCACAGACAGCCTGCATTTCTTTTGCGAGAAGTAGCGCAGCGCGGAGCCTGAGAAGACCTGGGACCCTCCTCTGCATAAACATGCCTAGAGGGCTTGGCCCCTGCCTAGCCTAGCAAAACATGGGCTGCAAAGAGGCACAAGAATCCTTTAAGGGTAGAGGGTAGCATGTGTAAGCTGAAAAATAACCACTACACGACACTGCAGAGGAATAAACTGGTCCTGGAGGATGTTAGGCTAGAAATTTCAGCAGCATCTCCTTAAAGAGCAGCAGCAAGTTGGTGCCCATTGAGTGCCCCAGGAACTTTGTCAGGCCACCTTAGTGATGGCAACAAAGTTCCTTTTGCAATATATTTACTTGTTGAATACTAGAGCTCTAGCTCTAGAATGGAAGAGAAAGCAGAAGAATATGTACAGAGTTAGATCCTTCCTCACCTTTCAAAACGGGGTCAAATACCAAGTTCAGTTCACAATGATAAAACAGGTTACTGCCAGTAATTGCTTCACAGTTTCCATCTTCAGAGGAAATGAAACACTTTGGTGGGCTCTGAGACTCCTGATTCCTCTTTGCACAGAACTCGAAGAACTTTCCTGTCCCCTTCGTGTGTGCGCTGCCCTCTGCCATGCAGGGTCTGTCCACCTCCCAGCAGCTGCCCCTGGCCACTGACCACGTCCTTGGGTCTGGCCATGCCCTGCTGCAGCAGCACGTGGGTGAGGGAAAGGCGATCAAAGCAACCTTTTTGTCCCTGTGATCTTATATTTGTTTGGCATCTTGGCAGGATGCAGAGAGCATCTTTTCTCTGTTGTGGCCCCTCTGCTGGCTATGAGTAGCTGATGTCTTCAAGCTCAGCACTGAGCATAGAAATATAAAAACATACAAGCAAAAACACATGCATATGGCTTATAGCAGCAAAACTACCCATTGTGCAACCTGGTAAAGCACAGCAAAAAAAGATATACATGTGTGCAGGGAAGGAGGATTTTGAATTAAACTGAATTTCCCCTTGACTCCCAGCAGCCAAACTGAAAAATAAATTATTCACTAGGGCTTATTCCCAAAGACAGCCCTGCAGGACTGCAGGCCCAGGCCGCTGCCCAGGGTGAATACCATCTAGAGCTCAACTTGATGGCAAAAGCAAACACTTTGCTATTGAGAGGAAACAAATTAATTTTCCTCCTCTGAAATTGGGAGACACTTGCATTAGGCCATGCATAAAATAAAAATAAGGGGGTCCCAAAAGAAATTACAGAGAGCAATAAATATCCCAAGCCATTGCCTGCTGAGAGCTGAAGGAAATAGAGGCTGAGATGAGAAGAAAATATAATTTTATTCCCCCTTGAAACAGAAAGTCTTATTAAAACCATCCCTTGGAGGCTGAACATGGCTGGCTGTGAGTCAGGGCTGTTGCCTGGGTGTTGAGGGGAGACAGCAGCAAACACCTCGCAGCGGCTGCCGTCCCGAGGAGCCGGCATCACCTCCGAAATGCGCTGGAGGAACACACCAAAAAGATTGCTTGGACCTGAACAGAGAGCAAAAGGGGGTCATGGGACCTGCCACGGACAGTTCTCCCTTGATGAAAGGTGCAGCAGTATTTGAATGTGCATGAGAAGCCTCCTGCTGTGGGTTGGAACATCCAGCACTGTATTTATGAAAGAGCTGGTTAAAATATTCAGTCTGAAAGTTTGGGGATCAAACTAGTGAACTGCAGTGAAAAGTATGTAGATTTTTGTAAAGAAGATGTTTCTGTTCTAAATTTAAAAAAAAAAGAAATTTGCAGTGAGTGAGACAAGAGGAGCAACTCCCCTCCCACTTTGTAGCAAAAGACGAGGTAATGTTTTGTTTCTGACTAAAGCAAAATCATTACAGGAAAAATGTCGTTTATCAGGAAGTTTGCTGCAGGTCCTTGACAGTCCAGAAGTGATTTCTCCAGGGACAACCTGTTCCATCATCCTTTGCTGGCAGCGTTGGGAGATGTAGGCAGCTGCCCTGCCCTCTCTCCTGTCTGCCTTGCAGCTTGGTTTAGAGTTATAAAGGTAAAAAATAGCATAGGAAATGCGTGCAGGTCTCATCCTGCCTCTTCTTTTCCCTGTCAGAGCTACCAGACCCACATTTTTGTCATCACCAGTAAAAAGGGCCAGATCCTGACCCCATCAAAGCCCCAGTGCCAGGGCAGGTTTCACCACTCAGATGTGGGGAGCCACAGTCACACTAGTGTCACACTCCCACAGGCACAAGAGAGATAACGGGGTTTCAGCGGGAATGGTTTGCTCAGGGAGTAGCTTCGCTGTAAGCCTTGCCAAAGTTTAGTAGACATATTTGGTGACAGTTTTAATTTGGGAAGATGTCTGCAAAAACAGGAAAGGAATAAAGGAAGCTAGTTTCATTTTGCTACATATCTCTTTCCAGGGCGACATTTTTGATCAACTTTCCAATGTTAATGCCCTATTAATTGTGAGGCAAGATCTGACAAAATAATAATAATTCTTTTCTTATTTATGCTCTTAAAGCACTTAAATGATTTCTAGCATAAGTCAATGAAGTGAAATTAAATAAACAGAGAGAAAGTGGGGGCCAAATTTTATGGAGTTTGGGTCATTGCTAATAAACTAACCAGATTAAAAAAGCAAAAGGGTCAGGAAAAGTGAAAGGACAGGCAGAGCTTTACAAGAGTTAGGAAACTGCCGAGTGCCGAAGGAAGGGAACAAAGTGAAAACCAGACAGTGAATCATCGTCACCGGTGTGTGCAAAACCCGACTGGGAATTCAGACAGGTCCTCTTGTTTTGCTTTGCCCATCCCTTTTATTCTTTTTGCAAGTTATTAGTACTTCTGCTAACCAGCTGTTTGAGGTGTCCCAGAATTGAGTTTCCTTTCCCTCGAGCCTACCTACAGACACTTTTCTTTCCCTGTAACCTTCCCAAATCTCCCTTCCACTCAAACCGCTTCTTGCCATGGCAGTGCAAGACAAGAAGGTGTTATGGCTGACCAGGGCTCGCTGAGGTCAGTGGGAGTCTTTACCAACCTGACTGGCTCTGATTGACACCCTTTCTCTAGCTTGACAATAGGACAAAGTTTTAAAGATGGAATTCAATATTTAAGAGTACATTGAAAAAAATGTAGCAGGGGAGAAAATGAGGAGGAAGAGTAAAACAAAGAAGGTCTCTCCTAACAGATGTATTGTGCCTCTAGGTCTTTTAAAAGGAAGGGGGAGCACTGGCAAAAGATATTGTCTGGCTGGCATACAGAAAGGAGAGTAAAAGAGAAAAATCCTTTGGGGTAACCTATCTAAGAAGAGAGACACAGTCTTTGCACCCTTTTTATTTTGGCAGGCTAGACTACAAATCGCAAGGAGCATTTCTGTTTCCTTGATTGCATTTGCAGTGGGTTTGCCCAGCAATAGCAGACTAGCTGTGAGTTAAATCATAATAAATCAGAAGCCACCAAGGCAAAAGATAAAAACCCACCTGTCGTGGTTTAACCCCAGCCAGCAACTAAGCACCACGCAGCCGCTCACTCACTCCCCCCCCACCCAGTGGGATGGGGGAGAAAATCAGGAAAAGAAGTAAAACTCCTGGGTTGAGATAAGAACGGTTTAATAGAGCAGAAAAGAAGAAACTAATAATGATAATGATAACACTAATAAAATGACAGCAGTAGTAATAAAAGGATTGAAATGTACAAATGATGCGCAGGGCAATTGCTCACCACCCGCTGACCAACACCCAGCCAGTCCCTGAGCGGCGAATCCCTGCCCCCTCCTTCCCAGTTCCTAAACTAGATGGGACGTCCCATGGTATGGAATACACCGTTGGCCAGCTTGGGTCAGGTGCCCTGGCTGGGCATGAGAAGCTGAAAAATCCTTGACTATAGTCTAAACACTACTGAGCAACAACTGAAAACATCAGTGTTATCAGCATTCTTCACATACTGAACTCAAAACATAGCACTGTACCAGCTACTAGGAAGACAGTTAATTCTATCCCAGCTGAAACCAGGACACCACCACACTTCAGGACAGGTCAGAATCAGGTATGCAGCGATGACAAGCAAGTGCATGGAAAGGACGGGTCCTGCGCTGCAGCTGCACGATCAGCCCCAGCAAACCATCCCAGCACATAATCACCAGCCTTAGCTCAGCCACTGAACCTGCCCAACAGGCTCGGGGTGACCCACTCCTGCAAAGCAGAGCATCCGCCATCAGACCCCATGGATGAGGTAAGGAGCAGTCGCAGCAGCAGCAAAAGAACCTGGAGGGGTAGAAAATACCTATTATCTCACAGTCTGCCTTTCAGCACAGCCTGCTTAAACACCTGTAATTTTCTGAAGACACAGACAGGTTACTGGACTTTTCAAGGGTACTGCTTCTGGCAAAAAAAAAAAAAAAAACAAGCCCAACTTTACTTTAAATTTAACCCTCTCTGGCAGGCATAGTATTTTTAGAAGCACTTAGTCCCACGTTAATACTTCCTGGATGTGCTCAAACACCTTCTGATGTTGTACTGAGGCAAATTAGTGAAGATGGAGGCTCATAAATCCTCAGGAATTAGAGAACTAACTAAACGCTTGTGCGATGTGTTTGGGTGCAGAGCAACGGTGTGCAGGCCTGTGTTTTCCAGATACCCAAGCTGAGCTGTGCTTGCTGCAGGGGGCCAAGGAATGGCTCTCACTTCCCCAGGTCCCACGATGAGTAGGGCTCTGGGGAGCCCATGGCACAGGCAGCCTCGGGCAGCACCACAGCCTGGTGCCATCAGCTTGTTTCTTTCTCAATGCAGCTGCGTTTGCTGGGATTCACCAGCACGTTGGGGCTGCGCCACGTCCCATCCTCCTTGTTGGTCTCAGCAAATCCTCCGCCTGCCCACAAGTGCTTGCTCATGGGATGCAGATGGCCCAGGGCTCACTCACCGCTCCTGTGCTCCTGGTGACAGAAATGGCACCACGAGGGATGTGTCCCTGGGTATTGGACGTGGGCGGAAAGTTGCCTTTTTCCTCCATTGGCTCTTGCGTCAAGTCACAAAAGACAAGGATCTCGCAGTTCCAGCACTTCGTAAACAGGCTCCAAGTCCTGGACAGGTGGCAGTAACAGAAGAAAGGCTGCTCTTCACTCATCACATACTGACTGGTGACAAGAACCAGCATCGATCAGCAAGGAGTCCTGCTTCCATAAGCAATTCAATCTCAGTTTCAGAGCATTCAGAAGCGCTTAGCAAGCACACCCAATCTCACAGGTATTTGTTCCATGGCTCCTAATTCTTTATGTCATTGCATCATTACCATAGTAAATAAAATACTGCGAGTAACTATGCGGGTGAGCCTCTCCACGCTGGCCAGCTCGCTGAGGTCAGTGGAAGCACTTGCAGGTGGAGTCAGCCAGGGATGGCTTTGCTGGATACACTGGGCTCTAACAAGCCTGTTGAGAATTCAGATTATTCTAAGTAGTTTGCACAGCTATTCTCAGGAATGAGTCAAACAATTAAAGCAAAAACCCTGAACTATTTTTTCCTAATGAAGAACTTACTGGTTTAGGGTTTTAAGCCCCTGGCTAGGAACCTACCTTACCTCCTCTTCAGGGCTGGGTACAGCAGAGCCTCCACTGACCGCACTGGCAGGTGTCTACACACAAACTTCCATTTAGGCTCCACTTTTGACAGTCGCAGGTTTAATCAGTCTCTCCTGGTAAAAATTACTTTTTTTTCTCTGGGAGAACGCAATGCGGATGAAAAAAATACCCAGAAAAATAAATTCACTCTTTCCTGCAAAACTTCATTTTGAAATATCGTTTTGGATTGGAGAAGTCGGTGGAAAGGAAGTCCCACACTGAAACCATTGAAGTCCTGTAGGATTTGAGGGAATGGGATTATTTGAGTAGTTTCTGTGGGTGTATGTTTTCCCTGGGCTCCCCTAAGAGCTGATTGACTCCCAGCATGTGCTGGCTTTGGGTGGGGAACGCAGGGGGAGATTTGACTAACTGCTCCTCCACAATGCTCCTCATTGTCTTTTCTTCTCTTACAGCTGTTTTTGTGAGTGTGGGATTTGAGGGACTGTGTGTGGTTTTTGTGTGTGAGGAGATTGCAAAAAAACAAGACTTAAAGGGCTGCATTTGGGGGAAATCTAAACTCAGCCTCCACGTTTGCATGCTTTGAATTACACACCTAGATACTTGCCCACTCACTTTGTGTTGGCTACAGTTTTGCTCTGGCCAAAACTCACATGGGAGTGCTCAGACTGTCTGCATGTGCAAATTGAAGGATTAGCTACCTAACAATTGGTCCAAAAACATAGAATTGGCAATTCACAGGCTCAGCCAAAATAACAGGTCACATTCTCTGATGGAGGAACTTGGCATCGCATTACTGAAGTCAGAGGAGCTTTGCAGATTTACACCAGCTAAGGATTTGGGCATAGGTGTTTCCTGAGTGAGAAAAATTCAAAGGGAAAGAACTACTCCATTCAGTTTATTTTTACAGAGCAGAGTCTACAGAAAGTGGTCACTTTGCCAAAGAAGCAGGGATCACCTCACGGGTGTTTGTGCATGAGCAATAACATCTTAAGGGAATTCACAAATTTGTGCTGTGACAAAATTCTACCATTCCTGCCAAGAAACAGGAAGCACCGCAGTTTAATGTCCTTTTTCTTTTCCTAAACAGTGACATAAATGGCATTTTTGTACTTGGAAACTTCAGGCCCATACTTTCACCGTACTAATTGCAACTGCAGTCACAATTGCGGTAAATGGCCACGTCCCTCGTAATTGCACATGAAGCTACACGTAGTCTGCATGCGCTTTTCTGAACACTGGTGTGTCACTTGACTACCACAAGAAATATGCTTCCTACGCACTTTGCTTGCTTTATTTTCTTTCTTTCTTAACTCATCGCACAATGTTGCAACTGTAAAGCAGCCTCTGGGACTGCCTCAGTTATTCAGGTCTACCGCCATGGTGTCTCCCCTTCCCTCACGCTTCCCACCTTGCTTGGATTACTTGTAGCTACAGGATGGGTTGCTGGGACGGCAATGGTTTAGCAGGACCCATGACCACTGGAATCCGAGACCTACATTTGAAATGTCTTTATAATGTTACTGTTACTCATTGTTTTGTTTCATTGGGTGTGTCATATGCCATTTTCCCTTAATGAGGAGCTGTTACAAGGCAAGTTTATTCACCCTTGCTGGTTGTTGAAGATCAAACCACATGGGGTGACAAGATTACAAACACTTTGCTGGAGGGCTGAAGATACTCTGGAATGGGATGAGAGATTTAACATGTTCACAGAGCCGCAACTTGCCAGCGAGGGGAAGGCGGTATCGTTCCAGAGAGCATAGGAAACAATAACTGGGCAATGATGAGATGTGTAAGTTACAGGAAATATTAAAATTCAACAAAATCTGCTCTGACACCCAAGCCTCAAATAACGCTTCTAGGGATGGATTAATTATTGAGGCAGAAATCCGCACCCACCCAAGCTTGCTACCTGTGAGTCTGCCAAACCCAACCCAGCATTGCACCTTCAGATTCACAGCCAGCCTTTAAACATTTATATTATAATCGTACAGTTCTTTGGAGACACTACTAGGGGGGATTGCAATGTGATGTTGCAATGGGAACACCACTGCAAATAAATCACTAGTTTGGCAGAAGATAATGAGGAGCTGTGTGCTATGAGCTCCTGAGAACACGGACAGAAGAACTGGCTGCATGGGAAGATGAGCAGCCCTGAAGATCCCAGAGCAGAGGGAGCAGAAAACAAGTCAGCTTCATGAAAAATCAAACAGGCTGTCCATGGAGAAAGGCTACAAGGAGAAATGGGTCTTTGCATTCAGGTGCTCAGAACATTACAACCCCAGCTTCTCTTGAGAGTCCATTTCTGCATATTCAAGAGAGGACTTCCTATCCAATAAAGAATATTAAAAAAAATCCACAGTTTTTCTCTATTTGTGTGTCTTGCTTCAGACACACAAATATTTTCATGTATATACATAAGGTTAAGCTGTTTCCTTTTTTTGGATTTGAGATGAGATTTTCTCCAAGGTCAGAGGAAAAGGTACTGTATGCAGTTGTTTGCTGCCTTCTGCAGCACATCAACTTCTAAGAGTGCCTGTTTTGGTAATTTAACCTAAAAATTGGTGGCTATTCAAGAGACCTAGAGCATCAAGGAGAGCTCTCACGGTCTCCTGGTCTTTTCCTGTGCCATATTAATGGCTTTTACTGAAGATCTTGTTGAGAAGTTCTTGAGTATGACTAAGACTGTGCACACTGGAGATAGAAGTAGTGGAATAAAAATGCACATCTGCCTGATGCTTCCTCATCTTGCCGTAATATGCAGAATTGGATCCAGGCTCCCTAGAGTTTGTGGCACAGGTTTTTTAGTTCTGGCCCTGATCTGATCTCAGATAAGGAGGCTGAGTTGCCCTAAATGGTCTCACAGTGATTTGTGGTAGGAACACGATTGGTTGTTTTCTTACAAAAACACAAGAACCATGACAACTTGGAAAGGGGAACTCTGCAGTGTCTGTACACAGAGGAGATTTCAACATCAGACCTAACCAAGCTCTGGTGAGGAATGAAAGCCAGGGGGGCTGAAGGTCACAGACTTGTGCAGAAGAGGTGAGACAGATTAGAGAAGGTGGAAGTGGGTTTCTGAGTAATGAAAGGTTTAAACAAGCTGAGATGGCAGGGAACAAAGATGACAAGGAGGGCGTGGGAGACTTCAGGATGATTTTACCTCAAACTGCAGGATAAAAACATGAGAGGGAACAAAATAAGAGGAAACGTTACCCAAGCTCTAGGGAAAAATAAACCAGAGATCCCTGTAGCAGATTTAACCCCTGTGTCTCTAACAGACTTACCGACCTCTGCACATTGGGAAGGTTCAACCATGAACCAGATTGTACCTTTGCCCTCTGGCCCATTTCTTCTGGAGGAAAAGAAGTGTGAAAAAGAATGAACTGGGAGGAGGAATGTGCTATAAATCATCCCAGTAGAAGTAGAGGGTTGACATAATTTTTCACTTGTATCTTATTGTTGGTAAGAAGGTGATTTCCAAATCAACAGACCCTTAACAGTGATACTCCAAAGGCCTTCAGAAAAATATTACATGCACAGAAGCAAGGCTGCAAAACTGCGACCTAAGTGGAATTAAAAATGGATAAAGTAATAGCACATAAGGATGAGAAAGTATTTAAGCAGCAATGGCAGTATTTTAGGGACATTTGTTGGCAAAACATAAATAGGACCACAAAAAAGGAAGCATATGCACAGTCAATCACCTTAGAGCAATTATTTAATGAACGGGACTGGATATTAGGAAATGCTGGATGGCATAAAATCAGAGCAGGGGAGAATGGAGTGAAGAGGTGATGCCTGTTACCCAGAGATAAACAGGACACCGAAATGAAGAGATCATGAGGGTATCTACACAGCTGCAAAAAATCATCCTGCCAAGCAGTGTTTGTGGTGAGAGCAGGGAAAGTGTCTGCGTGTGTAGGAGTGCATGAGTGAGATGAATCATTTTCAGAAATAGAGTCCCGTGAGCAGCAGAACCAACGTAGCCCTTGGACGTATAGCTCAAGACTGACTCGATATTCTGATGTCTCATAGGGGATGAACTCATACAGCAGGTTTAGTGGAAGCACTGACAAAATCACTTTCCTGAACCCAGGCACCTATTTTTCTAAGACATATAAGTGCTTAATATCTTTGAATGAAATGACGAATGGGTTGAAATTAGGTAACAGGTCCAAAATCTACTAAAGAGAAACTGATAGCCACATAACGATAGCCACAAGCAGCCGTGCATACAGTGTTACATTGTGGAACCAGGCTAGGAAAGTGTACTTAAGAGTCTGCCACCTCCTGTGTGCTGCAGTGGGATATTTTCATTCGATTATTAACAATTTGATTAAGAAAGGCAAATGAAAATGTTGGCAAACTGGAACTCAGGCTAACATTCTATTATCTTTTTTTTTTTTAACTGTAGTTTTTTTAACTGCATTTATCTAGTAAACTACTATGAGCAAGTTGAAGCTGATGGGGCTTGCTCCGGGTTCCACTGCTCAGTGCCTTGTGGTCTCAGAGAGCTGGGTTATCCTAACCGCGTTTGCTCGCCATGGAAAGTCTCAGCCTGCTGTAACTGGTGGTGGTACAATCAGTTCCATCTGTAATAAAATGGCAATTAAAAGACTCTGGGAGTTTTTATTACCTGGTATAGTTGAAACATTTGCAGATGTGTTAATGAAAGTACTGATCAAAGTTTTACTAGTATTAATTATGTTTTCAGGCACTTCACTACTTCCTACTTTTCAGCAAGGGCCAGAAGGAGAGGCATCAAAGAACTGCCACAATGGTGATTGTCCCCATAACATCACCACCAGCAGCAGTCAGGAAGTCCTGTTAAAAAATCCATTTTCCTTTGGGAGAAAAACTTGCATTTCTAGGCTTGAGTACTTTGAGTAAAGTCTGGATGTCTAAATGGAATTGCTGAACATTTTAAGCCAAGTCCAATGGTCCAAGTTTTTCCAAGGGCTTTTACATTGAGCTTCCACAAGCCAAAGAATCAAGGCCAATGCATTCTTATGTTCTGAGGAATGACCAAGAAAAATGTTTCTAGAAACTTCTACAAGAAACACTTAGCACTGTGACTGAACCCTGAAGAAATTAACCTCAGGAAAGACTGAAAATTAGAGCTCTGTATAGATTTGCCTGCTAATTATTCTATGAAATTGAATGGGGAATCTTAAATAGCCTTTAGACTTAAATATACATTTTCAAATCCATTATCATTACTTCTCATCTGCATGAAAGTAATACCCTAAATATAGAGGGTGCTGAACAATTGTAAAGGAAGGTAAAGTCCCTGTCCAGAGAAATTCAGAATAAGTGCAAATATGAGAGGGAGGAAAGGGGTAAAATAGGCAAGGAAATGATCATTACTATAGCAGGCAGATGGCCAAGCTGGGTAGAAAGAGATTTCTCTTCCTGCAGAATATTTGAGAATTTTAAAATGTTCCCAAACCACACTCAGATGAAGCCAAATCTTTTCAATGTGTTTTGCTGAAACTATTAAAAAAAGCAAATATCTAAACAGTTTGGTTTTCAGCACATCAAAAAATAATCCCCAAACTGAAAGAATAATTTCCACACAACTGGAAATAGCCAGAAGCTGGATGTTTTCTCCTTTGGGGTTTGTTTGTTTTTAAGCAAGTAGCTGGAAAGTTTCTTCCAAAAGAATGGAAAAAGTGAAGTTTTTTTTCTTTCCAAAATATTTTGTGGGGAAATACTTGTGATTTTCTGCTCACCATACTTTAGAATCAAATTGTCAGAGCAGTGACCCTAGAGCCTGGGAGCTCTAAGCTGCAAGAGTGCCATGACTCAGGAGATGTCACAGCTCCTTTTGCAGAGGGGTAGTGAGACGTGACATTTGGGACTTGGGAAGATGAACTACTCTTGACTCATCTGTCCTGGAGGGGGAAAGGTGGGTCCCTCACAGTACTCCCACTTTCCCATGGGAAGGATTCCTGCAAGAGGTCCTCAGCAGTTGTTAAGGCAGCCTGCAAAGGCAGGCGGTTTGCTTAGCTGGTACTTAACGCTTCTCTGGAGAGTATCAGGACAGTTTCAAATCCTGTGTTCAACACAGGATGCAGCAGTTGTTCTGCACTTATGGAGACCCATTCTCTGGAGGACTGCTGCAAAGAAACCTTTCAGTGGAAGGAAACAACTAAAAGAGCTCCTAGGACCAGTACGTGGGTGCTGCTGATGGTGCATACGTTCTCCCAGAAAATAATTTTCAGCTTTCTGATGCCTTGGCAGACCTTTTCTGGCTGTATCCAGGCCTCCACTGTCCATTAGCAACTTTGGCAACTCCAGGCCAGTGCAGTGCAATGTCCTGTACTTAAAACTAACTTTGAAGTTCCATGCCAAATTTCAAGCAAAGCAGTAAAATATATGATTTTTTTTTCATCTAAGCGTGGTCAGCCACGTGTCTTGCCTAGATCAAGAAATCCTCTTTTTTTTTTTCCTGCAGGTGCACTGGGGAAAGGCCATGTGCCTTTCCTCACTTGCATAGGTGGAAGGGCTGGCCCTATGCCTCTGCTGAGTGCTGTGTCTTTTTAACGGACAAAAGGGCAAGCAAGGACAGGCACGTAACAAGCAGGGACACAGACAAGTAGACACCCAAAGAAGCAGAGCTGATGCATTTATCATTAAGTTGGGGTTAGTAATTGAGCACAAAATCTGAAGAACCACCCAGCTAACAGACAATTTTTTTTTTTTTTTTTGGTCTTGTCAGGCACCAGGAAGGTATTCCTTTTCAGTAATGAACAGCATAAAACTACCATAAGAACCACTGGTTCCTGCAGTCTTACCTTTCCAAGTAGCCCTTTTTAACTGGTCTATTTGGTGCGTCATTTGTGGAAGGAGTCAGGGCTTGGTCTTTAGAAAACTGAAGGAGTGAAATCACTGGGCTTCAGGATAGGGCCTTTAAGAATACAGGAGCATTACATTACCCTTTGGTTTCAGATGATGTGGTTCCAGGGCTTAGCTCCAGGAAAGCCCAGGCTGTCTCAGCATCTTCTGCTAAGCTTGTAGGATACTCAGCGTCTCACCTTGGGATCAGAGAAGTCCTACCTCATCCTGGCAATACATCGCAGGCTGGCGACATGACTAATGTCTGTCAACATTGACAACAGCAGTTTGGTTTTAATTATTTTTTATGATACCTCCCAGCACAATGGCACATATTTGTAGGCAATACTGTCCTTTATTAAGGTAACCAAATGCTTTTTTTGTGTTAAGACCCCATCTGCAGCAAATTATAACTTTGCCAAACCTAGAATATTCAGGCTGAAGTTTTTCCATACCAGTCATCTGACAGCATAGAAAATTCAATGAATTAGTTGTTTCTCTGAGCATCTAAGCAAAGACTCTCATATACTTTGGTGATGAGGAATGGAATGGTTTGGACCAATGTGCTGGTTTGACTTGTTTAACAGCTTCTCTTCTACATCAGGTAATGGACACTCACACACAAGAGAAATCTGCCCACAGCATAACTCCAGCTGGCAAGGAATATTTCTTCCATTCCTGTGCTGTTTTCACTCAAATAAGCTGCTGCTAAGCTATGCCTAAAACCTATGAAAATGGCCAGAGGCACTTCATTGACAGTTATAGCAATTCTATAGGATTATTGAACCATCCTTGAGAATTTTAAAGAGAAACACATCTACCAGGAGAGATGTATAGGGCAGCTCAAAGTACAAAATAGTATGTATTCAACTCTAGTGCTGAAATCTACCCCCCAGCCCATGAGGGACACTTGTAAGGGGCACAGAGAATCCAATTGCTTTCAATATTTGGTGAAAAGGAAACAATCTCTTCATTTATTAATTTTTAGAAAATGTTATGACATTTGTACAAGGCAATATTGGGTTTGCAGCTATAGATCTTGCACACACCGAGTCCTGTGTTTAACTTTCTGTATTGTAAATAGGTTCCATTGACTTTCATGAGCCTGCTTGTAAGTAAAGATAACTTAGAGGATCAAAGCCCCATAAACTGTGTCATTAAATTTTAAGAAGTCAGAAGCTGCACGTTCTCTTCCCAGGCTGTACCAGCATCTCCCATGAGTGCTAATGAGACCAGTTCTCATGTCAGTGTTCTCTGGACATCAGAAGACACAGATTTGATTTTAGTCTTGATTGCACAGATGAAAATAAGCAATAACTCATGGAAATCAGTGTAGGTATACGTGGCAGTCAAACTACAGCTGATAAAGTTCATGTTCATTTTGGGTACCTGTCTGAAGTTCAGGTCTCTACTTAATACACATGATGCATGGGGTCTGTACAGTAGGTTAGTAGAGCTCATTAGAATTGATTCTCCATGTATTTGTCAATAATTCCAGGAGCAAAAAAAAGGACTACACTGAAACTAACAGACTGATTCATCTCAGGAATACATGGGAAAGATGACTCAGATTTTAGGCAAAGTGACTGACTCCTCCATACCTTGTAGGAGAGTTTTCCTGAAAATCAGACAGGCTTTTACT
This sequence comes from Buteo buteo, assembly GCF_964188355.1. Classification (NCBI taxonomy): domain Eukaryota; kingdom Metazoa; phylum Chordata; class Aves; order Accipitriformes; family Accipitridae; genus Buteo; species Buteo buteo. Next base: position 67,807,652 of record NC_134172.1, read on the forward strand.
GATAACAAGGTTTCATGAAGTAGGAAGTGAGAAAGGAGAAGTGGGGAGGACTTTGTCTCTCAAGAACCTTTTCAAGACAGTGCAGAGATATGGGAGAGGAAGAGGGCGAAAGCATGATCCCAATCTTATTTTTACTCATTGCTTTTTTACAGCGAACTTCAAAACAAAAACAAACAAACAAAAAAAGAAGTTGCTGAAGAAGCCCCAGGACAAAGACTGTTTCAGCTGTTCCAGCAGATGTTCTTTTGCTATACCTAAAGTGCAGGACAGAAGAGAATTTCCACTGACTCCAGGACTGGATGAGACACTTTCCCCTGCAAACACCCCTGACCCTAGTTTCCATAGCAGAGAGACCCAGGTTGTGAGGGAACCCTGATACATCCCAGCCAGCATTGCCAATGTGGGAGACTGGGGGGCCAGAATTGCAGGGCATGCTCAGGAACACCTCTGCCCTGCAGCCTCCATGTGTCGGTTCAGAGTACATGAAAAACATCCTGTGTGGGACTTCTTGCTTCACTCCCAGACTTTTTTTGCAAAATATCCTCCAAGAGAACCAGCTACCGTGAGTCACCTCTGCAGTGTTTGGCTATCATCCCCTTGCAAAGGCAGGGCTTTCCCTGAAGTCTGCGAGCATTTCTGCAAGAGGGAGTTTTATCCGAATAAAGAAGCCAGAATTTGAAGGAATATTAATGGCAAAGCAGTCACTAGAGTGAACTCCTGCCACCATGCAGCAAATGCTGCTTTTCAGTACAAGACTGAGAGTAGCATCTAGTGCAGGTTCCAGTTAGCACCAAAACCACAGGGGATACCTTTCGTTGGGGCAAACATCACTGAAAAACTAGATGGTAAAACAAGCATATCCTGGGCAGGGGAGACCAATAAATCATTCATGAAAAGAATAGGAAGCCTCATAGCCGGGGCAAAGAGAATGCTAATTTGCTTTGCAACCTGATCAAATGGAATGACTGGCCTTGAGGGATGCAGCCATTTTGGGGGTTGATTGCTAGAGTTAATACAGAGCATTAACTTTGCAGCTTTGCTCCAGGCAGAACTTGTCCCAAGTGATCTAAAACTTTCAATGCACTTATTCTATCAGAAGATTTGTGTGTGTGTGACTGCCTAATTAATGAGCTTCTTTTCAATATTAATATGCAGAAAAGTTTACTGCCTTAAAGGTGTGTCAATATATACATTTTTCTGGTTAAAGAAGCTTGCCTTTGGCTATTCTAAAATATAAAAGCTATTAATTAAAGTATACAGTGCTTTAGAAAAAAAAGGATCGAATTGCTGAAGTCTTTGGGGAGAATTGCTACAGAATTTATGCCAAATGTCTCAATAAATTGATATGCTAAAATGAGTAACCTGAAGTATTTTAGTAAAGATTTTTCACAAGACTTCACCTACTCCCTCCCACCCATCAAAGAATACTGTCAAGTGATTTCAGTCTAAGTGGAATCAAGAAAAACCAAATGCACAAACTCCTCCCAAACCTGCTGAGTTGCTCCTTACCCTGCGTCAGGACCCACAGGAACCCGGGAAGCACGGAGCCCTTGCGGTGTGAGGCACCACACCGACACCAGCCAGCACTGCTGGTTGTGCGTGCATTGAGCCTCCTCTCCAAGCAGGCTTGCTCACCAAGAACAAGGGTCTGCAGTGTGGGCAGACCTCATCTGAAGCTCAGTCTTCATTGCAGAGTGCAGCCCGTCCTCAGAGGCACTCTCCACCCTGCACCTTTCATCTGGGAGAAACCAACAAGGATGGAGAAGAAAAAGTGACATTATTGCTTTCATTTTTACATATGGGAAACTGGGGAAGGCAGATCTCCAAAGTACTTTCCTTATTATTTTTCTTGCCTAAAGAGCTTCAAAAACAATTTTCTCCCAGTGATTTTTGTCAGAGGTTATACAGGAAGCCTCTGGAAAAGCCAAAGGCCAAGCACTGTAATACAAAGCCAGTATTTTAACTGTATGACTGTTCTTTCCCCCCAGTGGGCACCTATATAAAAAGTTTGCCAAGTTATCCTTACCCTTCTTAAATTTCCCATAGCATATCATATTATCCCTTCCTACCTGGCAAATCCTGCCATAAAACTCCACCAGCAACTGCTTAACTTGCTGAGCATAGCCTTACAGGAGAGTAAAACCCTTCAGAGAGTCCTCCCAGCCTGTCTGGACCCCAAATTATTACCTGCAGATACTGCAAAAAAACGTTCCAGGAAAGTGGAAGGAAAGAAAGTGTCTTATCTTAATCAGCCTGATGAGCTGGTGGGGGTAAACAGCTGATGTTCATGGAGCAAGGCTGGAGTAAAGGGCAAGCAGCTGTGGCAGCTGTAAGGTTATAAACAGCCCATGTGTCTCTTCTCAAAGTGGGATGCTTGGGAAAACTGGGAGGGTTTCTTGAGCAAAGATCTTCTGGTCAGCACACCCTCATTTTGAAAAGATAGTGCCAGAACTTCTTTCTCAGTGGAAATCATTTTTATATTTTCTGTGAGGGGCTTTAATAAGCAAGAGTTAGCTGGTTGCTCTGAGGCAATAGAAGTAGTAGCAGGGTACCAAGAGTCTTCAGGCTCCTTTTCTTGCTTGCTTGCAGAGGCTGAGAGAAGGATGGGAGAGAAAGTCAGAAAAAGGAAGAATTTTGAAATATGCCTGTTCTTTCTTCCTCAGCTCCCTGTAGTTGCAAGGCAGATCTCCATAATATAGGAGATAAGCAGCTGCTCAATGTAGGATCAGTAGAGTTTAAAAAAAATCATATGCTTTATAGATGTTATTTGATCTCTAATAAATACACTGAATATGGGATTTTTGCATGATGCTTTGATCTCAGTGAAGTATATTCTAGCTGGGTTGCTGCCACCCCTCTAATGAGTGGTATGGAGGCCCTACATAAACAGCGGCTAGTAAAAGTGGGGAGGAAGACTGCAAACTCTGACATCCCTGTTCCAAAGTAGGTCAAGTTCCTCCAAAGGCAATGGCTTCATGTTCCTCCTGTGGTAGCAGACACCTGTGCAGGATGAAGAGTTAGTGCCTTGGCTGCTCACTGCCGAGGACAGGTCTAGCTCTTACACTGGATGATAACGTGAGGCAGTTCAATGGCTTCATTTGTGAGTACTGCAGAGCAGCTCCATATGCCTTAACCAATGATCACAGCTCAGGAGCGAGGGTTCTGGCAGACCAGACTGAGAGCTGCAGAGGACTGAGAAGTTGCTATAGCAGATGCCTTATGTCTGGTACAAACCTATCCTGGACTCGCCTGCAAAATCGTAAACTGCCTGCAGAAAAGTTAGATGAAGATTTTCTTTCTAGGATCAGTGCATACCAAGAAATGTACGGAGAAAAGACTTGAACCTTGCAAGGTTTCAGAGGCTGTGCTCTAGCTGTGCTGTATTCAGCTGCAATTGCATTCAGGTGCCTTCTAGTCCCTGTCTGATAGTGTGACTGTTCGTACACGTACCCCCTTGCCTCAAGAGGAGCAGACATTGGGCTCTCCAATGAGCTCTGACTAGGTGCCAGGTGTTTGGTGAGTTTTATCTGCACAGCTCAGAAAAGCCCCTCCACGCATGGGCTTTTTAGGACCAGGAACACCTCTAGGTGCCAGGACTAGTGGAGTCCTAATTCACAGCTGACATCTAAGGTGCTGCAGTCATATTACTAATAAACCAGCTAAAACAGGAAAGGAGGCCTTTACCTGCTGCCAGCTCCTGTAATAACGTGTCCTAAGTGTGCTTTCTTCTTGCTCTTTCAAGTCATGCACGCACAAGTTACTTTACAAAGTGGTCTCTTGTCTGAGCCTCACAAACTTGTTTTACTTATAACATGTCTTAGATTCTAGCAAGGACTGCCAGAGGGGAAGCAGTGTTACACTGGATTGCACCACAGAAACCACCCAACTTAAGTGGATTACTCCTTTTGCCATGGGCTGACTTGCTGATGCAGGTTTGCTTTGTTATCAAATGTCTGTTACGACACAGGAAAAAATACTAAGCTGAGCAAGGCCTGTTCTGTGATCTGGATTATCCACTCTCTGCTTCCCTGTGGGAGCTTTAAGGAAAGAGTCTTCTGTGTTGACCAAAAAACCCCTTGTCCTGAAAAGCCTAACTATGGGAGAAGAGAATGGCAGTATTTGTCTTTAAAGAGAGCTTCTCTGTGGCCTGGAGCAGCTTGAAAGATGCTTTTAGTCCTTCAGTTGATAAAGCTTTAGATATGATAAATCTGAATGCTGACCTGCAGGCTGTTAGGATCCCTCCAATTCCTTTCTTAACTTGTCAGCTGACTAAGGGACAGTATTTTGCTTCTGCTTGTTTTCACTTTAGAATTTGAATTTTTAGAATAGAATTAGTGCATCTGAAACTTTCACAGTCTGTCTGCAAGAGATGGGCTGGGATTCGAGGAAGCTCCTTTTAATCCTGTCTTCTGGGTGTGGGTTTTCCCCAAATCTCATTTCCTGTTTCAGGTTTGAATGGCCTCTGTCTCCAATTAGCCTAACACAATAAAAACAGAGGGCTGAGTTTCAGGGGATGTGTTTCAGTGGCAGACGTATCATAGCTCAATGCTGGGCAAAGGATTCCTATCTCCCCTGCCTCCACGCCTCCCTGTCCCTCCAGAAATTAGGATTTTAGCTCCCAAAACATGAGTTTTGTGAGAAGCAGTTTAAGGGCTCTTCTCTTCTGCTCTCAGGGTTCACTATTTTCAGGTTCTTGCCAGATGCACGCAGACTGGAAACCTTCTTCTCTTAATTAATGCTGAAACTCTGGTATATACATATGACTCCAAGGTCTAGGGTTTTAAGAAAAATACCAAGTATCATGAGACTACTCATAAAATCATGACAGTTAGCTAGCTGAACACACAAAGAGCGGTCTTGTACTTTTTTTCTCTAAGGTTACTTCTATTTTAGAGTAAGGAATCCTAGAAAGAAAAAGAGCAAAGTGCCCACAAAAGATCCTTGTGTCATGCAGAAAACTTCCTGGAATAAAACTACCAGCTCTGTTCCCCTGCAAAGAGGTAGCCTTTGAAGATGCAGTCTATCAGACAATACACCAGTTTCTAAAGGTATTGGAAACACTTGTTGGAGAAGCCAGAAGCTGCCAGTTGAAAACTGAGGTTTTAAAATGTGAAGGATCAAAATACATCAACCTTAAACTATTTTCTATACTACTTCAGACAAATAAAGAAACCTTTAAAAAGAGGGTAAAATCAAACAAGGAATCCAGGCTGTGACTGGTTGTCCTCCAGTAATTTTGAAACCTGGATTAATTTAGAAAAAGAGGCCCTGAAACTTCTCCCGAACAGAACTGGTGTTTGTAACTTGAAATGGTGATGAGAGTTTCACTTTTCATTACGAGGAGATTATTCAGGTTTTTTCAGCACTGGTGTGTCAAGGAATTTAAACCACTATTAAACAAAAGTGTAATTTTGTAAGCTGTGAAATGACTGTGGTAGCAAGGTCTGCACGTGCTAGCAAGGAGCGAGAACTCTCCCCGTGCAGGGACCTGCAACTGTTCATGTCCATCCATGGAATATAGCAGGTATTTATGGATGAAAAGCAGGGATTTTGTCCTATTTGTTCTCGTTTCCAGGGCTACCCTCCTCTGTTAACCAGGGAGGCTTGGAGAGCTGTTAAATTGGCTTTGGTTTTTTTTCATTGACAATAACAACTTTTTCAACATCATAGACCTCTGCAGCTAATTTAATCCCAGTCATCCTGCTCCTCTGATTGCTGAGACTGATCTAGAAATGAGGTACCATGGGGCCAACCCTTTTCACGAGGTGCTTCTTTAAGGAAAAGAGCTGTTAGCCCAAATTACTTGGCAGCTCTAAGAAATTCTAGCAGGTAATTTTTGCAGTGCTGTCAGTCACTCTCAGCCCCCGTGGCTGCGCTAGTTGCTCTGAATAACTACAGTAGCTCTGATCATGAATTACTGTGATTTGTCAGCTGTAATATAAGCCCAGCTATGGTTTTGATGCTTTTGCCAGCAACATGTGAAAGAAAATATTTGAGTGAAGCTGTCTAAGCCAGGTTGGGTAAAGAAAAGGGGGGGGTAAAAAGCCAACCTGACCTGCCCAGATTTATTTTGTGCAGTGGTGAAACCAGCGCACTGCCTGGATTTAAGACCAGTGCATATATTTAATCTGCTTGAATAACTCCTGATGAGTGTTAGACTTCTTTCCCTTGGAAATTATAATCCAATCCTGCATACCATCTAAATAATGCAATAACCTACTATAATATCTCTATTCTTGGAACAATTATACAGAACATGGGGGGAAAAAAAGCATGTTCTGAAAACAAAAACAACCTTCTAACAAGAATTGCTACAGTTTGGACAGTGAGAATTTTTTTCACTGCTGGGGAACAGAGCAATACCACATGGAGCAGGAGGCAGGGAATTCACGCTGGTTCACAAGTTTCAGACCCAGCCCTCTCTGCTGAACAGCACAGAAACTGAATGTCAAAAAGCTATCAATAACCCTTCCTAGATTACTGCTGAAAAAACTGAACAACATTTTCTGGGTCCAAGTGGGAGTTCTTGAAGTTTGTTGAGCTTATCTAGTGAAAAATGTCAGGTAGCTTCAAAGGGAGTGGTAGTGATGTTCATTACTACTATATGTATAACTATATATATAGCTATACACATGTATAGTTAAATATATCATTCCATAGAGAGTTATATATATATAGTTATATATATAGTTACATATATTTTTTCAATAACCTAGGAGTTAGGAAAATTCCTGTTGAAAGTCCTCATCTTGCAGTAAGACCTTGGAGAAGGACGACCACATTTACCTCCATGCCTCACAAGAGCCTATTGCAGGATTGGGTCCAGTTTTTTAATGGACTCTTTTATAAACCTGTGTCCTCTAGTAAGAATTTGAAAGGACAGTACTTCAGTGTGCATTCAGTTGAGCTTTTCTTCCTCCTGCATCTGCATATGCTGCATGACAAGCAAGCACGCTGAAGGTTAATTGTTACTCTAGGATATTATGTTCCTTCTCTTTCTTGTTAATTTTGGGGGCAGGGTGGGGAAAGGAAATCCCTGATACTTGAACCTCGCTGGAAATGTCTAGATGGTTGCTTAAAACAAATATTTGTCTTAAAAGAAAAAAATAAATCAACAATCCAAAGGTATTTCTTCTTTAAAGAAAACTTACATAAAAAAGCAAAAAATTTTACCTGATGCTTTTGGTGTTCCTGTAGCCTAGAGAACAGGTCTGAGTCAGGAACATCTCTTACTTTTTGTTTGTTTTTTTAACATTAGCAGAAGCTTTATTCCTTTACCACCCATCAGAGTTTCTCTGTGGCTTAAACCCCTGTTTAACAAGATCAGAATTAGCCCAAATAACTCCAAAGGTGCAAGGGAAATGAGCAAACAAAAGAGGTGTTGCATCTTCCACCTCTTGTTTTGATTCTCCTGAGTAAAGGAGAAGCTCACACTCTTCATGCTGCCTGCAAACTTCTTGGGAGGGAAGGGAAGAGTAGGAAATATGGGAGTGGGAAGAGGAGAAGGCAGGTGAGAGGGGCTGGCTGGAGCTCCTGGCTGGCCCCTGGCCCCAAGCTGACTGACTGGCTGCCTCGTCCACCAGCACCAAGGCACCCAGAAATGTGGGGGTTTATTCGAAGATCCCTGAAAGTATTTCCTGCATGGGCTGTGAAGGAGAGGATCCATTTCGAGCCCAGCTTAAATGGATCAGCGAAGCAAGTGCAGCCGAATTCCCCATGCCAGCAGTGGAAGCAAGCAGTGCTCCTGGAAGAGGGAGAGCCATTAGGTTCACATTAAGTGACTGATGAACTGCCTGCAAGTGCCTGGCGGGTTCATTTTGAGCTCCATCCTTTTAATTCTAGCTTCTCTTTCGTCCATGTGAACCACGGGGGAGTGAATACGTGAGGGTTTCTACCCAATTACACCTCTCTTAACGGTGTAGGAAACTGGGGAGCTGCTCGATACCTAGCTGAGTTAGAGGGAATATTTAGCATCTAGGAAGATTTATGTCCGTGACCTTCTGGATGTAAGGTGGCAGAGCAGCCCATGCTGTGCTACATCTAATATGCATATTCATGGCTCGTTTATTCATGAAAGAAATGACTGGATTAGCGATGGTTTGAAGGACACTGATCATGGAGTTGAAATACACTCAAGTTGCTCACAAATTAGAACTCCATCATTTTTCATAATAAATTGGTAACCATTGTAAATCCTCGCGTATTGGTGGTGTTATTGGAAATACTATGTTGTATTTTATTGGATTGGAAACATTTCACAGCTATCAACCTGTCAATTATTTTAGCACAACACAAGGTTTCTCATGATGATAGATAGTGATTCTAAATAATTTTTATAAAGTATTTCTACTTACTGTGGTGTCAGGAAGCCTGCCTGCCTGTGAAATATTGTGATTTTTGAAGCACTCACCTGATAACGCTCCTTAATTGTGTAGCATTAATCTATGTGTCAATCAAATACTTGCAGGCTAATATATGGAATATTTTTTCCTAAGGTTTTCATGGCGGGGGGGGGGGGGAATTAAGATCATAGAAAACTGTTGGCACCATATGAAGGAAGAAGCAATGCCAGACTTGTAACCAATCATGAAAATGCATGTTATGAAGAATAAAGAGAAGAAGAACCCTTTTCACTAATGAACTCTACTTTTATTCAGAATGATGCCTTCCAGCAACATGTTTTTTCTTTCTCTCTTTCTCCCCATTTCTAACACATGGAGTGAAAAGAAAAAAGTCCAGTTTTACATGTCCTGAGCAGATTCAAACATCTGTGAATAAATAAGTTGCTAGACATTAGATACCTGCTATTTAAGTTTCAAAGTCCTTTTCAGAGATTAGTAGAAGGTATTATTTCACTTCACAGAAATGAAAATTAATTCACTTGGAGGCTGCTTTAACCAAAATCACACAGTGAGTTAGAAGCAGAGATGGGTCTGGCATCCTGCAGGGTACACGAAGTGGGACACCGACATCCTGAAATACCTGCGAGGCCAAGTACACCAAAAGTTACTACCTCTGACCTAAAAGGGTTGACCACTTTTGTGTTCAGCCAGAAGGGCTGTGAGGGAAGGGGAGATCTCCAGGGATCACAACACAGACCAAGTCATCCGCTTCGGTGACACTGCTCCTTCATCCCGGGTGAGGAAGAGCCACACCGGAGGGGACTGCCTGGGACTGCCCCAGTGCTGGGGTTATTAGCCTTACTGCACCCTGACCTTTCTCTGACCCTATGCCAGCATGTAATCCTTCATCAACAGGGAATAAATCCTGTCTCAAGTGCGTGCTCAACCATGGCTCCCTCCCGCTGCTGCTACTGCTCTTGGCTTTATCGCTAGCATCAAGTGGTTTGGGGCCATGGTCCCATTTACCTGCTTTCTGAGCTTGGGGTGGAATAAGAAAGGCCAAAAAATTGCAAAGGTGCATGCAGTACAGTCCTCCAAAACCAAGCTGTTTGAAGCATGATGTGCTGGATCTGCAAGAGTACCTGTGTTAGGAGGGTTCACAGTTTCCATCACAGTGGGACCCAGGAGGCCAACTCTGCCACTGATCCCGAGTGGTCTGCGTCTGACAGCACTGACCAATCTGAATACCTGTGGCAGGACTGGACTCTAGGTGGTCTGGTACTTATCCCTATTTATAAACCACGCAGCCTTTTCCAGCCATTAAACTGATTTTATATGTGCAAGCCTGTTTCAGCAATTAGAGCAAAAAATCTTTATAGCTCTTTTGGTTTGAATTGGGCTGCTTTCAAACCCAGGTACTAAAATGGATAAAATTATCTTGAAAAGCAAAGGAATTACACTGTACTCTGAGCTCCTTTGCATCATGTTATGAAAGACACAAAGATAATATTTGTATAAATTAAAGCTATTGGAGACGTATGGTATTTCAGTTTCTGCTTCATTAAGTTGTCCTCCAGCCCTGAACATCCCGAGATCTATTCTGCAGCACTTTTCTATTTTAAATTTAATCTACCCTGCTGCAGAATGAAAGCTTAAAAGGATATTGCCTCTTTAAATTAAATGTGGAAAAAAATAACAATGGTGGAATTCTTGCTGAAGTGAATGCAATCTATTATATAAGTTCTAGAATTCATAATATTTTCATATATCCGTTAGCCTCCCTGCTAGTTCAGCAGTATATTTTTTCTCTGTTTCACTATCACCACAATTACATTTTTTTTCATTGATTGTAAGACCAGAAGAAACCACTGTGACCATCTAATCTGATTTCACATGTATAATAGACCATAGGACATGTCTGGATTTATTCCTAATTTGATTAAAACAACTCTTGGAAAAATACCCAATCTTTTCCCTACAATTTCCAAGCAATGGAATATACCTTTGCAACCCCTCATGAGTTGTTTCAACCAGTAATTATTTTAGCTTTATCATTACAAAAAAGTGCCCTCTGTTTTGAGTCTGGCATTTTGTCTTCCTCTGATTTGTAGATACTGGATCCTTCCTCTGTGGGATTTTTTCCTTTGTGTGGATTTGATAGCAACCAAATCACCACTGAAGCTTCTAATTGGCGGTGAAAATACCAGGACACTGATGTTTTCACTGTAATCCTCATGACTTTTCTATAAGCCCTATCACCAGCTAAACAACCATGCCATCCATGCTAGCTAGTAAGAAATAAAGCAATGGTTTAAATCATGCTCTTCTGGGGATTATCCACCCCATTCAGTCCTATATTGGCATCTGCCTCCCTGTCACGTACAGAATTTTCTCCCAAGAGTGGGCATCCAAAGCTTTCCTTTCAAACAGAGGCCCCAGCTCTGGCTGCCTGCTTAGGGGGCAGGAGACAAGGACTGGGTTTGCTACGGCACCCAAAGGTGCAAACCCCCGTTCCCAGAGGTGCCTGGCACCGTTACCTTCCTGCTCTGTTCTACCAAAGCTGTTCTGCTTTGTACAGAATAACCTGGGCCAGAAGGAAGGAAAGAGATGGCAAACATGCATGTATAGGCATACGGGTAGGACGTTACATACGCACTCAGTACATAAATCCTGCTGCAACATCAGGCAGATCTGATGGAAATGCTCTGAGAACACCTTAGCAAATTAGGCCTTAAGCCAGGAGAGGCAGAATAATATCTTACTTTTATGTATGTGAATTAGACCTTAGCTTGAGACAAGCAGCAAGCCGTTTCTGGCTGTCCCAGGAGCAGAACTTTAGGGGCCTGGAGAACTTTACTGCTAATACTGCAGGTGCCTCCAGCCTGTAAGCTTGAGGAACAGTCTGGTGGGGATTTTGAGGATCTAAACAGAAGACTTAATGTTCCTAGTTCCCATAACAGGTGTTCAACTTCTTGTGTGTTTCTGGGTCATCAGGTCCTTGAAGGACAGGGGGTGGGGCGTATTGCAAAACATCTTGAAGTTATTGTCCTGCTGGTAGAACAGAGTTGCTTAGGAGATTGGTAGGTTCCTAGAAATAGAATTAGCACAATGTGAGTGGAACAGACAGACACCCAGAGAGGTGGTGGGATCTCCACCCGTGGAGATTTTCAAGACCTGCTGAGGCAAAGCCATGGCTGACCTGATCTAGTGTTGGCAACAGTCCTGCTTTGAGTGGGAGGCTGGACGAGAGACCTCCAGAGCTCCTCTCCAGCCAACATTTCTATCATGTGGGAGCATGGAGGGATGTAGCTAGGGAGGGTTTTCTGTAGTCATCTTGGAGTCATCAGCAGGTTCCCTAATGGGAAGCAGCTCCTCCCGCACTCCAGCTACGAAAGCGGGCTCTCGTGGGCGTTCTCAGTGAGAGTGCCCTGGGAAAAGGCAAGTGCAGTCCGGGGAGGGGGAATTAAATTGTGTCACTGAGAACAGCAATTAAAGAAGCCAACTGAGATTTCAAGGAAAAAGCATGAATCTGTAGGGTTCATTAGTTAATTAAAAGAGAAGCATCATCTTCAGGCCTTTTTCATTCACAGAAAGCTTCTGTTTCCTGCTAAAGGCATATTGAACTGGCGACAGTAGCTCAAGACAACTGTGGTTGCTTTTGGAATGAAGTAGTTAGTTCAGAAGAGGAACAAACACACCCCTTCCCTGGAGTCCCAAGTTCTTGGCTGGAGGAGCTTCCAGCCCTGCTGTACTGCATGTTCAGGGTGGAGCAAAGTGATTCAAGCAAAGGCAGATACTGATTATAGCTTAATTGCTGCTGCAGTGTATCTCTTCCCTGTGTTCAGCTATCTCCTGGCACAAGGCACCTAACCCTACTTGGAGCCTGGGGTGGACCTCCAGCCCCAACAAAGTCCAGTGGTCAAATTCCCACAGACTCTGTTCTCCCAGGCATGCAGCCGTGTTTTATGCACGACAGGGGCTCCACTCCATTTCTTCTGCATCCCCTTTGGATCACAGTTGGGGGTTCACTCACCACATCCATTTGCCGATCAGCTCAGGCCCATCTGTGAATGGGGCTGTTCTCTCACAGCTAACATTTGTAAAAAGGAATACGTGATGGGGGACTCTAGTAGCCTTTGGGCACCTTGCTGCTAGAGCCATGGGTAACAAAGCAAAAGGCTGGAAAAAGCTTTACGTTCCAAGGTTTAGGACTTTTTTTTAATTGGGGGAGAGGGGGGTTTCCCCCACTTCATGAAAAAGATGTTTTCCTCACCATAACCAAGAAAGGAGGCTGCAGCACTTGGCAAACAAACTTCTATTAAGTCCATTCGCTGGAAATGTTTATACTTTGCTCTTGACAACTATCTTGAATATACTGAGCATTGCACTGTGCTCTAGCTTGCATAATTCTGACATGGGAGCAAAGTCCTTATGGGGGAGGTGATAGTGTCTTTCCTTGGGACTTTTTTTTCTTTTTAATACCTGTCACTTGTTGTAATCAGAGGCAATAACTTGTTTTGGAAAATATTTTCCTGCTCTCCAGGGATTTTCTCTCTCCTCTGGTTGATTTTTAGCAGTAGGAGAACATTTTTGCAGGGAGCAAAGAGGAGAGGGGAACTCCATAAGAGCAGAGAAATCACCACCACCTTCAATGCAGGCTGGCAGATGTTTAAGAAGGGGTTCTCTGCCTTCCTCCAAAACTCCCCTTCTACAGCATGTTGCCTGGAAACCCTCTACTTCTTCCCCTTTCACATTTAATTACTGCAAATTGCTGAAAACTTTATCTAAACTCCTATCAGACAGACAAATCACTGTTTGATTAGGGCAGGTAAATGGACCTAAGTAATTCCAATAGTTGATCTCTGCTTGCTTTGGGTTTTTGGAGTTTTTTTTCCCCTTGCTGTTGGGATTCAACCCAACATTTCCCAAGCTGAGTAACAGGAATCTGGGCTAATTCAGGAAGGCTCTTGCTCTCTGATTTTGTATATGACTAGAAGATAAGAAAGAAGGCAGACAGAGATTAGCATAAGAGACTGCTTAAATGAATATGAAAGGGTACTCTCTCATCTAGGCAAATGGATGGCAGCTAAACAGATGGTGGTTGTTCACTAGCCCCTGTGAAATGGTGCTAGTGGTGGGGTTATCCTTGCAGATGGGTGTCCCCGTTACAGCTTGACTTCCCTTCTGGAAGCCTCCATAGAAAGGCGGTGCAGTGCAACACATATGGGGAAGGATTTACTCTTTGCCCCCAGCCTCTGTCTTTGCAGGCTGGAGGTGGGGATGACGCACGGCGTGTGGAGAGAGCCGGAGGGCAATTACCCGTCATCTTGGTGCCATGCTAATTCGGTGGTTAAATAAGAGGGTGTCGCACGGCAGTGGTGTCGGTGCTGGCATGGCTCCCTGACACCGAGGTTGCACCCACACAGGTGTGGCTTCACGGCACTCCAGTTCCCAGAGCAGAAGCTGCGGCCCTGTGCCCATTTCCTACGAGGAGCAGGAGACGCGCGGGTGCCTCCCAGTGCAAAGATCCACCCCACCGAGATGGGAACACCTATGACGGGAAGAGCAAAACGAGGGGTGTACCTGAAAACCTCACTTCCCACCTACTCACACAAGGGAGTCAAAGGAGAAGACGAAAGCAGACAGGGGGCTGAGCCCCGGAGTTTGATTCTGGTTCTCTTTTATGAAAGAGTTTTCATCAAAGGCCATGAGACGCAAGGTCTGGGCATCATTTGCAGGCTGCCTCCCAAGGAAGGAGCTGGGGGTCTCCAGGACCATCTCAGGTTGGAGAACAGGCTGCTTCATGAAGCTGCTGGCAACAATTCACCCTGTCATGACTGTAGTCTCCAATACACAGTGCCAAGACAAAGCAGAAAGACTAAATCACCCAGACGACTTCTAGCAAGAATAGTCCCCCCCAGGTCAAGAATGCAGGCAAACCTGACCCGAGGGCTAGCTGCCCTCGGGGCTTGCTTTTATTATTATTTTTTTCCCTCTGACAAACACCTGGCTGCCGATTCTGCCATTACTCAGTTTTCATTGCCTCTGCAAAAAGCAACGAGTTAGAGAGGCACCAAAGAGTTAATCCACGCTGGAGACAAGGCACCGAGCCCGCACACAGGAGTCAGGCTTTTCTCCCCTGCTTGTGAGAATCCCTGCTCCCATCTAGTTTTGCACACTTGCAGCTATCACAGTTAACAGGTTGTTTGTCTTTCAGTGGATCGGAGGGAGTCTGTGTAAACCTCCATGCAACTGACTTTAATTACCTGCCAAACCTGCACCAGGGCATAAGCCCACATATTGTATGTGACATTACCAGTAGAGCAAGTACTGGAATGCAGGGGCTAGAATAATTTGACAGCTAACATAAAGCACCATGATTTATATTTTGGTTATATTGAGATTTTTTTCCCCCCTCTTTGAGCACTCATATAAATATTTACTTGGATTCTAGGACCTTGCTTAACCCTCACAGTGCCACGTTTTATCTTCTTCCTTTTTTCTTTTTTTCTGGTATTTTTGTTTTTCAGCAGCTACTCCAGAAATGCCTTTCATTTTAAAACACAGAAGATTTAAACCAAAAATAACTTCACCTTTAAACTGTTTCATCTGTAAACAATGTGATTCAGTAATCTTGAGATATTTATTGTAGTGTTCAATTGAAAACAGCTTATGGAGAAGGGCTTCTTTTAAAAGATACAAGATTTATTTAATAGAAACATTGGGTTTAGATTCTGGAGCAGAGACCAGCTGATACCTGTGTTATGTTTTAAATTTTATCCAAGCCATTTCATTAATTATTGATTGGAGTAACATGACTATAAAATCTGTTTATTTCAAATTTAAACTTACCTGCTATTTAACGTTACCAGGAAAGGGTCCTTTTCTTTTGTGTCATCTCATGGTTTAAGTCTGCATGCAGTAGCACAGAAATCACTACATGAGAGATATCTGGTAATACTGCAAATCAGAAAGCCATAGACATTTTTTTATTATTATTGTTATTAACCATGATTCCTGTCTGTCTGTCGGACTTATGTATAAGTCACTTTATTACATAGACCCAGAGGCTTATAGGTGTTTGCTTAATACCCTGCTCTTTTGGGTGCCTCACTTGAGGTAAGTGAGGACCTGGAAATACCCTGCCAAAACCATTTTCTATTAACGTTCTTGCTCCCCGTTTTATCAATCTATGGAGCAGGTTAACCTGTCACTCTGCAAAACCAGTGCTGGACCTAATGAATTTGTGCTCTTCCAATCCTTGAGATCAGCACATGCTCTTGCAGACCAGTGTAGCGTTGCCACTGCAATACCCAGAATAAAATGCTTCATCCATGGGTCAAGGCTGACATAAAAATAAGTATGGCCTGTGTCAAAAAGGAGTTTAGCAGTCCTCTCTTTCTGGTGTCCTGAATGCACTCTGTGTTTATCAGCCTCAGCAACCGCACGGGATGGCTCAGTGCTAGAGCTGATAGTAGCACTGCAATAGCACTAACATGACATGTGGAGCTGGATGTCATCGGACAATAAGTAAGAGGGGAGCCAGACTGAGGATAAATGTAAAAGCTTTCCTTCAGGATCACATGAGCAGAGATTTCAGACTCAGAACCCTTTTGCCTATAATTGTTGGCCACCTTAAATAGGAGGGAAATGCAGATCCAGAGAGCTGTAAGGGCCAGTGCTAGCTCAGAGATCTGTTCATAATTATACGTTCCCTTTCTCATGTTTGTAAAGGCTTTAGGTAGTAACTGCACCATAGCATAAGAGCAAGGAAGAAGCAGTCAGCAGAAGTCCAAGGTGCAGGTTTATTGCCCTCCGTAATTTCTTTTCTGAATAGGCCCCCTGAACCAGCAGGAAAGTTTCTGCTCCATTCAACAGTAAATAAGACAGGATCCATAAAAGCACGGGATTACAGGGGCTTGTGCTGCCTTCCCCCCCCCCTCACCATCCCCTGGCAATCGGTGATCTTGCCCTGTGCTTCCCGCTGCGGCGACGGGAGGGGAGGCAGCACGGCCCAGAGGGACTTGTCTGACTGAGCCCTGCCATCAGCCTGCGGCTCACCTTGGCCAGGTCACCGCGCCCCACAGTGCCTCGGTTTCCCCAACTGTAAAAGGTCAGTGGCCTCCTTTAATAAATTGCCCGAAGTTCTACTGCAGAAAGAGTAAGTATTGTTTATTTTTATGAATGCAGATTTCAGGTGCTTGGCACTGAGTTCTTGCCACACTTATTTCAGAAAAAAATTGTACTGAACACAATGCCCTTGTCGCTGAGTGTTTAATATCCTTTATAAAGCCAGGAGCACCTTTCTGGAAACAAATGAAGTCTCATTAGTGGGAAGTCAAGGCTAGAGCAGCATCAAATCTCTACATTTTATCGGTGGGAGGTTGCAGGCTTCGATAGTCAAATATGGGCACAAACAACGCACATTTATTTGCAATACATATGCATTATTGCAATATGGAATGAAAACATCACGAGTTTAAAAATAATCCCATCTCTATATTTGTGTGGACATGTCCTGGTATCTCCTAGTACTGCCGTGAAAGCAAGAGTCTGCAGAGAGGGTACAGGGAACAAAATGGTGTATTAGATCTGCACAGTGACATTGTCAGTGGAGGAGTTTTCTCTGGTGTAAACCTTCGCCCACTGCCTCCAAAAACGAGGAAGAAGGGAGGGGAAATAAGTTTGAGATGTTTCTTTAAAGAAGGCACTAAACTTGGTAAAAGGACACAGCTTTCCTACCTTGCTCTCTGCCCCTCATGCCTCAGGATATCATAAATTTTTGATACCAATAAAACAGAATTTTTGATGAGCTGCTATTTTGCATTAAAGCAACTTTACATGCAAAGATTGCATAATAGGAAGTAAAATTGAATTTTGCCTCAGAACAAGTTCTTATTATTAATTTAAGTGTTTTTTATATATTTTAGCAGCAGCTTATCATTCTATATATTTAATTTCTTTCAAGTGAGAACACTTAGCATTGGTTTCCTTATCTAAACAAATCTTTTAAGAGAACACATGTATAAAGTGGAAATGCAGTGTTTTGAATCTGTGCCTTAAGACAAACAGTGAAACTTTAAAAGGGGAAATAAAACATGGCAGAGGACAACTATCTCTAAAACCTAATAGCAGCCTCTGTGGGACAGGAAAACATGTCGTTTTCTTTATGTGGAATTTTTTTTTTTCCTCTTTACTGCAGTGTTTATTCTAACCATATTGTGACAAACCTGTAAATACAATAAGCTCCCTTTGGAGCAATTCTGTTTAAGGCAAAGGATTTGCAGTACCTAAGATCTCAAGTACACCACAACCCATTTTCTAACACTTCCACACACCATGATGCACAGGACCAGCTCACAAATATAAATTGTCTCTTCCCTGTCCTGGATGCAATAGCAAGAAAACGTTTTGCAGCACCTCATGCTGTGTTCAGAATTCACTACTGAAAGTCACCATTTAAAAATAAAGAAAAGGCAGCACTTGAAAGCTTCCCCCCCACCCTTGTTCTCCTTCTTGCATAAAACAAAAGTCCAGTGTGGGATCCTATCAGACTGCTGCATGCTACATTACTGAACACGCTACACAGGATTATGCAATAAGCTATTTAGAGTGCGTGTGTATGTGTGTGCGCACGTAACTTCAGGTTTGCTGTAACCTTAATGGAGTGAAACATAGTGATTTAAAAAAAAATAAAAAAAGAAAAGAAAAAAGAAAAAAGAAACTGTAACTGAAACTTGTCCAGATAAGGACCAAAATAACTCTTTCCCCCTCGATGGTGGGGAAGTACCCCTTCAATCCTGTGAGGAGGGGATCGAAACTTAAAATTTAAAAAAGAAAGAAGGGACACCCCGGGGAGCCGAAGCAGCGGCAGGGAAGGATGCTGGCAGGCGGGAGGCGCGGAGCTGGACCGCGCTGGGCGCCTGGCAGGGCCGCTCCGCACCCGGCAGAATCCGGCGGGGTCCCTTGCCCCAGCCCCGGGGCACGGCCCCGCGGAACCTGCGCACCGGGCTGCGCGGCCGCGGAGCCAGAAGGGGCTCTCCCGAGCGCTGGAGATGTTTTATCTGTCCTCCCCGAAACCCGACACCCACAGCCCCGAAGAGCTTCCCTGACCTTGGTCTGTCAATCACCCACACCGACCAGGCTGCTAGAGCCGGGCAGGCACTGCGCCAGCCCGAAAGGGGAAAAAGGAGGGGGAAAAAAAAAAAAAAAAAAAAAGAAAACCTAAACCCTAAACCAGCTGGGAACAGTTATCTCGCAAGCCTTGGCTCGTCCTCATAACACATCTCACCTGCCCACCCCAGAACGGAGCAACTCATCCGCCGGCCGGCAGCAGCGCTCAGCATCTCTGGGAAGTCTTAGAATGGTGTTTCTAGCTTTAGTTCGAAAAGTCTTTTTAGTCCTAGATTTCTCTGGTTTAGAATTAAAGGCAATCGGTTTTATACACTCTCCTGGAGGGGAGGAGGGAAGGGAAGACTGAAAAGAGTCTATTAAACGGTTGGCAGAGATAGTCTGTAAGTTTTCTGTCAGTAAACGGGGGAGGGGGTGTTGCCAATCGTGTTTCCTGCCCGAGCGTCTCGTTTAATTGCGGGAGCAGCCGTAGCCGGCCGTCACCTCTGCCCCGGGGACAGAGGGGGGGGGGCAGATCTCGCTCCAGCTGTTAGCAATAGCTCTTGCAAAACTACGAGATCAAACAACATAATATGATTTTCGCTGAAGGGACTCGTCCTCCTGCGCTACGCGAGATCACGTAGACGAACCGTCGTCCGGCAGTCAAATTTAGCGGTGCAAACCCTGCGCTCTTCCTCGCCACCCCCCCCCCCCCCCAAGCCCGGGATGTGCGGGGCAGCCAGCCCGCCCCCGCCGTGCTGCTCCCGGGGGGCTCCGACCGGCGTATTTCTGGCTGCAAAGCCCCCCCCCCCATGCTTCTGCTCCCAGCACAGCCCGGAGCCCCTGACCCTCTGCTCTGGCCGGGGGTGCACGGTCCCGGTCCCGGTCCCGTCTCGTTGGCACCCCGACCCCATCCTCCCCGAGGCCGCAGGGAGCGGATCGGAGTGGGGACCGCTCCCCGGCTACGCCGGTGCTTTTTGGGAGGCTGTTTGCAGCATCTTCGCTCCGGAGAGCCTCAAGGGCGATTGACTGATCGTGGAGGTGGTCAGCGCTCGGCCCCTCCGAGCCGTGTCGTTCGTGGGCACTGCGAGGCAGCAGTTGCAGACTCCCGGCCTCCTTCGAGCCCCGGGGGAGGACAGGCTGCCCGGGGGCTGCTGCACCTCCCGGGCGCGGAGAGGGTCCCCAGCCCCCGGCCGGGCTACGCGTGGGGAGAAGGGGCTGAAAGGACGGGCAGAGGACGCGCACGCAAGAAGAGGGGTTTGGGGAGGGAAGATGCTTTCTCCCCCGCAGTCGACACGCAACTTCTCCGCAGCGCTCCGGGTGGAAAGCAGGGAGAGCGGCCCCGAGCTGACCCGCACAGCCCCCCGCTCCCGGGGAGCACCCCGCGGGCAGGCCGGTCCGGGGTGGAAAAAAGAGGGGGGGGTCTCCTTTTCCCTTTCGCTTCGAGAAACCGCTCTCCCCATCGTGCCCCCGACTCCTGTGTCAACACCCTTTCTGAATCAGCGATGAACGGCGAGGGATCGAAGCCGATACGCGGGGATGGCAATCGGCGGGCGAAGCCGGGAGGGGGTCACCCTTCGCTGATGGGGCTCCCCCCGGGGGTCGGGAAGCGGGGGGGAGCGGCAGCGGGGGGGGGGGGTTGCCGGCAGGCCTTGCCCGCCCCGACCCCCGCCGGGCCGCCTGTCCCCGGTGCCGCCGCCGGGGCAGAGCCCTGCTCGGCCGCAGGCCGGGCCGAGCACAAGTGCGGGTGGGTGTTCGCCCCCCTCGGTATGTCGGAGTCCCCCCCCAGAGCCGGTCAGGGGAAAGCAGCCCGACCCCCGGCCGGGAGGGCAGCCCCGCTAGTCCCGCTCCGCTGCGTCCCGCCGGGCCGGGCTCAGCCGGCCTCGTCCCTGCCAGCGCCGGCGGGTCCCAGTCCCACCAGTCCGAGCCATCGCCCGTGGGGGTGCTCGGTTGCCTTTATCTTTTCTTTTACACGGGCTAAATTAAACCTCAGGAATGGGACCGGGCGCTGCAAAGGCACCGGCCGCCGCAGCCGCCCTCGCCGTGCAGCGGGTCTGCCCCGCCGCTGACACAGTTCTGCGGTGGGAATCTGGAGGGCTTTTCTAAGGCCTGTTTTTCCTATTTTTTTGTTGTTGTTGTTGTTCAATTAGCCCTAGTGATTTATTCAATGCATGCATGAGGGGACATTAATATGCGGTGGCAGTTCCCACAAACAATATTCCTCTCAGGCTTTCTGCAGCCATAGCATTTACTGGCAAGGGGGGAGGCTATACAGGGAAAGCCAGGCTCTCTCATCCTTTTCCTCTGCAAACTCCTGTTCCCCCCTTCTCAGGGCAGCAGGGTACGAGCTTGTTCTCCGGGCCTGACTCATGCAGCCGGGGGGCTGGGACGGGCCGCAGCCCCTTCCCAGCTCCCCAGCCCAGCGGCTGGCCCAGCTGGCTCTGACAAGGCAGGGATGCGGCTGAGATTTAAGAGGGGATTTGGGTTTTAAGTCACTGTATTTGCTTTTTTTCCCCCCACACACACCCCATCCTTAACCGGTTTGCTGTCCAAACGAGCATTATGCCGTCCCTGCAAAGACAGCTCGCTGCTGTTGGGAAGAGAAGCAAGGCAGAGAGAGGCTATTCTTTTTGGTTGTGTGGTGCCTTGGATTTTGTTTTTGAGAGAGATTTAAAGTTCAACACGGTTTTCACACTTTGAGAGCAGCAGCGCGCAGCCACGCTGCGACCCGGCTCTGGGGCTCTCTCTCTCTCCCGCACCCGGGCGAGGAGCGGGGGCGATTTCTAACCTCCTCCCGCTGCAATTTAGGGAGCTGCGCGATTATCTGCCTTCAAAGCAGCTGATGGATGGGGGGGGCTGCGAGGTGCTGAGCCCTGGGGGGTGGCGGGGGGGGGAAGATATCTGTCCCCTTCTCCACACGCATCTAAAAAGTCTTCTAAACTGCCCGTTTGGAAAAAAAAAAAAAAAAAAAAAAACCAAAACAAAAACAAAAAAAAAACCAAACAAAAAACCGGTATAAATAAAATGTGCAGATGGAGAGGAGGAAAGTGAATGGCCAGCCCGGATCCCAATGGAGCCGGGGTAAAGGACAGACTTGTCCAAGTCCTCTCCTTTTCTAATGCAAAAAAAAAAAAAAAAAGTGCCTGCACTTAGCGTTTCCCCTCTCACAGCCCGGGGGTGGCTCAGGCCGGAGGCTCCCGCTCCCCGCCGGGCTGCGGCCGGGCCCGGTGTGGGGCTCCCGCCGCTCCGCTGCTCCCGGCGGGCGGCCGCACGGCGGGGAGCGGAGGGACTGGGAGCGGGGTGGGGGGAGATGCTCACCCCCTGCCACGGGCGAGATCTGGGCAAAGTGGAAGAGGGTGCAAGGCTGAGCGCTCCTACCCTGCGTGCAGCAGCGTTCCCGAGTGGGCAAAGCAGCTTCGCAACACCCAGTGCAAACCCCAGCGCTGGGCGTCAGGAGAGGAGCTTGGCTGGACAGCAGTGGGAGGGTAGATAAGGGTCCAAAAGTTTTCCTGTCTCTCTTTTTTTTTTTTTTTTTTTCGGAACACGAGACGTCAGAGAAGCAGGTCCCTCCAAGAAATGCCATTTCAATGATTTTAATAAGCAAAATAGGAAACAATTTTAATAACCAAAAACAGAAACCAGTCTGAATAAAACTACAATAGACCAGGTTTTTTAATATTTTTCATATCATAAGCAGGATTTGAAATTGATCCCTTCAGAACTTTACATGAAATAAAAACAATTTTTTTCCGCTGCTGCAATGTTTTGATTTCAACACAGTTGAATCAGTAAAAACCAAAGATCGTTTTCTGATGCATGACTAATATCCACAATATTTAAAACTGCAAGCACCATGCTGTTCATTACAATCTTGTTATTACTGTTAATTTATAAACTAATACAAACTTAAAATGCATCCGGCCAGCAGTGCCAGCTATCCTAAAAGGAAACTAAAAAATAAGTTTTCATTTTGGTATTTTTGTCAGTGCAACGTAAATCCTTTTACTGACCTGCAGGAGGAAAAAAAAAAAGTAATAAAAACACCCATAAGACTCCAAACTACTACTACTATACAACTGCAAATAAATTTTGGCTAAAACTGTCACTCGCTGCATAGGGAAGCAGAGAAGCAGATTACAAATCATTGCAAAAGAATACACTTAAAAGTTGCAGTATGTTGTCTTAAAAAAAAGTTTTAGTTTTACATGCTTTTCCAGCCCACTCATCCGCTGCTGCCACTGAGAAACCTAACTTCAGTGGCGACACGGAGCCCTCGTAACAAGGAGGCTTTTTTTTTTTTTCCTTTATTTACCGAAAATCAAGGGGCAGTTGTTTCTTAAAAGGAACTGGTATCTCGTCCGTCCTTCGCTTCCTGAGTGTACAATCAGAAGGGAAACTATATGGCTAAGCCTAACCACTCCAGGCTGGAAATTGTCCTGAAGGAAAGAGCTTCGCTGCCACTTTAAGGCATGGAGTAGGCTCTAGTGACCGATGAGAGTTTTTCCCTGTTAAGTTTAGGTTTGTCAATGCCATTCAGGCGTTTTTGCTTCTGCCCCAACAAACAAAAACCAAAATGAAAACTAAAAAAAAAAAAAAAAACACAACTTAAAAGTGCACCAGATATACAAAGTTGTTTTTTTCTCTAATGCAAAATGCCCATAACTTTTTTTTTCTTACTTATCTCTTTAATACCAAACAAACCGTATAACCAGCCTGCTGAAATGTTATTTTGTTTTTGTGTTTTTTTCTCCTGTGCGGTTTGAAGTAGCAGATATTTACAAGCTAACAACCATAAAAGAAAATAAGAGAGCAAAACCAACGAACAAAACTGCACAAGCAGTAAAAAGTTTGATAACTTGTGATGCTTTTCTTATCGATGAAACAAAACAACAACAGAAATCTATGATCGATGATCAACATGCTATAGTTAAACAAGAAAATGGTACAAAATAGAAATTATTACCATACATGTCCAGCATGCAGGATTAATATTTTTAATGCAGATTTTCGTATTTTTCTATATAATCAAGCAGGCAATAAAACTGATGAGTTTTTTTTCTTTCTTTCTTTCATTCTTTCTTTCTTTCCTTTCTTAGATTGAATGTCCCATCTGAGTCCTGTGACTTATTTCTCAAAGCAGGCAATATATGAAGAGTTTGCATATATTGTCCTTTTTAGTTATTCTCTTTTCCAAGCAGGTAAATTGTGCATGAGATGGTGCTGTATATGTCCTCTCTTTTTCCAAGCAGGCAGTATGTTATAGATGGCTTGTTCATTGTCCTTTTTTATTATTATTCTCTTAAAGTCCATCTCGTTCTGCAAGCAAGCGATCTATAAAACGCTCCACTTGTCCTTTTCTCCTTTGCCTCTGCCTCTGTCCCTCTCTCTAACTCGCAAACGAAAGTCGAAAAGTTGCACTTTACCTCTCCCGTCCCCACCCCCAGCCTACTTTTCCCACAGCTACTCTAGAAGACTGGATGCTGCAAAAAAATCAAGTCTCTATTTTTCTCTCCTTCTTTCTCTCTAGTCAAGCAGACAGATGGATGGAGATGTCAGAGGAGGATGGGAGCGGGAGGGGAAGGTGACGGGGGTCAGGTTTGGGGGGTGGGGGTTTTTTGTTTGTTTTTTAATTATTTTTGTTAAGCACTCACATGAAGAACTCGGGGGAAGATGGGTTGTCACTGGTGGAGCCGGCCTCTCTGAAGCCATTGCTGGCAAGTTTCTCACACTTGAGCTTGTAGGCATCTCTCTCTCTGGCGAGCCGGGTCACTTCTTGCTTGAGCTGTTCCACCTGCTGAATGAGCTGGGTCTTTTCGTTCTCCAGGTGGTGTTTCTGCTGGACACGTTTATACCTGCAGGACTGGGCATAGCCCCTGTTCTTCAAGGTCCTCCTCTTCTGCTTGAGGCGGATCACCTCGTCTTTGGTGAAGCCTCGGAGGTGCCTGTTGAGCTCCCTCACGGACATGGAGACCAGCTGGTCATCCGAGAACCGGTCCTCCACGCTGCTGGAGGGGGGATGCTGCTGGTGCGAGTTCTGGAGCTGCTGGGAGGAGCTGGAGGAGGTGGAGGGAGTGGGAGAGGCCTGGTGGTGATGATGGTGGTGGTGGTGAGGGTGCCCGCTGCCGGCCAGGTCTTCGTGAGTGACGGCGGGGTACTGGTGGTGGTGTTGGTGATGGTGGTGATGGTGGTGGTGGTGGGCCCGGAAGCTCTCGAAGCCTTGCAGCTGCTGGGACACCTGGTGGGACCCGATGAGGGCTTCGACGGCGTCCTCCGGGGTGAGGTTCAGCGCCTCGGGGTTCATCTGCTGGTAGCTGTTGGCCATCCAGTACAGGTCCTCCAAGTGGGTCTTCTGCTCGGTGGGGCTGAAGCTGGGCGAGGAGGGCACGGAGCTGCAGGGGGTGCTGATGGGGGTGGAGGAGACGGAGCCGGCGGGCTGCAGGCGGGTGCAGTGCCTGCCCGAGCGGTCGTTCCTGCCCAGGGGCTCCTTCTTCACGTCGAACTTCATCAGGTCGAAGTCGTTGACGTACTCCATGGCCAGGGGGCTAGTGGGCAGCTCGGCTCCGATGCTGAGCTCTCCGGCCATCGCTGTCTTGCAGGCACCTCTCCCGGCGGAGGGGGCTGGAGACCTCACTCCAGCGCGCAGCCTGGCAGAGGGCTGGCCGCGCTCCCTTATTCCCAAGCAACTTTGGCTTTGCTTCCTCGCTTCCTTTCCTCCGCTCCCCCTCCACCGCCGCCTCCTTCTCCCGGCTTCTGGGGCTTCTTCAGTCCGAAGCAACAAAGCCAAGGACGAGCCGGCACCCGGGGCCGCCTGGATGCCTCCTGTCTTTTTGTATCGGCGTCTGCAACGCACCGCGGGCTGCAGCAGCTCCTGGCACTTAGGCACCCGGGCGCAAGGAGAAAGGAGCGGGAGCAGGAAGGGCAAAAGCAAAACAAAACAAAGATGCTGCCTTCGGGTCTGCGCAGGAAGAAGAACGGTGCAAAACGGCTAGCCCGTGCCCCCGTCTGCGTTTTGTAAGTCCGGAGCCTTCTCCCCGCGGTAGCAGAGCGCCGGAGCCTGCCGCAACTTTCCAGTCCGAGCAGGCGGCCGGGGGAGCGCACTGGCTATTTGGCGGCGGTGGCTGGGCTTTGCACGGGAGTTTTCGCCGGCGCTGGCAGCGCAAGGGAAGGGGAGGGAAGAGGGGGAGGAAGGAGGGGAAGGAGGAGGAAAAAAAAAAAAAAAAAAAAAAAAAGGAGGAGAGGGGGGACGAGAAAAACCCAGGTCTCCGCTGTAGCTGCCGCCTCCAGCGCTCGTTGTGCAGCTGTGATTCGCAGCGCAGCCCCCCTTGGCTTCTTATACGGCCGTGCCCGCCGAGAGCGCGGCGGGGGCCGGGGCCGGCGGCGGCCGCGCCAATGGCAGCGCGGCGGCGGGGCCGGGCCCGGGCGGGCGGCGGGGGCGGCGGGGCCGGGCGGCGGCGGCGGCGGCGGCGGCGGGGACGGGGGCGGGGGCGGGGGCGGGCCGCGCCGTGACAGCTCCGCAGCGCCAGCTGAGCGGCCGCCGCTCCCAGCCCCGCTGCTCCGGGCGCTCCCCGCTTGCTCCCCCCTCCCGCACCGTCGCCTCCTCTTTTATTTATTTATTTACTTATTTCCAACCGCCCCCCCCCCCCCCTGCTCCTCCTTTTCGGCCTCTGCAATCCACAAAGGAGGACGGCTCGGGGACATCCTGCCCGTCCCTTTGTTCTAAATATAACAAAGTCCCTTTTTGCCCGCTGCCGTCCCGTAGCAAATTTCAAGGCGGTCAGCTTCCCCCCACACCCATCCCACGCACACGCATCGCCCCTTCCAACTTTATGTAAGCGTCCCCGGTGCGAAAGGTACCGCGGCAAAAAAAAAAGGGCCACGAACGCGCACCGGCTCCGGCCGGGGAGCGAGCGCTGGGGCTGCGGGGTGGTGCCGGGGGGGATGCGCTGCGACCCGGGAGGGAGGGAAGCACCGGCTCGGCAAGGCTGTCAGCTCTCCTTATACAACCGGGGAAATCCTCCCGGTTGCAGGAGGCAAATCTCTCCCTAAAGTAAAGCAAAGGCATTGACACAGACAATTGCAAATATTAGGGAGAGAAGGGAGAAAATATAATTACATTTCAGTTCTGAGGGGACTGTGTTTGCTTTCCTCTGCTGTTCCCTGAGTGAGTGACTGCATGCAAAGGAGTACTCGGCTTGTAAGGTTTTTTAGTTTTTTGGTTTTTTTTTTTTTTTGGTCCGGTAACAGGAATTTTTTTTTTTTGAACATTTTGTAACGATTAAGGGAGATTAGGACTTCTTTTTACACTGTTTTTACGCTCAAACAGACAGAAAGTGCGACCCCAAGTGTCCGTTTGGAGAATAACAGCTACTTTTCACGGGGAAAAAACACCCAGGGAAAAAAAAGGGGACGGGCGGGCGGGAGCGGAACCGAGCAGGAGCGGCAGCGGGAACCGGAGCGGGAGCCGGAGCGGGAGCGGGAGCGGGGCTGCCGCGGGGCCGGCCCGGCCCCGCCGCTCCGGAGCTGCTCCTCCGCCCCCTGCACCTCAGCATCTCCCATATCCCCCCCCCCCCCTCCAATTTATTTAGCCAAAAGAACAAAAAAAGTTCAAGATCTGCTTTTCAGAAAATAATTAGGAGGGAACTGCCTTTCTGGAGCTGGGACAACACTGCTAAAGTCCCCAAGCGGAGACATCCCGTCCCGTCCCGTCCCGCCGGCGTCGGTCCCTCCCTGCCGGACCCGAGCGCCATACCCGGGGCGATGCCCCCAGCCCGGCCCCGCTTGTCCCGCTCCTCCACATTTCCGCGGAGCCAGCCGCGGCCGCGCAGAGAACGGAGGAGGCAAAAGTCGCACAAAGTCGGCCCCCCCCCAAAAAAAATTAAAAAAATTCTAGGGGTCCCTCCGGCAGCAGGTTGAAGGGATGGGGTGGAAACCGGGGAGGGGGAGTTGGATGAAATCCCCCTTCGCAGTACAGGCGCTCCGGGGTTTAATTTCGTGCGGCAATGCCTCGTTTGAGTTTTTCCCAGTGACATTTGGATGGGACATAACTCCCGGTGAATAGTGCCCGAGAGGGGCCAGCTCCAGTGCTCCCCACGCGTTGTGGTCCTGGGGGGTGAGCGAGTGATTCCCTCCGCACCCCGCTCCCGCCTGAAGCGGGGCTGCGCTCCCGGGAGCACGCAGACATCCCTCCGCAGGTTGCCCCACTCTAAACGCGTATGGGGGAGGACACGCACGGAACAACCCGCTCCCCGCGCCCTGCGTCCCCCGTGGGCAACGCAGCCCCGGCGGTGCCGGAGGCTCCGGGCTCCGCACGGGCACGGCGCTGCTGGTTTCCCCATCAGTGCCAGATTTGGGAAATCGCCGCCTTTTCGCTGTTATCGAGCGGCCCCGAGGCAGAGAGGCGGAGGGCTCCGCGGTGCGCGGTTCCCCTCCGCGGAGAGGCAGGGGCCGGGCAGGGGGACCCGGCCACCCTGGCAGAGCAGAGCGGGACAGGAGCTCGGTGGTCCCCGTCCGGCAACTGCTGCCTCCCTGGGGGCTTGGGGGGAGCCGAGGGCCTCCCGTGCGGGTCCGCTGTAGTTATTATTTATGAGGTCCTGGAAGCTGCCTGGGGAGAGCTTTATTTTCACCTGCACGTCAAACGTTATCGTTGCCAGTGAGGGAAAGGGGACCCCGGCGAGCGCTGGGGAAGCTAGGATGCAGCCCTGCGAAATGTGCCATTAGATGGCTAATACTTTTCCCTCTCATAATTACTGAGGTATATTCACAAGGTGGAGCTACTGAAAGGCGGAGGAAGCATTGATCTGATTATGTCCCTGTCCATATACACTCTGTCCCTTTTCTTAATCTTTTAAACTGCGAATTACAGATCGGTTTTGCGCGCCCATCCTCATCGTCATAAAATTTCGGGGCACTTTCTGGGTCAGTTTCTTTGCTCTTCCATCCCTCACTCCCCACTATAAAATACATCCCCCAAAACTTGCGACGTTACGCTGCTGGCTAAACTAAGAACAGCTTTGTGCCCCGAATCCCCCGTGAAAGGCCAATTTTGTTTATTGTAGAGCTTTTAATTCAGCCACCAAAGGTTATTCTCGCTGGGATTTATATGTTAGGGGGGCATGTTCCTCCGTCCCATCTATTTCTTTTTTTAATAAGGTTTGGGGAAGAATTAATGTTGCTGGAGCAGAAGCAGAGGATTCCTGGGCTAAGCAGCCCAGCGAGGCAGCCCATGAGGAATTTCCCTTCCGCGGGGACAAGCCGCCGAGTCGGGTGGCCGCGGTGCTGCGCGCAGGGGGAGCTCCGCGCACCCCGGCCCTACGCACCCTAAAAGCCACCGCGGGGCAAAGCGGCGGCCCCGGCGGCTGCCGAAAGGATTTTCCCGTCCCCTCCGCGCCCGCGGAGGAAAAGTACCGCCGTTGGGGGCGGGGGGGAGAAGAGGCACCCACCTGCCCGGCATCGCAGCGCCGGGGCACAGCTCGCTTCCCCTCCAAGCCTTCCGAGAAATTTTTGTTTAAGTGCGACCTTCTCCCTACACCCGAAAGCTGCTAATCGAGCGGCTTTAATTTTTTTTTTCTTTCTATTTTTTGAGATCCGTTTTTTGAAGGTTAGTTTCGAGTAAAGAATGACTCCTTCCCGCTCTCCCTCGTCTCCCCCCTCCCTTTCGCAAACTCCGGCCAAATTCGGCAAGAGTTCAAAGAAAATGATAGTGACATTTCAGATCAGCTCGATCCGGCGTGTCCGCCCAGGGCAGGGCAGCGAGGGTCCTTGAGCCACTAAAATTTGAAAGCTCGCCCTTAAAACTGGAGCATATAGTTACCTATAGCTGTTTGGTTTGGTAGGGCTTCTGCCTGATGCCGGGCGGGGTGGTGGGGGGTGACATTTAGGAAGGGAACCGTATTACGGTGGCATCCCCATTCCCAAATCTTAGAAACAGCAGGTCTAGGTAACTGATAAAAAGAAGACTGTTACATATGTATTTTCCACGCTACTGGTTCTCTTGAGAAGCGCTCCTCGTTTTTGGTAGCCGACTGCTACTTTTTCCCCAGAACTAGCTTTTTTACCCCATAACATTAGTGGGATATGTTGTCTGAAATGGGAGTTTTGTTAACAAACACCCAAGCCGAAATCACCCGTGCCTGGCAGCCGGCACTGATGGAGGAAAAGGACATCACTTTCCTAATTCTTACCTCCCCTCGCTTGATTTTTAATTTCCCAAACTGCAAGCAGACGCCGTGCTGTTTGTCAGGATTTTTTTCCCCTGTGTAAGCAGCGAGGGACCTGGTTAATCATCTATCGCAGATACATGTGCATGAGAAAGAAAAGTGTTGATGTTTGCTTGTTCGGGCTGATGGGAATGGCCCACGAATTTAGGATTAAATTACTAATGGTAATCATAAGTCTTTGTTTCCTCTCTCTCTCTCTCTCTTTTCTGCGGGGATTGTCAAAGTAAAGCGTGCAACATTCTTTGGACAAAGTCTGCACAGCAGCTTTGCAGTATAAAATAAGCTATTGTACCCTCCTGGGTTAACTGGGATCTCTTCAGATTTTAGCCTGAACCAGTTAAGAGCGGGGCAAATCCCAGTACTAACTTTAGACACGTTTTCACAGGTGGATCTGTGAGAAGGGAGTGGAGCAACACTTCAGAAGGGTAGGTTTTGTGGGGGTATTTTTTTTCCCCTAGTCTTCGCAGTGTCCAGCATTAAATTCCTGCTTGGGGGGGGGGGGGGGGGGGTCGGGATCAGTATGTGCGGGCAGCGGATTTGGGGTTTGCTCGGTCGCCGGGGGGGGGGGGGGGTTGTCCTGCAGAATAAGTGCAGCCGGACGGGTACTGCTCTACGGGACGGCGTAATTTAGGGGCTTGATTGGAGCGCACCACGTTTAGTTAAACCCGTGCCCTCGCCTGTGTCGGTAGCTGGGGGGGGGTGGTGGTGGTGGTGGTGCGGAGCGGGTCCCCGGCGCAGGGAGGGGTCCCCTGCCCGTGGCGGCTCCCCCCGGAGCGGGGCCCGTCCCCGACCCCCCTCCGCCGTCCCCCTCCCCAACCAGCGCTGAACGCGGCTGCCGCCAGCGCCGCTTTGGAGGGGGCGGCTGCGGACCGGGGGGAGCTGGGGGGAGCGCGACGGCTCCGGGAGGGAAGGGGGGGTTGGAAATCCCGGGGGGGGGCTGAGAGCGCGGAGCGGGTCGCGGGGCACCGCACCAGCGCACGTTGGGGGTGATGCCCGGGCGAGGCTCCGCGTCCCTGCGAGGTTGGGTGGATGCAGGACCCGGGGAGCGGGGATTTTTTTCTTTCTTTTTCTTTTTTTTTTTTTTTTTTGAGGGGGCAGTGGGCCCCCCCCCAGTGCCCCCCGCTGTTGGGGGTTAGCCCGGGCCGGCAGCGCCGGGCACAGGGTTGCACGGAGGAGAGGTCCGGGGAGGGGGGCTGAAAGGGCTGGGGGGGGGGGCTGCGGTGCCTTTCCTCCTGCCTTTTTGTTCAGAGAAAAAAGTGCAACTCTTCGGTGGCACCCTCTGCAGTTTGCTCGGGGTCTCGCTGCACCCTGGGGACGGGAAGGGGGTGTCCGAGATGAAATGGGAACATTTCACCCTCTTCTATAACGTCCCACGAGGGCGTGTTTGGCAGGGAGGTGAGCAGAGAGCAAAACATTCTCCTTCTAGTTATTTCTTCCAGCCTTAGCCCCATCATACCATGAATGAGCCGATCCAAACTTATTTTCAAGAGAATTTGTCTCTTTCTCATCATTTCCAAACTCTGCAGTCTCATCATAGCCCCCTCTCTAATACACGCTCTTGTTATTCCCTTTGCCACCATGGTAAAAATTGTTTCTAGCAGAAACACCTGATCTGGAAGCACAAAATCCCCTGTTCGAGCCCTGCTAGGATCAGCTTTCCTCCTGTGCTTGGCTGAGTTCTGCTTCCCACTTGAACCATGGCATGTTGAATTCATTATCTGAGCCCCTCTAGGAGCATTAGCTAATAAGCAGCACCAAAACCTTTCTGAGTGATCAGAAGTCGCCTTTTGGGACTGAAGTAGCCAGTAGAAGCTGAAGAACTATAATTACTGTAGTCGTATCTTGCAATGGCATTTCGTGTCATTCAAAGGTTTTTCAACTTGGACCGCATCTTACTAGAAAAAATTTCTCTCCATATCTGCTTCTCTTATGAATACAGAGGTACTGCACAGATGTCTGGGTGGGAAAAGTCATCTTCCCAAGGTTTTTAGTTTCCTTGGAAGGGATATAGAAAAGGGAGATGTCAGGGGGACAGGGAAAGTATCCTGGACCTACGCCCAATGTCACAAAGTCAGAAGCAGCCAGGAGATCTTCCAGAAAAGATCAGCATCCCTTTCTGGCCACAGTCTGCTGCCTGTTTTTCCAAGGGACTCAGTGGGAGACTTTCCTGACGATCAGATCTTTAGATGGTCAAGAAGGAGGGAAGGAAGATCTGGCCTCAGCTGTACTTGAGGAAACCCAGGACCATGCAAGCCTCTTTTCAGAAAGACCAGCATCGCTTTAGGTTCAACGGCCGCGGCACCAGAAAGGCCACTCACAGCAGAGCTGAGCACGTCCCTTGGCCCTTCGCAGGATCAGGGGGCTGTCGTTACAGCCCAGGCGTCCACAGGCATGCTCCGGCACCCGCTGGCACCCGTACCCTTTCATTCAGACTGATTTGTAATTCCTTTTCATTGCACAAAGTCCTGGATCAAAAAACCTGCTTATATATAGAAAATTTTTGGAATTCCCTTTCCAGCGTTTGCCGCATAAGGATTTAAATATAATCATAAAGCCTATACTCTATCTTCTTCTTTTTGCTCTTTGCACCTTTAGTCCCCATTAGGGATTTTGTTTTGTTTCTGTTTTGACAGCCCCTGTATATATGTGTTTGTGGTTGTTCTGTACTGTTTCCTGATTTAATACCAGTGCAGTTACAGGAGAAGGATGCACCGTTAGCATTTTTTGCTCAAAGTATTTTTCAAGCTCCTTTTTGATGTACTGGTCAGATTTGCAGCTTCTGTGCTCTTGTTGATCAGAAAAGGAAGGATCAGGTTTATTGTGCCCTTTGGGAATGAAGCTCTCTATTCACCTAAGGATTCTTAGGTGAATCTTATTCACCTATTTCTACGCTAGCCCCTCCATATAGATCCAGGTGTAGAAGAAAAGTGAGGAAATACTTAGTAGAAAGCTGTTATTCAGTGAAATTAAAGTCCTTCTCTGCATTTCTGAGAGGAAAAGATGAGCCAAACTGGAAACAAGGTGGCTTCTGCAAGCCTCCACCTTCCTCTCCAAACATTTTTAAGTCCTAAACATGAGAAGGGAAAAGAAGAGAGACAAAAAAAGGGAATAATTCTGGGGAAATGCTTTTGTTTGCTCTCGTTACCCTGAGGAACACTTATTCAGTTGTTACCCAGACAGGGGAAAGAAAAAGGCTCCCGATCTTCGTTTCTTTTACATATAAACAGATCCACAGCCTTGAATAGCCCCAGATCAGATTCTTTTAAAATCAGTCTCGGAGTGCAAATTATGCTCCGTTTGCCCAAAAAAAATATTGGCTTATAGTGCAACTTGCCATTTTCTCTTTGGGAAATAAAACTGCGTTTTAGCATGTGTGTCCGTGTATTGCTGCGCGTTGTGAACACCTCCCAGCTCAAATCTCACTAGACCTCCAGGGCCTAGAAAAGCTGGAGATGTTTCCCATCGCTGGCCACTACAAGGATCCCATGGAGGGTCCGAGGGGAACAGATCTAACATGAACTCAGCCAGGACATGGGGATGGTTCACGAAGCTGATTGCTGTTCCTAGGGCAAGCTGCAGTTTCTCTGTAACTATTTCTTTGCTTCCAGAGCTTCTCTGCAGAATGGTTAAATTAATTTGTGCAGGAGAGCTGGCAGCACAGTGGTGCTACAAATTCTCAACCAGTGTTTCCCAAGCTAAATGTTCCCCAGTCAAATTGGCCAGTTGCTGTATGGGTCATTCTGAGATCCCGTAAATAGTGATCGCATCTCCTTGGCTGCAGAGAGGGCTCGCAGAAAAATGCAGCAAGGAGAGGGACGGTGCGAGGTGAGCACAGGCTGCTGTGAGAATGAAAGGTGGTCAGGGAAGGTTGCTTCATTTCTGTGTCTATTTTAATGGCAATCCTATGGCACACATTGGATTTGCTATACCAAGGGAGATCACTTCTGCTTGTTTTTCTCTGCTGGGATCAATTCCTCATACGTTAGTGGAGACAAAATGCACACCAAAATTTCCAGCATGTACCCCCTAAGGTAGAAAAGAAACAGCTCCTGAAGCAATCAGTATATACCCATGCTACATCAGATTCAGTTATCCCTCTTCTAGCCAGTCTTTGGCTAAACAGTAATACAGGTATTAATTAGTTTTTTTAATATATATATATAAAAAAATATATATATAAAAATATAAATACCTACTGTGGCTGAAAATTTAGGGGGAAAAAAATTCTCTAATTGTGGTGAACTAATCTCCATATACCAATTAACTACCACTTTGTACATTTTCTGAGCATTGTGAAAAAACAGATTAGAGTCTCCTGGATGGGCTTCTCTAAGACTCTCCATGCGTTCAGTGAGAGTGCCTTGTTTATGTTCAGCCTTAACTCTGTATTTGCAGGTTTTTTAATAACTGTGTTTTCATCCTTCAAACATCCAGATAAAGAGCTTCACCCCTTAAAGCTGTGATTACACCTCAGCAACCTCTCTTTTGGCAATGTATGTGTGGTTTCTGTTTTGTTTTGTTTTTCTGGCTTGAATTAACACGTTTCAAACCTCTAATGTACATCTTTAATAACTGGTTTATAAAAAAAGGAGAAGCTAGAGAATTTCATCCAAGAATTCCCAGCTGGAGACATCTGTTCAGCAGCAAGTCACCTGATGAACAGCTCTAACCAGCCAAGTGTGAGTTATTTTTATTGGTTCAATGTTTTAAAAATAGATTTTTTTTTTCCTTTTAAGTGATACCTTTCTAGACATTTCAGTAGATTCCTACACTGGTCTTCATGGACTTGGATTTATTTCTCCTGAAGGATTAGTACAGCCCAAACCAAGTGATCCATTCCAAAACCTAGCTGGCCGGCTGAAACCAGTAGGAACCAGTTAAACGCTTGAAATGAGGGTTTCCACTAGGGTAATCAAGTTTCCCAAGAGGTGATGGATTTGATGTATAGCCTGTCATGATGAGTTGCAGGCACTCAGCACCTCTGAAAATCAGGCCATAGCAGCTTTCAGCAAATCTAAAGAGACGGGGTGTGCGCGCGTGTGAGCCAGAGCGAGCTGCAGATAGGACACACGTCTTCATTGATCTCGAAAGGGAGGTTGAACCGTTCTGGTTTGAATCACATGATTTGTCATGTTATTTAGCAGCTGTTAAGCTTAGGTGAGCTTGTAGGACCCTATCGGTGCACACTCAGCCCTAATCCTCTCCCGGTTTATTTGTCCGTGCCACTACCTGGCTCCTCTGCAAATGGGTCGGTCCCACCGTTCCTCCTGCGGTATGCCCTGAAGTGCCGAGCATCCCTCCTGTCCGCTCCTCCCTACCACCCAGCATCCCAAAGGTCCTTTCCAGGGGACAAGGCTGATATTACATTTATTTTTCCACTTTTTTTCTGTTCTCTGTGTTGTGTCTGGGAAGACTTTTGAGGGCCCGTAGACTTTGCCTTGATTTGAAGTCTTTGTTGGAGCAGGACCCCAGTTTCACATGGGGAGGGTGACCCGAGAGATGACAGAGGAGGAGGGATAGAAAGGCAAAAAGGGACAAAGTGGGTGAAGACAGGAATGTGGGACTGCACCATGTGCAGGATGCTGCAGACCTTTCTGCTGTCCATCCATGCAGAAAAACTCTCAGCCAGTCTGCCAGCAGCTTGCCTGACTTCATTTACCATTCATCGGCCTAAACTACTCACCCTTCTTCTGTTGGGAAAAACTGGAGCTTTGAAGTCTTCTCCACACCCCAGCACATGGCAGAGTTCATTCAATGGGTGGAGAGCATCAAGAGGCACCGCTTGCCTCCATTATTCAGGCAGTGGGTACCTGGAGGAAAGCTGTCTGGAGACCCTCTCTCTTGTAAACCACTGGAAGGGCTGAAGTATCCCCAAGGACAGTTTAGATGGGGGAGCAGCAGTACAGTCCCCCCCAGTCCTTTCTACATTTCACCCTGCTGAGTTATTTGCTGTTGCAGGCAAGAGTGGGACATCACAGGTGGAGAACACACTAAGACCTTTCTGTTTTTCTTCCCTTTAGAATAGCTTTAATTAACCATTTTTTATCTTTTGAAAGAAAAAGGTTTTTTTCTGACTTGAGAAAAGAGAGGAAATGTTTTCCAAAAGCTGTATTTTAATTGACCCAGGCTCAGGAGCAGGGAGGCTGAGGGGAGAACTGCTGTCATGGAATTAACTTTCTGAAAGAAAAGCAAATCTCCACCCTGTTTAAACATGGGGAAAACATCACAGAGGCATCCTGCTGCACCAAATGGTAAACATGTCCATGTATTATATCACTTACGGCTTCCTTAAGAGTTTTATGATGCTGTTCTCAATTACTGTGTTTGCATTTGTAATTAGAGTGCAGAACACATTGTGAAGGCAAATTATAGAGCTAACTTGTCCTTTCAAAATAACCCATTTGCTCAGTGTGCTCCCAGAAGCTTCTTTTTATTCAAGGGACTCCAGTGAAGGACTAACCTCCTCCACTGAGAGTGTTGGAATATACAATTGCTGGAGGGAAGGGAGAGGAGAAACACATTTTTGCCCCAGGGTTTTGCTGTGCTTGGGCCTGACCTTTAAACCACTGAAACTCCTGCTGGTTTCTATAAGCACAGTCCTCCAGAAGTTTGAGCAGCTAATGGAATTGGGGGTGTGGGGAAGAAGAATCAGGTTTTTTTTTTTTTGCTCTGCCACTAATTTCCTCTGTGGCCTTGGTCATGTCACTTGCCCTTTTTGTGCCTCCTTAACTGGCTAAAAATCTCCAGCGGGAGAGCTTGGATATTACTGTACAATCACATAAATATCTAAATGAACGTGAATATGCAGGACTGCTAGTTGTCCTGCAGTATTTAATTCCTTTGCAGGAAGGCAATTCTGAGAGCAGCTCTTTGGAGCTGATGCTTTTGTGTGCATTCAGTCTTTGTCCTGGACTCCCCTTACACAGGGGCTCACTCTCTATTTAGGTATAACAATGACACAGTGCTTCATGACATGTTGCCCTAAGTGCTCCACCAAGTCTCCACGCAGAGACACCAGAGCGCTCTGCTGCTTGGCTTTGCTTGGTGTCTAGTGGTGTTTCACCAAGCCATTTCTGACCAGCTGCCCTTTTGTTTTGCTCTAGCTATTGAGCGTCATCAGCAGAGATCTGATCCTCCTTTAAGGCAAGTCGATTTTGTACACAGAAGATTGGAGCGTAGGCCAGCTGTGCGCTTTGCCTTTGAATTCAGTAGGGGAAAAAAACGTATCCAAATCTGAACTTGGAGGCAATAACTCTCTACTGAGAGTGAAAAGGAAGAAAAGTCTCCAGTTGTTACTGTTCTGCCCTGTCTGCAAAGAATCTCTGCATTTGGGGCATTTTTTTTTTTTCAAAACCTGCACTAAGCAGGAGGACTTGACTTTGAACAGGTTTCCCTGCAAGTGCAAGTAACATTTTGATCTCCTGAACCTTAGCTGGGAGGGCACAGGGAAGTGCCCTGCAGCATGTAGCTCTCCCATAAGCATATCCTCCCCCTTCCCGGCCGTGAGGAGTTGCCTTGGCTGTGCTCTCCAGCCAATGTTTAGGAAAATTTCAAGCTCAGTGCTTGACCCCTACCTAGCACGCTGCCCACCAGTGCCCTCTGCTCATGAAACCAGGCCAAAATCAAATAAAGGACACCTAAAAGGGCTGCGTTCTCCCAGGGTGGCAGCTTTTAGAGGATAAAAAACCCCAAAGAAACCCAAAAACATAACACCATGAGATTACTACAAGCTCTTTTTTTTTTTCTTTTTCACCACTCTTCCCACTGTGATGTAATTTGTACAACTTTTACTCCTGCCACAGGTAATGCCTCATTTTGTTTCCAATACAGCAGCTTTTGAAGTTCACCACAGCACTGGCTCTCCCCTTGCCAATGCTCAGTTATTAAATTCCTTTCTTGGTATCCCTTGCATGGGTCAGGAAAGTTGATTCCCTCGCCCCAACTCTCTGTCAGGTGCTTGCTTCTTCTGAGCAAAGGTTAGGTCACCTTCTGATGATTCATTGAAAGAACTGGTTTTATTACTTTCCCTGGGTATGGGAGAGTTTTCTTAAAGAAAGAAGCTGCAGCACATGGGATGACCATCCCAGAAAGAAGGACTGACAAGGGGTTTTGCCAGACGTTATGAGTTCAGCTTAATACCTAGTATCAATTTTTTTGTTTAATGGCATCAAATCCAAAAAAGGGCTTAGAGGAATGATTTTGAAATTTATAAATTGTTGGATTAAT
Organism: Buteo buteo; assembly: GCF_964188355.1. Taxonomy (NCBI): domain Eukaryota; kingdom Metazoa; phylum Chordata; class Aves; order Accipitriformes; family Accipitridae; genus Buteo; species Buteo buteo. Next base: position 67,845,546 of record NC_134172.1, read on the forward strand.
TGTGAAGTGGTTTAGGAAGGACATTTGCTGCCATTGGTGTGAGGGAAGAAGAGGGATCCCAGTGTGGTGTTTCACAGTGCCAGATGCACCCCAGTTTCCACAGCTTTGTGTCTAAAATATGGCCCAGGTTCACCGAGCAATGTCAAAACACATCTGCAAGGCTGACCAGGGAATGAAATATAGCTGCAAAATGGGCAAGCTCAATTTTGTTGGGGGAACAAAAGACAGAAGGGTGTTTGTCAACCGGAGGATCAAATTTGAGAAACACCTACTGTTGTTTGGCTAGCTGGGATTTAAAATATATATGTCATCACCCTGTCTTTGTTGTCAGTAACGCTGTTTGCTTTGCTATGCCACCGCACTGCTCAGGCAGCTAAACGAGATGGGTGGCTTTCCCTTCGGTTTGCAACCAGAGGAGCCCTGGCTCCAGCACCTCGCTCCCAGGGAACCATGCAGGCTGCCAGCATCCAAATGCTGCCAAGGACAGATCCGGAGAGATGGCTACCAAAAAAATAAGAAGGTGTGAGATGCAATATGATTCTGTTTGTTTTTCTGGAAGGTCAATTGTTTTCCTAAAATTTCAGCTTCCTGTGCTTTTCATTTTTAATGAAAGCTTATTCCAGCAACTGAAGTAAGAAAATATCCTCCATGTAACACACGGAAGACTTTTTTGAATAAATGTCCTTCAGAATGAGAGACCTTTACCTGCCTTATGAAATTGCATCAATATTTCAAGAAATAGGACAGAGGAAAACTCATATTCATGTTAGATTTCACAATGTGATTTTGCAACACCTACGGTGGAGTACCCATGTTTTCTGACAGTGCTCACAACAAGAGTAGAAGATAAGCATGTGAAAAAAAAAGGAATTAAAAGCTCTTTACTTGATGGTATCCTTGTAGTTTGTGCTATTTTGAACCTGTCAACTGCTTAAGTAACAGCTTGTCAGTGATCACGGCCCGGCTGAATATGAGACCTGGTAGTACGGTTGCAAATTGTCAAGAGCTGAGTGATCCCCCGGGTTGTGATTTATGACTCCATGAACAATGACAAGCGAGGAGAAAAGGCCCTGGTAATTTCGGAAGCAGTTGTGGAAACAATTAGATCACTTTTTTATTAGGTCATTTATAGAATTCTTCCCTTTAAAAATTAGATCCTTGATGAGTGCATTTTTCACACACTCGCATGCTTTGTCCTATTTTTCAATTGAGGGAAAATCCTGGGCTTTCCTTTGGAAACACTGCTGTGCAATGTCTTTAACTTCACAGGGGCTGAGAAAGCTGCAGGAGCACACAGGACTTCCCTGAGCTCACCCACAAGCCCTGGCTCATCTACAGTTGAAGCCCTTTGCAAAGATTAATTCCTGCCAAGTCCTTTGCAGGAATTGTGCTACTTTCTGTACCGTTTTCTCACTGCTGGATGCTTGTATCTTTCTGCTGGCCTGACCTTTGCCTATGACAGAGCTGCAACCTTCTTCTCAGCTGCTGGGAAGTTTCTACCACATCACACTGGTACAGGCAAATAATAGCCATAATGAAAACTTGGACCAGGGCTGCCGTTTGGGATTCTTTTATCCTGTTTTTGCCCCTTCTTTCCAACAACAGAATCACTTCATTGTCATTGTATTTCCACTTCCAAATTCTTTAGCAGCAGTTTGTCCCTTTCTTCTTGGCCCAAGGAGCTGAGCAGTACAAGGTCTCATGTTTTTATAAAGAGTCAGTGGCATTTCTCTAGAAGTGCCCAGTGTCCTGCTATACCACCCCCTTGAGCCTGGGAATAGATCTCAGAGTTTGCTAGCAAGGCTAATGAGAGACAGCTAATATCTCTGAAAAGATGAGATGTTTAACCAAAATCTCTCCCCTCCCTTGTTTGCTTTCTTGGAATTGTCAGTCAGTGTTCCCATGTTGTTCTGCCCTGATGATACAGTCACAGCATTGTCATTTCTGAATTCTCTTAAGGAGAAACTGGCTCCCAAAGTAACCAAAGCCACTCGGCATCCCGGGAGCTCCCCAGAAGCCAAGGGGACCCAGCACAGATTCAGGCTGCTGGGATGGGTCTTGAGTTATTTTGCACCATGGCAAAGTCCATTATAATGGGGATTTCTGCTAAATAATGAAAAATAATGAAAGATCAACCTGGAAAATGAGCTCTTGCTGTAGAGACCCCCATTTCCCTCCTTCCTTTTCCTTTAAAGAGGAGGAGGGAGATCTTTGCATTTCCCCAGCACTGTGTATTGAGGGATGGGAAAAAGAGCTGTGCTGTGCCATATTCTCTAGCCCAATGAGAATGAAACTTACTCTCAGCTTTGAGTTTTATTATTCCCTTGCAAAACTCTCTTCTGTTGTGCTATGCACCAGCAAAAATCCTTTTTATTGCCATTAAAAAGGCAGCTGAGGTGCCCATTATTTTTTTTTTTATTATTTGTACAGAACTCAGCAAATAAAAACGGGTCCCGGATAAAAGGTGTGTCCTTTCTAGTAAAGCACAAAAAAATCTTAATCTTTGGTCCAGAAGCAGTAGATTGCCACAAACAGTCAGCAGCTAAAATCATTAATCTTTGCTGCTTGCCCAACTGGTACTAGTAGTAAAGAAGATAATACACTAGCAGAATCAGTGACCCACTACAAATTGGTCCTGAAAGGTCCACCAGCCTAAATAGACTTTTGCTGATCCAACACTTGTTAGGAATCCCAACAAAGAGACTATTGGCTCATCTGATGAGCCGCTCACTATTGGGCCTTTTGCAATGGCTGGTGATGGATGACCATACCCTCTTTGAGGGGGAAGATGCAGCTCCTGGTATGGGGCCTTTTCTCATCTTAAATTTGTACTCAATAAATCACAGGTGCAGAAGAGACAGCATCAGTTTCATTACACCTACATGCTCCAGTATCAATCATGCCAACACAACGGGCTGCGTACAGTTCATTTCGGGAGGCTCTTTCTGTTCCAATACCATTTCCATTCCGTTGTGCTTTAGCATTCCTAAAGTGTTGAGCCTCTGCAGCGAAACACTGGGGGAGAAGGATGTGATGTGCTGTAATTGCGCTCTTTCAACATGAGACAGGGCTTAGCTCACATACTTTGGTTTACGATCCCTTGCTATTATTAAAGGTAAAGTCTTAAATAGTTCGGTAAACAGTATCATGGATTCTATGGTCGTGACACATCACTTTCATTTTTAACCTTGCTTTTTCATTTGCTCTTTAGCACACAGACCTTTACTCTGGGTTGCAGCAATTGCCCTGGAATGGTCCCCTTTTGTGATTATGATATCATTTTTCTATCTAGTTTATGATATTTGATTAGATGATGCTATAATCCCGTACTTACCCTTACCCAAACCTAATTGTAACAAAGAAACAGTTTCAGGGAGCTTCTTTAGTGTTTTCTCATTTAAGAGCTTCTGCAGGGTTCTCTCTGGCTGGTAAATGCCCTGGGACCTTTGAAAGGTATGTCCCTTACGGTTCACAATTTATGAATGTATTGCAGAGCTCCTACATTGTTATGTTAATTCCAATGTCAGCAGTTAAAATACACTTAAAACGAAGGAGACTTTAGAGCTTTCAGACTTTATATTTAATGTACATAATCAAATACTTTCATGGCATTAAATGCATGTCTAACACTCATCATAAAAACTATGAACTATGTTTTTCAAGTATAATAAAAGGTAATAGATTATTATTCCCCATGTGTGTCCAAAATCCACTTTGCCATCTTTATATAGGGAGAGTAATTTCTCAGTGTCCAATTATACTCTGATTTGCATAGGAACAACTATGTTTCGTGCAATTAAGTTATCACAAAGTCCTGTCATTCTGTAGCATTCTGTTAATCTTTAACTCAACGAAAAGCCATGTCAGCAGAGCACCAACACAGAAAAGATGGGTGTTCAAAGGAACTGCAATAGGAGCACATTCAGGACTGTCAGACAGAACAAGCTTTTCAAAAGGACACTTCCATTCAGTTTAAACCTACAAGGGTGTTGGGCTGACACCTCCATTTATTTGCTGTAGGGCTATAAGGAGAGAAACAGAGAGACTTTCAGTCTTATTAAAGCAGTATTTGGAATACAAAAAAAAGGGATTCTTTTCCTCTGCTCCTTTTACTCTGTCTCAGCGGCAGATCATAAAGCATGGACAGCATTAATGCAAGACAAGAAAGCATTGGTTCTAATGTGCAGCTGAAAGACTTGATTTTCTGCGAACCAGCCACCAAATCTCTTTATTTGCTTATTTTTTACAATCAGTAGGGAGACAGAAAGGGAATTTATTTTAAAAATGAAGTTAGGAGTACAGAAGTCCCAGTAAATAGCATCTTTCTGCCACATCCTTTTGTGGACGTCTGGTCCATGAGCTGAGGGCGGGTTGTGGCTAACAGCACCAGTATGGTTCAGTGATTATTCTGGTCAGGTACCTACAGCAGGTTCAGTGTTACAAGATTAAAATGGTAATTGATCTTTGAGAGAACGTTTGAGGACAAACCATGATTATGTTCGTAACAGATCCTTAGCTGGTATAAATTGGCGTAAGGCCATCATAACCAGTAGAGAGAGCCCAGCTGCATCTCTAACCCCAACTACTCTCAGAGTACTGGGGACATGGTGATATTTGAAGATATGAATATTGCAGGTAAAAGTTTGCAGATATTGGTTATTTCTGCATGATTTCCAAAGCTCCCGTAAACGCAGCCCAAGCAGGTTCTTCCTGTTAACATTCTCATTATTTTCACTGAAATCTGGCACTTATCTTTCATGTTTTGTCTCGGGGATCTTTACTTCTGTGAATACATATTATCTAATATTCATTTCACCCGGTCAATTTGCAGAAAATGTTTCGCTTTCAAGGTTGCTTCTAAATTTTTATATTTTTCATTTTTCATCTCAATTAAAAATAAACCATGCTGTGAGTCCCCTTTGTAGTTCTTTTATCATGCTACCAACTCTGTGCATTTTTTCACCTATATACTAATAAAAAGGTCTTTTTAATATATATAAATATATATATACCTCAGTAACAGGTTTTTAGGGCTACTGTCCAAAGAAACTTTTCTTGTCTTTCATTTGCACTGTGCTGCAAAACCCAGTTTTAACTCAAAAGAAACTGTAAAGAACTCTTTGTTATCTTCATTTTGGCCTTAATCTATAATGAATATTAATAGCACTTGTAAGGTGAGGTACAGATTAAAAGCATTAAAACATAGCTTGGATGCTTTCAAAGGTTGCATGCTGGGTAACATTTCGGGAAGTGCCAAAGGGCCAGATTTGTTAGTGCAATTTTAGAAGTGACTTCGATTCGTCTTTTTAAAGATGTCTAAAGCTATGCAAAAGTACAAATAGGTATTTTATGTAAGGTTCAAAAGCACCTTCATCATCACCAATGTAAAATAAAATTGAGGTGCTTTCACAAATCCCTTTAGAAACCGTTACTGTCTCTATCTAAATAACTTCCAAAAATGGGACTTTGTTATTTAGATGGTTTTGGAAAGTGTGTCCCATGTGCCTGTTGGGATAGCACAGGGCTCTAGCCAGAGGTGAAGTCCAGGTGATAGATTTTGTGTGGAAAAGCAAGAAGGCCATTCAAATAGGGCTTAACTCTATTTCTGCCAGAGTCGGTGGCACAACTGCCACTCATTATCAATGACATTGGTCCTGGTCTACAGGGACTTGTAGAAAATAGCAAAACCCTGCTGTTGCCCTTTCAGCATTGCGTCTGCAGCTGAACACTAATAACCACTTCAATAGCAGGAAGCTTTCTCCCAGGGACATTGGCGTATACACAAGTCTGGCAAGATGTCAACTGATTTGGCAGATGAGGACTTTAATGCAGTCCATATCGCTGCTGGTGGAAAGTTCAGGGCCTGCTGGGACCTCGTGCATGATGCCGGCCTGCACCCCACTCTTTCTGGACAGGACTTTTTGGCTTGCACAGCCCAAATGTAGCATTGCACACGTGTGCATGCACGTGTGAGGATGCATGGACCTCAGACAGTTCCTACCATGTGCTTGTATTCACATCTGCCGCCCTGAAACAACCCCCAGAAGACTCTTTAACCCACAAAATGGATGACGCAATGCATGGCCTCTTACTTCAGTCCGAAACCAAATTTGCCCAGTGAACTTGCAGGCATTGCTACCAGCAAGCAAGGGAGATGAGAAGGAAGTGCTTGTTGTGTTTTTGGCAGCATGTGTCGTGAATTAAGGTGGGACTAATTACATCCCGTTGGATATCGAAGAGGTGTGACTAAACACCATGTTAAAGAACATGTACAAGAAAGTGATGGTTTTGGGAGGCCAATTTAAAGCATCTGAGGATAACTTTGAAAAATACTGCTCTTGAGTGGTTAAGAAAGTTTGTCGTGACTGGGAGGGTTTTTGTGAAATACTTTGCTTGTGTTGGTCAGGAGGCAAAAAGCTGGATTAAAGGGCTGACCGCTGAAGTAAAATCTTAATCCATCCCTCACTCTCGGGCAGTCAGGAGCCATGAAAATAATTCTGGAAAATGTTCTCATAACCTGATAAAAGAGCTGATTTAATTAAATTATTATATTGTCAGTTTATGATTTTACTTAGAAATCTTTTGGCCTAGTTCATGTTAAAAAAAAAGTCACCAGCTTTAGTTCTTCTGCAGAAAAAAGACCCCATCATTTATTAGATGAATGAAGATATCAATTTCTGTTTAAACATTAACAGGGTGATGCCAAATATTAGTCAGTTCCTAATAATTTTGAGGGATTAAAAAGATAATAAAAGTAATAGTCCATTACATTACCTACTTCAGCAAGATTGTAATGAATGTAATAAATTCCAGATCAGGGTTATAACAACTTCCATCTATTTAAAATGAATTTGTAGGGTTACTTTCATTAACTATGTATATGGAGAAAATGATCTGACATATTACTTTAAAAGAGCTGTAAAACCGATTAGAAGGAAATATGCTTCCCAGACAGTGATCTAGGCCGCTGGGGAAATTTTATCCCTGGAAAGAAGCGGGGGGAAAGGAAGGGAAGAGGAAGGCATCCTAAAGGATGCTATTGCATCATGTCTTTAACATGCCCCCGAAGCCACTTTGCTCCTTGGGAGAGATTCGGGCAGTAACAATGGTCAGGGACCAGGAAAGGGATGAAAGCCACTTTCTCTCCTGGCTTTTCTATTCCCTCCGCCTCCTTCCTTGGGAAAGGACGGATCTGTTAATGAATAAAGGGTTCCTGCGCTGGGGATTTGTGCATGGAAATGAAACTGCGCCTGGTCCTGGTACGGCCTTTTGGCAGCCCAGGGGAAGGCTGAGGCATTAAAGGGGACGGTGGCCTCATTGCTCGGAGGAGACAAGGGACCTAGCACTTGACTGCACTACAGAAATTACTGCTGCACCTAGAATGCAGCCTTCATTTATCAATTTCATAGCAAGGGGGAAGGGGAAAGGGAGGGGGGAAACCCAACATCTGACTGCCTTTTTCAGCTCACGCTACATCTAGCCACTGAGAGCCCTCCAAATCCAGTCATGTGTGTTATAAAGAGTCTTGGATAAAGTAACTTAGCACTAATGATTTATACTTAATTGGACCTCTAAGTGATTAAAGTGGCAGTAATGAATGAGTAACATCCTTCTAATTCCCTTTTTCCATTTGGCTTGGGCTGAAGGGCCTTTCTTTGTGCAGGATTTGACTTGGGGGTAAGCAATGCCAGTGTTTTTTAAGCTTTTAGCAGCACGTCTGGAATGAGCCGCTTGGATCATGTTTAAAATAAATTACTCCATAAGCATGCTACTAGGGCATTGATTTTTTTCTTTCTTTCTTTCTTTCTCTTTCTTGCTTTCTTTTATTGGATTAGCCAATTGTGAGGTTAATGAATATGCATTTGGCAACCCATGTTTGTGAGGCCAAGTCCCACGTGGGCATCAAAGGGTTTGAAATGTGTGAGCGTAAATATCAGCTTTGTCAAAATATTGATTCACTTTAAGAGTAACACAGTGTCCTCCCCCCTTGCACTAATGTGCATAAGGATAAACCTACTTTACGTATTTTTTTACTTATTTTATAGGATTTCAGATTGCCAATTAATTGACTGAATCAGCTGAGATTTTCTAACTCTGTACTTCAGTGCTCTTTCCCTTTTCAATCTAAAAATGATTGTTACGCTCTCTCTTTAAAAAAAAAAAAAAGCCATTAGAAATGTAGGTCTTGACACTTGCAATATGTAACTTTTTAAATGGAGAGAGAGATCCAGAACTTCACATGTTTCACTTTGTGTTGGTAAAGGGAATAGTACGCAGCATAAAGAGGGCTTGAAATGGGAAGGAGATGTGTGGAGCACTCGTCTCGCACTGGGGCAGATCCAGCTCAGCCCTTGCATCTGGGGGGCTCTGAGATGGGGAACAGGAGAGAAGCAATGAATTGTTTATAGGGCTGTGCTAAATTGGCAGTTATTTAAAATTAATTTGGGTATGCTTACCCACATGCCCTAATTATACCTCTCACTGAAACATAGATAGGAGTGTACCACCTGTACTGTATGGTAGCTGGTATGACGATGCTATGATTGGGTTGTGACAGCAACACTGCCATAATGCAAATAAAAAACCTAACAATAATACTTAGGCTTCTTTTACAGCAAAACTTTGATTAATTTAGACAACACCCCAGCTCTCTGTCGCTGTATGTTTTCTTATATGGCTGTGGTAGGTTTTGAACCACCTGCCTTCAAGGCAGTGGGAGAATAAGATACAAAGAATAGCATTATTTGGGATTTTTTTTTTTAAATCCCTGATTAAGTAATATTTGATGGTGAGAAAGCTTTATGAAATAGCTTGATTTCACCAGATAGTGTCAGAGATGACGACTATTCAGCAAGCGTGAAAACTCCATCACCTGATTCTGGGGGCAGATTGCTATCAAAGGCTGGCTGCCATCATGGGTAATAAAATTGCACTGCGGGTGTTGATAGAAACTGGCTAATTAATAGACCATTACTGTGCTGTCATTGACTAACATTAGAACCCTTTGAGACTAGTTATGCTGGCAAAAATCTGGAGGAACTCTCAGTCTGGTGAAACTTGGATTTAATCATAGGCTTTGACCTGAATTTTAGGAGTATATAATTTTTTTAGGTGCTGTCCACACTCATGTCAGAATCTGGGGATGTTCTCTACAAGACAAATGCTCACACATGGTTATACACCTCAGGAAAAGGGACAAACAGAGGGGATTTCAGCAAATGAGCAGTGGTGCCCTCACACCCCTACAAGCACTTGGTGAAGTTTATTCCCTTTTTACCACAGCTCTTTGTGAGGTTTGCCTGCACCTCCAGAGAAGGGGCTGTGCACCCAGACACCGAGCATCCCTCCTCTCCTCTCCTCTCCTCTCCTCTCCTCTCCTCTCCTCTCCTCTCCTCTCCTCTCCTCTCCTCTCCTCTCCTCTCCTCTCCTCTCCTCTCCTCTCCTCTCCTCTCCTCTCCTCTCCTCTCCTCTCCTCTCCTCTCCTCTCCTCTCCTCTCCTCTCCTCTCCTCTCCTCTCCTCTCCTCTCCTCTCCTCTCCTCTCCTCTCCTCTCCTCTCCTCCTCTGTTTTCTCAAGATTTCAGGGGCACCTTGATGAACTGGAGTGGGGGGTGGGGGGACACACCATTTGACACATGGGGTTTTCTCAGTCTTGTGGTTCCAGCCAGACGTAGTCTCAGTTAAACATCTTTTGGGATGGTGCGGCAATGATTCAGGAGAAGGCTGACAAGGGCATTAGTAGGGAGTAGCAGGGAAGGGAGAGGTATTATCCAGAGCTACAGAAAATGCCTAGTCAGGAATATGAGAAATGAGAAAAAGTGAAGAGTGGAAGAAATAAGCAAAGAAAGAGAAGTAACAGCAGCATTTAACCCAGGGAGAAAGAGTCAAAGTGATTTCTGCAGCAGTGGGAAGGAGAAAGTATGAGGAAAAGTAAGATTTATGGAGGAGCAGCTAACATGAGATTGGAGCCTGTCAAATGCTGAAGGAAACTAAAAAGAAATAAGATAAAATAAAGGCAGCAAATTGGTCACTCTTATTGCTAGAAGTTAATCAGCCTTTGCACCCTCGAGGCTGGCCATCTCTGCCGAGCACCTTGGGAAGCAACTCCAAGCTCTGCATCGGTGAGAGCAGACACAGTGTTTGGTTTCCAGCACCAAACCTTTGGCTGCTGTGCTCACAGCTGGGCGGTTCATTGAACACGTTTGCATCATCTGCGGAGAGAGATGACGGGGCAGCATGCAGCCTGGCAGACAGATCTCCCTGTCTCTTCCTACAGAGCTATTTCTGCTCAGTCCCTTTTCACAAAGCAACACAGTCTTCAGAAGAGCTGTGAAAATGTCACTTTTCAGAGCCCTGGGAGATGCTTCTCCTCTAGATCCCCCAGATCAAAGTGCATTAAACCATCTTAAAATGGAAGAAACACTGAACGTACAACTATGTTCCCTGATAATCCTTCCAAATTCTTCTGAAGAGCCTCATTCATGGCACAGAGTTCCCCAAAAGACTCGCTCTCTTCAAGGACCAGTTAGCTGTACAAACATACCGTTTGCTTTTGCATCTCTTTGAACTATCCTCAACACACCGGCATAATAATTGGATACCCTTACCTCTGCTGGCCTGTGCAGCATGGGTCATATATGTAAACATCAAATTCAAATAACAACCCCCAAATTTAATTTATTTCTACCTAAACAAGTTCTTTTATCATAAAGCAATAAATTTGTCTTGGTGCTAGCAATTTGTTGCGGGTGACATAACACTGCAAATTGATTAATCGCTACTGTACACGACAAAATGAGAAAAGCAAGGAATTATTATGAATAGCGTCCATCTGATACAGTAGGGATTCATTATTCAAAAGTGTTAGCTAGTGGTTAGCTATCCCCTTGTTGCAGATTACATTCATTTGCAGAATCCTACATCATGCTTACACAAATCAACAAACATGCATTTATTAAGACATGGAATGAAAGCTATTAAAATGTGAAAAATTGCCTTTTTCTTTAAAAAAAATGAGTCAAGTTTGGTGGTAGCTTTTTTTTTTTTGGTAGGAGATGTTTCTATGTGGCTGAAGCAAAGAAGTTTATTGCATTATTTCTGTGTTTGCATCCAGAACCAGTCACATCAAGCTAAGTACATTGATATTGGTTGTTAGTGTCTTACAGTGAGCCTTCATATCGCAGGTTGGAGGATTTGGTGTTCCCAAAGTGTTGGGCTAAAATTATAAATGTAGTAAAATAGGCTTTCTTTGCCCTTTCAAGCACATTTTAATTTTTAGCATTATATTTGTACCAACAGATTGCAATCATGTCTGAGGAACTTACTCTGCTTGAGGTGAAGTACAAAAGGGTGAACAAAAGAAGAGCTCTTCCCTCTGATAAAGTACTAAAATAGTATTTAGGGCCAAGATGTTCCATGTCTCCCAGGCTGAACACTGGGCCTCGTGTTAAGTATGAAATTATTCTGAAAAAATAAATTCCAGATGTAAGCTACAAAAAAAGCATGGTCTAGACCCCTCCTTTGCATAGTTGCCCTGGTATCTGAGGATCATCAGTCTTTTCTGAGACTGGGAGAAAAGTTTTTTGTGTCCATCTCCACCGCACACGAGTAACGTATTTAAGCTTGTCATCACTGTCAGGCAATCCGTGTTCTCTGTGTAAGCAGGTCTCGGCACAATAAGACAGAAAAAAGATCGGTTTAACTTTTGAGGAAGGGCATGAAGAAGATACAGTCTTTTCTTCTGTTCCTGTTTCAAGAGCTCTTGCACTCCTGCTTTGTGATGATTCTACAGATAATAGGATTAAGGGCACCAAACAGCGAACTTTCCCTGCCTCTGCCTCTCTCTCTGCCTCTCCTGTCAGTGCAAAGTGCTTTTCCCTCTCTTTGGAAAATTGCTTCTATCATGCATTGCTTGCGGAAAGAAACGCACTAATTGTGAAAGCAGCAGTTCAGCAACAGCTCAGTCTTTGAACTCAGGTCTCTTGTCTTTTGGCTCTGCTCTGAAATGCCACGTTAAATTGTTTTAATGGCTACTTGCAGTGAATCATCACTAAAATACCACTAAAAGGGGATTTTTAAAATTTTGCTAGAGTTTTGAAGTGAAGTTAGTCATTCCACTTGGGTGTTCTGTATAAGAAAAGAAAACAGTACTGAAAAATGAAAACAAGTGTGTAAAATAGGGGTGTTAGGTCCATGGAACATAATATTAGGTCATCCTGTATTGATTATTGGTTACTCTTTTAGCTCTAGTTTCATTAACATGTGATTAGATTAGTTGAGATACACATAGGTACAACCATAGAACTTGCGCTGAGAAAAACATCCCTAAGCCTGTGACTCGCCTCTTCTGAGAAATGTGGGCCCAGAGACAGCAAAACAGCTTTGCACAGTGAATGGTTTCTCCTTGCTTGCATCCACTGAAGCCATGTGGACCTCAGTAACCATTCCTCTGCACACCAGAATCACTAGACCCAGATCACTTCTCGGCCAGAGCTGGAGCCAGCACCGGCTCTCCTGGTTTTGATACTGCTGCAAGCCTGGCTTGCGTTTCTAAAGAGGATGCTGCTGGTTTCTCGTGGAGCACCCTCAATGGTCAGCCATGCCAATCTGTCCTTTCCAGATGGCTTTAAGCGCTTTCATTTCATGGTTACTGGCTGACTCGTTTAAAACAAGAAGGCGGCACGCTGCTCAGCGTAACGCAGTGCGAGCCCTGCCTGGTGAGCAGAGCAGCGATGCTCACCGGAGCGTCTTCCTCTGCGCCCGCCGCTGTTAAAACACAGAAGGAAAAGAAATGCTGTTGCGTGAGGACTTACGCTTTGCTCAGGGGTGATGGCCCAGGAGAAGAAACGTGGGAAGCTCTTCACGCTAGCCCTGCCTGAGCCACTGCCTTAAACATGCCCAGCATGGTCAGTGGAGGACAGCAGGGATGTGGTGGGACACAGCGAGATCAGGAGGTCCAGCTCTCCCCCTCTGTCACCTGGGGGAGAGCTGGACCTCCCAATCTTGCTGTGAACACGGGGATGGACACAAAACCCTGCTGTGGACCTGGAGCTAACCAACTTGTATCCTCAAGGACAACAGTGGTGAACCTGGTCACAGCTGAAATCCAGGTCTCAAGGCAAATCCTGACCTCCTTGGTGGTTAAATCGGATCATGAGGTTGTGGCTGGCTCTGACAAGGATTTAGAGGGCAAAGAGATGGGATATTATGCTTACCCCTCCAGAGGCAGCCACAGTACAAAATAATTGACATTAAATTCCAGATCAGTTATGGTTTTGATCTAATTCTGGACTCAGACTTGATTCAGCAAAGTGGTTTAAGCACTTTTAAGGTGCCGACAAATCCCAGTTCTATCTAGAACCACAACAGAGTCAGCTCCTGCAACAAATTATCTCTTGGCCATTCAACTCTGTGCTAGGTAAGCCATTTCCATCAGCCACCTACAGATTTAATGAGAAGAATGGGGGGGAAGAAAAAGAAAGATTTCTGTCTGGGCAGTCCTTCTTTGCCCTGGGAGTATTTCTGTGCTGCTGTGCAGTGAAAAGTTAATCTTTCTTGACGGCTGATGCATGTGGATAGTACCTCATGCATTTGATACTGAATGCTCGATATAGCTCAGTGATCCCATATAAACACTGCAGAAGCAGAAGGGACCCTGGGCAAGGAAAAGATCTGTCTTAAATCCCTGTGTCTGTCACATCACAACATCCTTCAGTAATGACATGCAAACTTCAGAGAGACTGCAGCACCTCTGTCTTGTCTGGGAGACACTTGGCTGTTAATGACTAACTTCCCAGTGACAGCATTTCTTTTTGTAGGTTACTTCCCTTTGGGTTTTTGCAAAAGCGTCCTCAAAATAAATAGATAAATAAAATCAATCCGTCAAGGGCAGGCGACTTGTGTAGGTGGACAGCAGGAATCTGCACTCCAGCCAATTGGACCAGTTTGGGATTTTTTTCTCTGAAGTGGCAGCACCTTCCTTCCTTCCCTCTTGATCCCCTCACAAGGAGCAAGAATGGGGCTTTGCAGAGGTGACTTACTGTTTAAAAGATAGAAAAGTGACTTTATATGGGATAAAAATGGGTTTGAAATTCAGTCACAAGACAGCTATAAATCAGTAGGTTTGAGAGTTGCTTAGAGCATTTGAATACCCAAGAACTAAGAAGCTGCTGAATGTGCTCTGCTAACAGCCTTGTCTTGCGCTGGTGGCAGTCAGTGTAGCTGTGCTGAAGTCAGGGCAGCAAATCAGCCAGATACCGGCTGGGGAGTTGGCCAGTAGGCCTGGAGTACAAGATAAATGTTTATGGAGGGAGAAAGTTCTCTCTGGATAGTACCATTGCAGGAAAAAACAGCTCCTACAAATCTCTTTATCTCTCAGTTTATCTGTTGTCATTAACAGATCTTTAATTGTTGTTTTGGGACTAACTTCTGAATCTACATTCAGGACAAAGTCCTGTGAAAGGGCTATTAAAAGTTCCTGCATTAGAGACAAGGGAGGGCTCCCTTACGAAGCTCCTGGATGCAGTCATACCTCTAATTCTCCCTGGTTCCCTAATTAAAGTGTAGCAAAACCTTAATCTTCCCTAGAAATGCTTTGTCAGTAGGCAGTGGCGGTCTGCCTGCAGAGTTAAGTACATCAGAGGTTTCATCTCCTTAAAAATGTTGACCTCCAGCAAGGCATCATAAGATACACTGGCAAAAAAACCCGCACCATTTTGCAAGTAACCTGTCTGTCAGCCAAGGATTTCAGCAGGGTGGATGTGAGGTATCTCATGCTGCTTATGGCCATCACATGGGTTCCCCCAAAATCTAACCTGAAAGTATTTGGCTACAGATGGGCACAAGTCTACAGGGCATTAATACAATAATCTGCAAATATCACCCTGCAGCTTTGCCTCTGTCCTCACGTTGTTTTTTAAATTGCAGAAATTCACCCTGTAAATTACCAATAGTGCAATAGAGGGAATGGGAAGAGAAACAGGGCATGCAGATATTTGTATGGGAATGGGAATAGGAATAGGAAGAGGTCTATGTTTGTTCCAAGGTGATCTGAAGGGCAGTGGCAGGCCTGGGAGAAGTCAGTGCTTTCTTCATTATATGCCTTTCTAAAACATGCATGAGTTTGATATAAATGGCATATGGTCCGCCTGCCACTTCTCATGCCGTGCTCTACTCTGCCATTTAACCGCACACCTCTCGACAGGTCGTGTCCTTAGCAGAGGTAATTGAATGGGGGTATCCTCGTGTTTCGACGGAAATGAGTAACAGGAGGGATGAATGGAGGTGAATATGCATCGTGCCCTTTGTCAATACATCATTTTACTCTTAGCAGAAGAAAAGGGAGCTGGGCTTTTATTTACCTACTGGCTGAGCAAAGGCCAACAATCCTCACTCTGTCAAATTACTTAAGTCTAGCAAATGCTGCAAGACCTGAACCAAAAAGGATTTTAAAGCTGGTGAAAGATTGTCATGGGGTGGGCTATGCAGCTTTTATAAAACAATTGCATCAAGCTTGGGAAGGGAAAGAATCTAAGGCCATTAACCCAGCAAGGCATGAGGCTGTCAGTGAAGCCAGAGAGCAGTAAATGCCCATTTGCAACATATTTTCAGTGGGAATCAGTCACCAAACTTCTTCATACACCTCTGAAAACCCCAGCCTAACATGGATGGCATGGGCACTGTTTTGTTCTTTCTACATGTGACGTGGATGGGTGGGAAATAAAAAGGCGACCTTTCCTGGCTGGGACAGAAGAGAGAGCAGTTGCGGAGGAGCTGGGGACTCCTCCAGGCTGCCACTGAGCTGCTGCATGGTCAGGGCACTTCGTTTCACATCTCTGCACTGCAGAAGACCTGGTTCTCCACTCCCCAGCCCTGCTGTGCAAGCCGAGAGCAAAATGCTTCAAAGCCAGGAAGTTAAAATCTCTGTTCACAGGTGTAAGTGGCTACCTAGGGTGGAAGGTTGTCATGGTTCCCCTAGGACATAGTGGTCTTGGACTATAAAAGAGTGCATTTCTCATCTCTTGAAGGTGCTGAAAGCCCATCCATGAAGCTGTTGGAAATCATTGGATCAAAACCAGCTGTGGAAGTGCAAAGTGCATTTGTTTCTTTTGAAAAAAAGATCCCTCCTATTGAAAAAAATCAAGTAAAGTGTGCAGGGGAATCCGTGGGCAAGAGGAGGAAAAATTAGAGCTGATTACAAGGTAGCAATAGAAATGGCTTTTGAAAAGCTTGCGCTTTTTTTTCTATCTAAACCAGGGAGGAGGGAGAGAGAGGAGGCAACTTGGATTGGCATCAAAACCCTCTTATCTCACACGTTTACACTCTCCACTGCACAGATTACTCTAGTTCGCCTTTAATTTGCCTTTTGATAGTTGTAGGCTGATACCAAATACTCCTGAAAGTTGACACTTGGCAAATAGCACATTGCACTCCCATCTCAAGTGTATGACATGAGAGAAGGATTTGAGGCCATCAGAGCTACGAAAACTATTGCTGGTGTGATCCTAGGACATTTTAACATGACTTGATTTTGCTATTCCTGTGCATCCCAAATGCGTAAGTGTGACAGAGGGACATCTATTTTAAAAAATGCCAAAGCAAAGTGGCAATGATATAAGCTGGACATCTCATATCTCCCTCCACCTTCCCTTCCTTTTTGGCAAAATCTCAACAACCGAGCTGCTTTCCATGCCCATATGTTCATCCATACAGGCAGCTGATTTATCCATCACTCTTCTCACCCCAGAAAATTTTGCCACAGTCTCCTCTTTGTCACTGACACCCTGAGAGGCCCTGACCTTTGCAGTATTCGATAGCGAGCCTCCATGCAGACATACTTAAGGGTTCAGATATGTTGTATTGCTGCTGCCTGAGCTGTCAAGAGGACAAACAGCAACAAGATAGTTGCACAGCATTAAATAATTGGGGACTAAGTGGATTACTTAATGGTACTGGAAAAACACCTTGCTGTTGATAGACATCAACAGAGCAGGAAACAGGATCACATGCACTTTGTGCATGAATAATCAGAAAGGATTTGAACCCAACTGCACTGTACGAAGCACTCTGTTCTTGCTCTTAGTGTTTCATCTAATCTTGCTTGTTGAATTTTAAACCTACCGCTTCTTGTCTTACTGACAGCCAACCCAGACGTTATTTTCATCCTCCTTCAAAGTGGAGACTATTGCCTTCAACCATGATCTGTTTACGATATGAAATTAGCTGTTGAAATGGTTGTTCTCATGATGCATAACTTTGTTTATAGATAGGATTTTTTTGGCAAAAGTTCACATTTAGAAAAACAGCTCTGGAATTTTGTGACCAAAACAAAAGGAAACAAAAAAAATTTCCAAGTGATTCCATGAGAATAGAGCAAAACTACACTCCCACCTCTGATTTTTATGGGATTTTGACCTGCAAAGTTCAGTAAAATGGGGCATATGAAGCCTGGTTTCCAGCCCTAACATGGAGTAAATGCTCTGGCTGATGGTGTACTGATACTCTCCCTGCATCCAACACACTGTACAGGTATGATGCAGTCAGTGTGTGCATCACGCTACAGTGACATAAATCTCACATCACAGAGCAGCATCTGGTGTGTTGTAAAAGTGATGTTGAAACAGCTTCCTTTTTTTCTTTTTTTTTTTAATTTAACATTTGTTACTCACAAGAGGTACTGGAGGACAAAACTGATTTGCACTTGTTCAGCCAGGGTGTTTAAATATGAACCCTCACCTGATCTGGGCAATAGTTTAGGCTAAACACATGCTCACATACAGGAAGGCGAAAAATGCTATAAGGGCTTTGTCACCAGTTCACATTGCTGCTCGCATTTCCCTTCTCTGCCATCCAGATTTGTTTTCTTGTGTATTTCTAAATAAGCATGTTAGCCAACATGATCACACATAATTAAACATCTGGCAAATTTACCATGAAATGAAGTGAGTGTCCAACGGAGTGTCCAATGGAGTGTTTGGGAATGCGGTGGGGTGTTGGTTTGGGGAACAAGGCTCATCCTCTGACTGCTGGGGACATCCACAGGCTGGGGGACCTCCAGGGCCCTGCAGTAACAGAGTGATCAGGAGATATTTCCCTGCTCCGTATGCTTTCAGCAAAACAGAGACAAAAGAAGATGCAATGTATTAGCTTTTGGCTTGATATACACTGAAGCCAGCCCTCTTGCATCCTTTGACTCTTTGGTTGGGCAAGCGGCCCAACAGGTCACCTGGCTGCTATGTCTCCAGATGGATAAGGACTGAGCTGTATTTACCTTTCCTTCAGCAGGAGCACTGTGTTTGGTATCTGTCTTTTGCTGATTTAAAAAACAAAACAAAACAAAATTATGGAAAATGCATTTCAGACAGACAGACAATACAAGCCTCGCTTCCTTAGAAAAATGGGGTGAAAGTTAGTTAGAAAAAACCTATATTCTCATAGGCTGTTGCTTTTCTATCATGTTCCTCTTGCTCCAGCCCCTGGATAAGAGAGTTTTCAGTTTGATAGTCCCATCCTAGGATGAGACATGAACCTGCATTACCCATAAGAACTGCAAAGAATTCCTGTTTACATTCTTCTTGCTCTTGTATCTCTGCTTTTTGCATAGCAGTTAATGATAAAATAATGATAAATAAACCAAACAAAATCAGTTGTTAGGACATGCTTTGCTGCCCATGGACCCCAAAGCTTTTTAAAAGAAAAAAGATGTTTTGTTCCTTTATGAGATCAATGATCACAGCTCTCCAAGACCTCCCCCTTCATCCATGACAACATCACCCTCTCCTTGCCTTTCTCATACATCTTTTTTATGCATGGCAAACCCAGCCAGGCAGGGTTTTGCTTGCTCCTCACAAGAAGGATCCTTTGCCCCCCCTGAGGTCACCCAGAATATTCACCCTTATTTGTCCTCGCTCATCAGATTGGGGCTGCTCCCATTCCCTGCCGCTCACACTCCTCTCTCCCCCTGACATTGCCATGCACCACATCAAATAATTGTTGTTATAACTCTCCTCCTTCCCCAACTAAAATATACTTGATTGGGAGGGAGAGGGGGAACAGGGAAATAGCTGGGTTTATTTTAATAGTTTCCACTCTCAGTTCAGTTTTATAGTACAGTATATTTAACTTTAACGTATGGACAGCTGGATGCATTTAACAGCACAATGGAAAGAATTTAGCAAGTATACATTACAGGCTGTGTATTTGGAGCTGATCACCACATATTTCTTCATAATATTTAGATGCGCCTGTTACAGATTGTGTCGGGCTGATCAAAATATGTTTGTGTCAGGTAAGATTTGTCATAGATGAGTCTCTATTTCTTTACTTACTAAAATTCTTCCTAGAAGAAGAAGCTCAGTTTAGCTGATATCAGCAAGTTTAGCCCAATGCTTACGATAGGGTTACTTGCCTTTTCTGCAGAAGCCGAAAAAAGCCATAAATACACAGAAACATAGGGGCATATTCTGAGCACAGACTGTGGGCACATTACGCCACTTGTGGTGTCACCTTCACCAGCAAACCAGCTGGAAACTGAAGGATCACCAAAGGATCAGAATCTGTGCCATATCCCCCCCGCCCCCCCCGCCCTACACCATAATGATGGAAAACAGCTACCACCATGAGACAGAGCTATAAATCCTTCACATCTTTCCATCGGACCTACATCCATCTCTGAACTGGCTGGTTACCCTCTTGCACCCTCTCTACAGCACTCTGGAGATTTTTTCAGTGACAGCCAGTGAAACTAGGTGGTAGTCTTCTATTTTTCTCTCAGAAATAAGAAGAAAGGAAATTTTCAGCAATACTTCAAAATTCATTTGCCTTTTTGTAAAAAAAGAACAAACACCAACGTTCATTATTATAAAATAGCCTCCTTCACTCACTACTTTTATGCCACTCCCCCAGAAGCCTAGATGCCTGAACTACATGATTTTATCAAATTTATCTTGTTGTCTCTACTTGTTACTCAGTGCCTATTGCAGCAATGCAAACAGAAGGCAAATCAGCCAAGCGACTTGCTAGCATATTTAGCCAGCTTTCTCTCTGACACTGGAAAATAATAACAGCTTCATCTTCCAGTAGACTTGTTTTCTTTTCCCTGTGTGTGTTTTAAAAGTGCTGTTTTCCCCTGCTGCTGTAGGGTCACATGATCAATACTGACAAAATGTAAGGGGTTGTATTTACAAGATATTCTTATAAAAATGCCAAAGAGAAGTCAGAGCCTAAGGAACAACAATACTTACGATTTGGAGAGATTCCAACAAGTAATACGGCTCAAGCCCATTTTCTAAGCTGTGAATGAGCTTCAGTTATTTGGGAAGTTATGATTTTAGATGTGTTTGGGTAGATATGTTGCTTTGCCTCCAAGCACTAGGGGAGGGAGGAAAGAAGGAGAAAGATGCTCAAGGAGAAAAACCCCTTTGGAGGAAAGACCAAATTGTTGGAAACCTCTGAAGTGTTCGCATTAATGTCATGTCATTACACCGTATTGCTGCACAGGTTAATATAATTGGGTTACTGTGTGTGAGCAATGATCCATAGCATGTTATGGCACTGAAACAAATGACATTTAACCAAGAGATTTGTAAGGCACCTTGTTATCTGCATGGTGAGCAATTGCAACGGAGAGTCAGATTGCTAGACGAGCGACTGACAAATTAGTTGTTGGGTTTACTGGACAGCTTGGATTTATAACCACACAATTCCAACATAATTTATTAGATCCATAAACAGACAGATCCAGTGTTTTTACTTAGATTACACTCTTATTGCTGCCTCTGATCCTGTCCCGTTTGCAGTGCTGTTACAGGCTGATTGTATTATTCATGTAACACCCAGTCCTTGGTTGGGGGCAAGGTGAGCTTAGATCAATAAGCTGCAGGTTTCTAGCAACAAAAATATCTACAGCCCAGTTTATAAAAAAATGATTTTCAGATGAGTATGTTCCCACACTCCAACTTTAGTCTCTCCAAGGAGGGAAGGATGCAAATAGAAGGGATCGGTAAAAGATGCAGATTCAGTTCAGAAAAAGATCTTCTCTTTTTGCCTCCTGGTAGAACAGACACCAAAGCCCCTTGCCTGTATGTTAAACAATGAAGACAAACAAACTGTGTGAGATGTAGGGGGGGGAAGGGCTCGGTCCCACCTGGATGGTCATGGTGGTCTGTTTCCACCTTGGCCTCTGGGAGAAGGACATCTCTCCATTTTGCTCTGTCTCTTCTGGTCTGGGCTGGAGAGCAGAAAGCTCAGCGTCGCCATAGCTGCAGGACAAAGCTATGTCCTTTCTGGAAGGGCTTTCTTTAAAAACTCATTGAAAAGGAACCCACAGCTTCCCCAGGCAGATTATTCCAAATCTTTAACTTGTGTCAGTTCCCCAATACCTATCTACTATGACTTAGGTCAATGACTTCTTTTTCTTTCCCCCGGGACAAAGAAAAGAAACAATCATCTCCCTCTTTACAGCCCCTCTAACAGATTAGCGGACAGCTATCGGGGATGTCACCAGCACGTGCCCCTAGCTGCAACCCTGCACCTTGCCTTTCCTCTTCCTACCTTGCACAAATCCAAATCTTCGCCCTTTCTCCAGCAGCTGTTTTGCAGCCTCACAGCCATTTCCTTTTGCAGTCACTACTGTGTCCAACATCACTGGTGGCACATGGTGCCCAGAGCTGGATCCAGGCTTCCCTGGCCCTCAGGAGGTCGGCTCAGGGGAACAAGTGTGTCCCTCTAGTTCTTTCCATTCGAGGAAAGCATGAAACCTCACCTGTGTTTAGAGCCTTGGCTCGCGCCAAAATTTTTATGAGGTGATAAAATGATCACCTTTGGGCTCATGGCTGCTGACTTAGACCAGAACTACAAGTCCGAGACTACCACCCAAGAGAGTACTCTTGCTTCTAATCCAGCTGGCATCTTGGGATCACTTCCTTGCTTTCCAGGTTAGAGGCCAGTTTTGTTTGGGCTGGATAAACTCTGGAGACATGCCCAAGATTTTTGGATGTTCCCCCACAGAAAATCTGACCTCCACTTGTTTTGGAAGTTTGCCTCTCCAGATAGGATTTTAAAACTCCTCTCATAGGTTGGTTGAGTCAAAAATAACGTGGGATGGCTTGTGAGGCTGGCTCTGAGTTTCAGCTGTAAGCTGGTAAATGCTTGGAGTTAAGTAATGAAAATAAGAGAGGAGTCCAACCTGAATCAAAGCGCTGGAAAGCCATGAACTGTGATGGAGTTTGAAATCCCAAGTTAAGATGTGGAGCTGAGTGAGCATCTCTCTGCATATGCTTGGGCTGAGCCACACTGCTGATAGCGAAGAACCCAGGACTGAGTTTGTAATTTGTAACTTGAGCAAACTGAATAGAAAACACTGGCATCATGGAAAAAGTGCTGGAGAGGACATGGCTGGGAGTGGAAAACAGGACATGGTCTTGCTGCTACTAACTGGTGCAGCTCCAGTCCCTCACCCGTAAGTGTAGCTAAGTCTGTGCTGTGCACTGATTCTGAGCACAGCTCTGCTCTTCGCTTGCTCCATAGCTACAGCCGCTAACAGTCTTGCTGAACAAGTCCATCAGGGGTTCCCCTCCTGTAAAGCTATTATTGTTAAAATAAACATGCATTTAGCTTCACCATATAATATTTCACAAGCCTGAGGCAGAGCAGTTGGAACGCATCTCCCCCAGCCTTGAAATAGGAGGCAACACGAATCGACGCGTTGGAGCGTTTTCAAGGTAAACACCGAAGGATTTTATTGATGCAGGCTTTAGTGTGGCTGTCACTGTGGCGGGGGTGCTGCGTGCTGTGACATCTCTATGCCTGAAATAGCACAGTGCAAGCTGATCCCAACTACCACTCTTTTAAATGTATCTAACAACCAGCTGCTGGAGGAGTTTGGTCTGGTTTAGTCAGATGTGCTGGATACTTCAGTGCATGCCTGAACCAGTGTTAAACCCTGACTGGACTGAAGTATCAGAAAAACAAACCCTACCTATCCCTGCTTGATGTCTTCCTGAGCGGTTTTTGATGAGCTGCTTTCTTGGAATAATATTTGATTAATTTTTAATATTTTAAAATATTACAGGCCAAGTTCATGCCTGGTTTAGCATCACTTCAATTAATCTACCAATGGGTAAAGCTAGTGAAAAACTTAGAACTAAAACAGAGCAAACCAGCATCCTTTCTTGTTTTCTTTGAAGCAGGTTCTATACAAAGATGCAATAGCAGATTTTATATAAAAGTGCCTAATTAAAGCAAGCCCCCAAACTATGCATTTTCATTTTGCAGTGTTCAAGAAGAAAAAAAACACTCCTACTAATAATTACTGAAAATGAAACTCAGCAGGGTGAACAAAAGGAAATATGGATGGCAGTGGAGGAGGAGAGATGCTCGGCATATGGAGGGGTTAACTAAATCTGAGCCTCTGATAATGCTATCGTATTTGCCAGGGAGACTGGGGAGAAAATCCTAATGGACCTACTGGAAACTGTTAATGCATATTGGTTATGTGTACAAAAAGGACATGAAGCCAACAGAAGTGGCTAATGAAAAATTATGTGAGCATTCAGCAGTGAACATTATTCAGAGCCCTGATGGTGGCGGAGGGATGTGAATGACGCTGGTCAGGTGAAGAACTGGAAAGCCTGGTACAGTATCACCTTTCAAACTGAGTGCTGCCAACACACTTAGGGAAATGTTGAATCATAGCTGGAAGATGAGATATAGCTTTAGGGAGATGTAGAGAGGCATGTTCCTAGTCTACACTTCAACCCAGAGAAAGCACTCGTTTGTTTTACAGGTGAATAAATAACCATTTCCTTGAGCAAACCCAGTCATCTAGTAGCATGCAATACTATTACTTAGGGTTTCATCACAAGCAAAAATTCGTGCCTGTTACCACTAATGGGAAAATCTCATGGCTAGACGTAAGACAACTCCTTGTTGCTCCCAGACACTTGGATTATCATGGCTTTGGGCACAGGCTCTCTTTGTACATTACCTACCCCAGTGGGAGCTTGCTTTGGGATGGAAACCTCCATGTGTTGCCACAGAAAAATACACATATGGTCTTGAATATCCCAGCTGTAGCTTTCTCATAGACAAAGGGAGGTGAAAATGTTACATGTATTTCTAGAAGACTTGGATTGTAGGAGAAAGAGCTTTAAAAAGTTGCTATTACTACTGAATTTTCCTCTGTATTTTCACTGAAATTTCAGGAAAGAAAAATGCAGCTCCCTTTCCCAATCAACTCAGCAGGATATTGCAAATCTCAAAAATTTCAATTTAGGGATGGGCTTTCTTGCCCTCCAGTTAGTTGTCAGCATCAGCAAGGGCATTAAAAGACCAATTTGTGTTCAAGATAAGAAAGAAAATTCTCCTTTCTGTTGCTGCCATGAGGCTGAGATGGAGAAACTGTGGAGACAGACATGCCCAGTTGTGACCTATCTGCTGAGGTGGCCTCCGAAACTCATTCGTCTCATGGCCACGATCCTCCGTCATGTCACCATTTCTATGGAGAAACCAAAGAGGGAGCCAGAAAGTGTTCTGCTGTCCTTTCCCTGTGTTGGTAATGCTTTGGGCTATATAGTGTTACTTTAGGTCTTTGCTGGTTTAGGCCTCATTTGAGGAAATCATGGACTATCTTTCTTGAGAAGGGATGATATTTCCCTTAATTTAAATAGCTTTGAGCAAACAAGTACCAATTTGGATGTACTTTCCCATTTAATATTTGTGTGATTTATGCTTCCAAGCAACCCTTATGCTCTCCTGTTTACATGCCCTCAAAGCTAATTTTTTAACTACAGTTAATCATGCTGAAGCAAAATATAACTCACAGCGAGACGATGCTGGCCAACTTTTATAACTTGGGCTACCGTATTGGATGTCAGCTCTGCTGCTAAAAATAACTACCCTGGGACAGGTGCCTTCCCTGGCCAGCAAAATTTAATGCCTCTTTTTAAAATCCTGGCCAGAAGAAGCCTTAGACGGGAAGGGAAGAGACCCTTTAGCATTTACAGGGGAAAGGATTGGTATTCCCAGTCCAGGAACTGAAAGCTGCTTGTTTGAAGTATTGACAGACAAACTGGCTGGACACAAAGCAAACAGCAGTGACTCAGAGTACTCTGCCTTTCTACCCTGGTCACAGTTTAGGTTGTGAAGTGGCAGCCTGAGTAATTTCTAATCTGTAAATGCTGTTGTTTGCTGTACCACAAAAGAAAGTCCATTTGCAGCTCCAGAAAACAGCTCAGTAATAGGCAGGTGGGACCCAGAATTAAGGAAGGAGCAGGACAAATTCTTTGTGCTATGTCCCTTTCTCTGCACAAAAAATCTTTCAACCTCCTCCTGCACTGGATGGAAAACCCCAACCCCCTGCCCTAGCTGCAGTCCTTGATGTTCCTTTAACCAGGTACCCACTCATCAGCATCCAAATGCACCAGGCAAAACCACACACCAGCAGCAGCCCCGGTGCCAGGGTGAGACCTGTATCTTCATTTTTTGAAGCCTGAAGCAAGGAAGAAATGAATAGAGAAATGTGAGAGAAGGAGATCAAGGGGTCTGCTAGCAATTGAGAAAATAGCCACAAGTGCTTTTTCTCTGAGAGTTTGGCAGAAGGACATGGCACTGCCTGTACAATCCATCTGCAATAGGGATGCACACTGTGTTCACTCTCTTAAACGCACTCAATGTTTTAGCAATATAGCTGGCGATACATAAAAAAAGGGTGTTTAACTGCATTGGCTAGTCCGGTGAGCCAGGGAGGAGAGGGGAACTGAGGGTTAGCCACAGCTAGCCAAGGGTTTCTCTTTCCTGGGAGGTTTAAACTATCCAGCTCAGCTGCAGCAGGCAGCAGTGTCCTGGTGGAGCAGAGGTCTGCGCAGGCTGCAAAGCCTGTGGTTAACCCTGCTGAGCACCATGGCTGGTGTTGCAGGATTGCTCTCGGGGTGCGAGTGAGCCTGTCTAAACCAACAGCTGCTGCGGAGATGTAGGGGAAATTGCAGACATGATTTCTCTCCATCCTCTCTAGATGCGAAGTCCTGCTTAATATCACATTGGTTTTCTGCATAGTATTTTTTTCCCAGTGGGATGAGAAGCCTTCCCAGGTGGTGGGATATAAGTATCCCTGGAAACTTGTCAGCCACAAGGGAGTGAACAAGTAGCTTCAGCAAACAGAAACTATCAGGTTTCTCACACCTCCCCTGAGACATCCCAGCTATGTGTAGCACCACTTCCCTCCACCTGCAGCTTCCAGGAGCCTGCATTGCCTGGACTGTGCTAGAAAGCAAGGAAACAACCCGGCTCCAGGAGAGCAGCCTCCTTTCCAATGACCCTTTTGCTTGTCCTTCTTGTCAGAAGTGTCCTTTGCTGCTTTCGGGTACAAAACCAAACCCAACCAGATTTTCAGGGACTTCACAACAACTGTTCCCAAGCCCTGCACCCGCTGTTGGCAATGCAGGGAATGCCGAGTTGTGGGTCTGGGGGGGAGCAAGCAGGAATAATGCACATACCTCCTATCGCACCATGCATGACTTTTATGTGCTTTGAGCCAAATTATTCATACCTTGTTCCTCACTGTTACAACACCAGGAAAAAAACCAAACCAAAACCCAACTTGTAGCTCCAAGTCCTCCTTTTCCGCCAGGGCAGGAGAGAGGGGGAAATACCTCTGTATAACACCTGACAGTCTACAGAGGAGAAGTTTTTTCTGTGGTTGAGTCCTAGGGCCAAACACATCATCTGGAAGGATACAAAAGCTTTTACAGACTGTCATTTTCTAGCAGTTATAATTTCACACACATTTACCTAAGGACAATTCTGAAAAACAAGAAAAATGACAAGGAAACAAATTATATTTCTGCCTTTAACCAGAACACCCAGATCTGGAGTCACATTGCAATTGGTTACCAGAAGGACCATAGTGTTGCTGATTATTTATTTTGAGTGGCAAATGCCTACAGAGCTGCGCAACCTTTGTTTTTGAGGTAGCAGCATGTGTTCTGCAAACTCTGACATCTGATTTTATTCCTTTTTCAGGCTTTACATTTGGAATTTGGCTTTGTTACCAGGTTTCTGCAGAAACGTGTTGGTGAGATAACTTTAACTGTTGTGCTTAATCTTACCTGGTTAGTTTTATTTTTCTTTCATTCGTCACCACCCCCTGAAGTTCAATATCTGTAAGACAAAACAGAAGAAAAAATTTAACTGCTAATCTATTAAAAGTCGAGCTTGCTGACAATGACACCTTTTGTTAGAACCAGCTTCCTGCATAGAATGAGATTAAGAGCAGCCTTGGTTATTTTTATTTGCCTTCCCTTGAAAATCATTGTAGATGCTTTTCAGATAGCAAATGCAATTAAAAACAAAACAAAACAAAACAAAACAAAACAAAACCCCCAAAACCAGAAAAATTACTTCATAATCAGAATGGGTGTCTTTAAGAAGATATTCCATTTCAGAGACCAACGTAAGAGGTAAATTATAGACTGCCAAGTGCAGGAAAGGCACCAGTTTCTTTGTAGGGATGTAATTAATGAAAAAGGTTTACTCAGATTGCCACAAACCAATGGACAGAGTTCAATATATAGTTGACAATGCCAATATCTCTGTTCAGCATAGGTATTCTATCATTTTTCCTCAATAAAGAAACTTCTAAATGTGAGTTTGATTCCATATGTGACTCCAAAGACATCTGGTTTTCCAGTGCCAACTCTGCACAAAGGGCCAGGTTTCCCACTGTGTAAATCTACGTAATTCTATTGACGTCAGTAAAGTTGCATCAACTTTAAACTGGGTGATCTGCCCAAAGCATCTTTTTTGTCTACGTGGTGTATAATTGAGACACATTTTTACAAAGATGAAGAATGGGAAGCATAATGCTTTCTGGTAGACAAAACAGATATTGTTTCTATTTCTAGGCTGTCCCATTTATTTATTAATTGCTGACTAAGAGCTGCAAGTAGAGGAGACGGTACTTGTGTATATGTTCCAGGAATAGCTGGTGTTGAGGTTAAAGATCCCCTTCAAATATCCTATGAGAAATGGAAATATTGAAGTGTGTTACTGTTATGTATATAGAGATTTTATAAGGACGTCCTTTTTCTTTACACCCTTTTCTTTTCTGGTGTGTTAGGCCTTGTACAAGTTTGTAGTAAAACACAGAATCATAGAATGGTTTGGGTTGGAAGGGACCTTAAAGATCATCCAGTTCCAACCCCCCTGCCATGGGCAGGGACACCTTCCACTGAACCACGTTGCTCCAAGCCCCATCCAACCTGGCCTCGAACACTGCCAGGGATGGGGCATCCACAGCCTCACCGGGCAACCTGCTCCAGCGCCTCACCACCCTCACAGTGAAGAACTTCTTCCTTACATCTCATCTAAATCTACCCTCTTTCAGTTTAAAGCTATTACCCCTTGTCCTATCAGTGCTACCTGCCTCAAAGCATCTCACTGTAAGTAGCCCAGACAAATGAGTAAGAGAAAACAGATTTTTCTTGACTTGTCTTACTTTCATATACTGCATAAATACATTGCCAAATACTGCCAAATACCTTGACTGGTTTGTAAGTGTTTCCACAGATTTTGGTTCAGTAAATGCACTTTTGTTATCTAATATTTATACCGCAGGAACAGCCAAAGCCATGTTCTGACACCATTAGGAGATGACAGTGAACGTGCCTTCAGAGACCTCCTTAATCTTGATCTAGTGTGCAAAGCTAAGATTAGTAGGGGAGTCACACCCTACCTTACCCCTTTAGATTTATTTTAACTCTTCATTTTCTGGGTAACACTGTTTTGAAGTGATAATTGCAAGATCCTCATGTCCGGTTTACGATATACTTGTGACCACTTTGAAACTTAGCTCCATCATACATAGAATAGGTAACATTTTATTCTTTATGAGTAGATCATCTGGGTTTATGGGTGATGACAACAACCTCCGTGAAAAGTAGATAATGAAGTCAGAACCATTGACAGTTGTATTTTATTTTGGGTTATCCAACCAGCACTAATTGCTACCTGTTTTAACAGAATATGCTTTCATCAGTATTTTGACCCAAGATCTTAATTTGGTACAAAGTCGAAGTCCTGTCCTAGACAGCTACTCCAAATTAGGTCACACAAAGGAATCCAGCATCTGTGCGATAGTCCAGGTCACACTGCTATTTGTGGAATGGATACTAGTACAGTCTTTGTGAGTGCATGATATATGAACTGTATGTATTTCCTTGATAAATTGTTTTTAAATATTTCCTCCTTTTTATTAATTGAAGAGGAAACTCATGCATCAATGACATTTTTATGCTGGTTTACACATAAATTATTTCCCTGCAATGTTCATTTTTATTATTATTGCCGATATTATAGCAAATGCATTTTTTTTGCCTTGTAAACAAGATTTTGCTTACAGCTAAATGAAAAGAGGAGAAGTTAATCACGTTGAAATAATAGGTTTAAAAAGGTAATTCAGTAATGTTTGGCTGATGTTTAATCTTCCCCAATAGAAGCCATGCCGAGAGAAATGACAGAAATTCTGTTTTTGTAATTAAACAGTATTCATCACTAGCAGGGCAGCTGAAGGAGAGCTGAAATACTGCAGTGACTGCCTATTCCTGGCAAAGCCTTCCAAGCAGGGACTTCAAGGTTTGTTAAGTGGCAGTGGTGGCTGCAAACCTTGAAAATGAAGAGCATCATCATAGCTATCAGTATAAGAACTTGACATTGTGGGTCTCTTCATTATGTTTCCAGGAGGGAGTGAAGTTTTTTCTGAGCCCATTAGAAAAGATGCCTACCATCAGATGTGTCTGAAAACAGCACCCACCTCTCAGCAGAAGAATAGAAATAATCACCCCAGACATGTCTATGGGCCTTTTTCCCATGAAATCTCAATGTCTCACCGTAAAATGTTTTTCTGTAGGATAGTGCCCAAAAGAAATTGTATATTTCTTGCTTTTGAGATGGAGAACTGAGGTTTGCTGGTAGCATGCAACTGAGCATCTCCATCCTTGAAGATCAAAAGGGAATTAATGACTGTTCAAGGGTCTAAGCCTCACAAGTTGTTTAAGATCATGTAAGAAATATGTAGCAGAGCTGGGTCTTGAAGCCAAGCTTCCTAAATTAACTTTTTTACAACTTCATCTCCATAGAAGAACCTTCTTTTCACACTGCTGCTAGCATCCATTCTGGACTCTTGGACCTACCCCTTGTTCCTTCCTGTGTGAATATGACTGTACTTTCCTCTAGTCACAACATGTTTTGTCTCAAGCATTGTGTTACAGGAGGAAAAGATTCAGTGAATAAGCTCCTGCCACCTTCACTGTTTGGTTTCTGAGAGTTGACTATTCCAGCAAGCAAAGTCAAGTTTGTGAAGTTGTATCAGACTCCCAGGCCCTGCTGACCAGTGTGCTGCAGAGCACTGTAGAGCTACTGCATTTAGGTGCTACAGCCAGAAAACAGCTTTTTCACTTGTAGTTTTTTTGCCATTTGGGTACCACTTACCCAATTAACTTTGAACTTTTGTGAAGAGCCTATGTTTGACATCTCACCTGCCAGCTTTGAGGACAATACTGAGATTTTGTGGTGGCTGTCAAAAACCTGACTCCTTGCTTTGCACCTTTTGCAACCAAGTTAATACTCATGCCCATGAGGTAGAAGAGAAAGCAGAAAGCAATCTCCAGCATGCATTTCCTTAAAGAGCTACCTGAAACTGCTCATCTGCCTTCCTTGTAGACAATCAACAAGTTTCTCTTCTTTCATGTGTAATCCATTTCCAAATGTGGAATCAGGGGCATAGTTTTACCTAAAGTCCTAGCAGAGTCCAGTCTGTTCTCACTGGTCTTCAACACAAGGGGCTTCACCACATCCCTAGGCAATCTACTGACGTGAAATGGCAGTTATGGTTATAAGACCATTTTAAGCACATCTTCTGGAGTTTTTCACTTGCCAGGTTGTTTATTATCAGGAACTATATTTCATATTTCCTGATCCACTTCATGAGTTTTTCAAAGTGGGCTCATACCCTAAATCTCCCTTACTGGAAGGGTGTCTGAGCTTGACCCTTCTGTCCTGAGGGGACAAGCTTGCTATATTTATTTGTGCTGGTTTGGATACAGTGTGTTCTGATCTTGCATGCCTCCTTGGTAAAATGCGTAATTACTGCTGTTATACCGTAAGTGACAATAAAGTGACTTTTAGGAAAAATAGTTTTCA
This sequence comes from Buteo buteo, assembly GCF_964188355.1. Taxonomy (NCBI): domain Eukaryota; kingdom Metazoa; phylum Chordata; class Aves; order Accipitriformes; family Accipitridae; genus Buteo; species Buteo buteo. The sequence continues at coordinate 67,876,735 of NC_134172.1, forward strand.
AACACTGCCACAGACCCACCTGGGGAAAGTCTAGATTAGTTGGATGGGGAATGGCTCTTGGGAAAAAGGTTAATTTGCTTGTGGGTGAGGAAGTTCTGTCAGAATCACACTGGCAGTTATTGCATTAAAACAGCAATATCAAGCCTGGATCTGATCCCTAGCCAGTCACTCTGAATCCATCATCTCTAGTTTCAGGTCTGTCTGCTCTTCCTTAGCACTTTTGAAAGAAATCCAGCAAGGGACAGGACCCAGGAGTCCAAATCCCACAGGGACCAGTGGAAAGATCAGAAGGCTTTGAAGCTGGTCCACCTCTAAGTCCCCTGCCGTATGTTAGCTGCACACTCTCTTTCCATGCTTGAGTAAGCATATAGTTCCCAGCCGCTCAGAAGCACAGTAGTTTTTTTGCATTTGTCTTTAAGTTTGCTTTCTGCCTGGCAGCTGAACGGGCAATTTGCAGCTCCCCATGAAGAGCAAGCCCAGTGGGCAAATGGCATTTAGTGTGTGAGCTCTGAATGAAAGTTACATTTCCTTTTTTTCCCCTCTGTAGTTTGAACCTCAAGCAAACTTCCCCCTGCAGCTCTGGAAAACATAAACAATCAATTTGCTGTTAGAAACCAGCATGATCAAGCTTTGATTTGTGATTTTCTAGGGAAGAACCATATCATCCTTCAATGAGATGATCTGCATGTTGGAGTCGCAGAAGCAGGTCAGTCTCAAACAGCATCTAATTAGGCAGATTTCTGTTGTTTAGCCAAGCAGATGTATGCATCGCTAAACATTAGATGCTGCATCATCCAGTTACAACAGCTTCTAGCTCCTTAAAAATGCAGAAATAAGAAATCTCCTTTGCTTATTGGCTGGTGCTTTGACCCATGCAGTAGTGATCACTTCCAAGGTATCAGTAAGAAAATTAACGAAGTAGCTGTGGAGGAGCTACTTTAGTGGTTCCCCAGCTTTGGGATCTGTGTTTAAACCATTTCCTAACAGAAGGAAAGCAATAAAAATGCTTGATTCTTTCCCCAGGCAGGTTTTCATTCTCTCCCACCCTCTTTAAGGTCAGATTAACTTTTTCTCAAGGAATTTTGAAGATAATCTGGCATAAACCGTATTTGATGGAACAAGGATTCTCTTCAAACAATGCTATTCAGGGGCCCAGTTTGTCAGTTCCTGTACATGGTCCTGGTTGGAGGTGCCAACAGTAGTAACTCCAGTAGCATAAGGAGACAATTATCTGCCTAAAAATGCCAAGCCCAGGCTTTTCCTCAGGGCATGCTGCAGCCAAGCCTTGCTGGCGCCTTCCTTTCACTGGGAAATGGCCAAGAGTACAGCAGGCCCCATGCTGCACCATTCCCATCATGTCCCTGTGTCAGGATCCCACATCACACTGTTAACACCATGTCCCAGTGTCAAGAGCATTACTTAGAGCTTCCTAGAGGTGGCCTACTTTTTTGTCCAGTAGGACTGGTGAAGATGATGTGCTCTTGGCATATATCATCTTCTTTTTATAGTAAGCTGATTCAGAGAGAGTTGGGTGCCTAAACACCAGTATCTAGTACCATGTTCACCTGTGCTCATAGGTGACTGAGTCATCTGCATGGTCCTCCTGGTAAAAAAATAGTTTCTGTCTTGATGTATTATTACTTTCATTTTTACTAAGCAGCTTCAGCTTTTATGTCTCACACACCTTTCTGGAGCGTGGGACAGTTTACACTCAGAAATCACAGCAGTTTAAAGTAAGGATGATCCCTTGTGACCCTGTGTTATGCATCTGACCAAGGTCTCACATGATGCAACAACTTTGCTAAACAACAGATCACAGTGTGTCGTAGGAAATATAGCATGAACAGAGCAGGGGAGTTTAACGCATAGAAACTACTGTTTGCCTAATACACAACAACCCCTTTCTAAATCAAATACTTTTTACCCAACCTAAATGCTTTATTATATTCTTTTTTTGGTGAAAAAAGTCTGATTTTTGTGTAAGAGAGAACAGCTTTTCTGTTTTCATAAAAATGGAAGTTTGCTTTTCCAATTTGCTTTCCTTAGAGTGTTCAATGGGACTGACTGGACAGAGCATCTGCAGTCACTGTCCTTACCTAAAACTATCAGCATCAGCCCAGTAACCTGTTTGAGAATTACCTGAACTCGGTGCATAAGGGATTTTTTTTTTTTTTTTTTAACAGAGCACTATGTATTACTAAGTTTTTACAAGGTTATGAAGATGTTTTTACCGAGGAACATTTGCAAGTTTCAGATGGCTGGCAGATGTGTTAAAGAACATATGATTCAAATAGAAAACCTTTCTTTTTATTGCTGAAACACTAATAAGAGTGCACTTTAATATGCCTTAATGTGTTACTCCTTAATTGACAGCAGATGTTTCCTGAACAGCATTTTTTAAAAGACGTGCCGCACTTCAAAACAAGAAGAAATAAAGCCTTACTGTACATACAAGAGCTTCCAAAAACAACGCCTCCCCTTGCCAATAATTGTTTATAAAAACAGCTTTCCAGATTATTTGAAAATCAATATTAAGTCCTGTGGAATATGTCAGAGTAAATCTGATGTTATTTCAACAGAACCTTAACATAGCTAGTGTTCAAGGTCTCCTTTTGCTTTCCCTCCAGTCTCCGAAATGGGAAACATCATCTAGCCCTTGATGCCTGATCAGAAGAGAATGGGAAAAAGCAGTCATGTCAATGGGAAGCCAACTGTCCATCTACTTGGTCAGACAGAGAAAACTTCCAGCAGAACCAACTACACCTCTGAAATTTTACTCAAGGAGCATGAAGATTATTTTTCGTGCTTACATGTAAAATATTCCAAGCTTTGGAACCTCCTCATACCCTGTCTGCTGGCATGATCTCACCAAGACAGGAGAGGTCAGTCCTTTGACGTGTTGATTCCACAAAGCTAGGCTACAAATGTCAAGGGATTGTCATCAATGTGAACATGATTGCAAGTACTTCTATCATCACAGGCCAGACAAAGAGAACGTTTTTCCTCATTATCTTGCCAAAGTTCTTCTCTAACTCCAAATCAAAGCAGCTGTCTCAAGATGTCTCAAAGCATGCGGAGTCCCTCGCACCATCTTCAGCAGTGTCCCAAGTACTGAAAATTTGTAAATCTGGTTATTACTGGTAATGGGTGTGACTGCAAAGGGCTAGAGAGGGCTCAAGGTATATCAGAAAAGAGGAGAAAGAAAAGTAATGCAGCCCCAAGATTCCAAAATCTCTTGGCAGTCTGAACCGACTCTTTGCAGTGCAGAACCAGTCTCAGAACTGAAGTCCTGCCCAGTGCTGCTGTCACCGGTGTCGCTGCAAACCCTTCAGCAGGTCCTGTGTGACACAGGACAGGTCACAGTCACTCGGGGCATTGGCTCTGAAGAGATTGACTTCAAATCCTCTCAGGCATCAGCCAAAGACCGACATGCTCATGTGATAAAGGCGGAGTTAATCTGAAATCAACTTAGTTTATTTCTCCTTCCCCATCCCTTGAAAGGTTAATAACATTTTTATTTCCTTGGCCTTAATTTTCAGAATATTTCCACCATGTGTTGTTCCAGGAGAGGTCTAGCGTTGGAAAGCACACACTGGTTTGCTCAAATCAAAGTGAGATGAGCCTGGCGCTGGGCAGGGGAGGTCATGCCTCTGGGAGCCCTGAGCTCCAGGCAGGTCCTGGACTTGGGGTGAAGGTGGCTCTGCTGCAGGAGAAAGGCCATATGTTTGGATCCACTGAACATTTTTTGCAGACCTAATGCCTGCAAAGGCATTAAAAGGAAAAATAATCAGCAGCATGAGGCACAGCAGCAAAATAAGAAAGAACATGGAATTTTATTATCTTCAATAAAGGAGGGAGATGAACATAATCAAATTATTGATGGGTAAAGATCAGAGGAAGATCATCCTTTGTAAGCAGAGTATCAGCCTTACCAACCTCAGGAGACCTGCTGATGTCCTGGGAAAATAAGACTGGCAGAATTTACAGCACTTCTCCCCAAACCCACCCAGGAGCAGCCCTGAAGCTCCCCATCCCTCCAGCGCAGTGTGCGCTGGGCCCCGAATGCGGCTGTTTGATGTGTGTGTAATTGTAACACACTGGGTTCCCCAAAGCATGCTGTGAGCTGCGATTTGTGGTAACAAATGACAGAATCTTTAAATACAGCCAAGCTGTGGTCAGTGTTTATTTATTTTTATTATGTAAACAACCCATTGCTTTGGGTTATTACAGTTTAGCTTTAAAAGCACTCGATCATTTAAAATGACTTGATGTTATCCGACCTTTTTTTTTAAAAACCTTGTTAAAATACTAAGTAATTGACAGTGCTTTTTGTTATCCTGCTTATAAAATACAAATCATTAGGGCAATAAATATTATTCGTCTAGAACTGATGCAAACCAAATGTTTTCTTCCTTAAAATACCCATAAAAGTGAAGTTTTATCTTCCATCTGGCAATGCCTCTTATGCCAATATGTTCTGAGTGGAATTGCATTAATAAGAAGACATCAAGAGAAATATGTTACTTGTATCCTTTAATATGCCTTTGTAAACTGAGATACACGTTGGCCTTCTATCAATAAGCATCTCTACCTGTGGGTTTTGAGAAGGATTAATAGAGAAGAACTATTATAGGATGAAAGGACAGAGCATGCTGGGAGAAAAATGAAAATCAAACATCCACCAGTGCATACACTTCCTTCCAGGATAATATTTAGATTTTATTTTATTTTCTTAATTTAAATATATATATAAAAAAATAAAACATTTAATCTGGTTTTAGATAGCGCACATCTGCACTGCAATAAGGCCATTTTCAAAAGTACAGCTCTCAGTGGGATATTTATTTAATTCGTATTGGTTTTGGACCTCAGCCTATAATGAGAAAAGATATGGGCACATGCTAGAGACGGTGGCTGCGACTTGGACTTTTTTGAACATTAAAGCAGAAAAAGCCTTTGCATGTAGGAAGGGTTTAGTGAAAATTCAATAACTTTTGCCTCAGACACTGTGCTTCAGAGCACTAATAAAGACAAGAGAGAACTGACACAGACACTGAATTCACGACCGAGCTGCCTGCAAAATGCCAGCCAGTTCTGGCAGGCATTTCCCAGCCTTGCTCTCTTCAGATACTTTTCACCTTTCTGTTCAAATTTGATTTCAAAACCAATTTCCACCTCCCTCACATTATGCACAGCTGAAGTGTATAGGGATGGTCTCTCTATGGATGCGTCCGACTCCACACCTCCCTTTCTGCGTTGGTCAAAGATGTGTTTGTTTAAGTTGTTACCTCCCCAAACTGAGCTAAAACTGCTGGGTACTACCACCGGTGCTTGTGACCATCTGCCTTTGCAGCCTCCCAGAGTACAGCTGCAGCACCGTGGCTTGCCCGTTACATGAACACTGATGGGTTTGCACCAGATTCATCAGGTTTGAGTGAGTTTTAGCACAGGGGAAAGGGCAGAAGGCTTTCCCCAGGAGGCTGGGGGGGCAGCAGGGTCCGTGGGCAACCTCTGGGGCAGCTGAGCGTTGCTCCATCAGTCCTGCTGCTGTGTGGATCAAAACCAGAAGTGAAGCAGGGAAACGTTCCTCGGCCAGAGACTGTACATCTTTTCTTTACTGTGCTATTGTGAATCTTACCCATTTTGCTGCACCTTAGGGCCCAATTCAATGACTAAAATTGATTTTTTGGTACTTCAGTGGCCATGTGTGGGAACCAGAGGTATTATTTTTTTATTGAATACAACCCTTAGAGCAGTAGCTCACAAGCTCTCTTCAGTACCCTATAATAAAGTAATACCAACATTTCCCAGCTCTTCATAACTTCATTACTCTGTGTCTCTTTGGGACGCTATCATCTCTTACCCAGACTCTTTCATGGATGGTGGGTTTCACATCTGATGCTAAGTCTGAGACCCCCTCCCTTTTCTCTGTCTGTGTGCACGTATGTGTGAGCTGACACACGTGTACACTTTCTTACATACATGCTTAGAATTACTGGTCAGACTCTGCAGAGAAAATAGCACATCTATGTGCCAGTCAGAAAAATGCACTTGACTTTCGAGGAATTGTTTTCATTAAAGCAGGATCAGGACCTGCCTGCAGACCCAGAATTGTGAATGGAAACAATTTCCCTGTGCAGGAGTCTCAGCTGACACGCAGATGCCGAGCTCTGCGTTCCTTTCGGTTATGTTTTCCCTGAAACCATAAATAGTCCCTAAAGCCAACACAAAAACTCACTCTGCAGTGTTGCAGGGAGATAACAACCCAATTGCCAGCACCAGCCCCCAGCACCTCCTGTGCTTTACCAGCCTTGCTCAGCACGAGGCTGCAATGTGTCTCCCACATCCCTGGCTGACTTTGCACATCTCCCTCACATGGGGCAGAGGGTTTCCCTTATATATTGGTGCAATCCCGAGCATGACTATGCTTTGAGCTGTTGGAGCGCTCCTGCACTCCAGGCATGCGGTGATAACGAAGAGCAATTGTGGGAGCACACGCTACGTGTCACTCCCGTGATATCCTTAAATGTACTTTTCTCTCGTTCCTGCTATATCTTTGAAGACTGCTGGGATTAACATCCAGAAAAGATGCTGTAAATTTCGGTCTAAAATGAAAGTCTTAGGGAAAGCCATAGAAAGTTACAGCTGGAAAGATGTTAGAATTATTTAGGGCTTGATTTTCCAACATGCTCAGCCCTTTCTTCCCTTCCCAGCACTATTGAAATCAATGCATATTTTTTGAAAATCAAAGCTGGGTTAACAACTAAGGGTTTTTTAAAGATGGAGCAGTTGAAGCAGTGATTACTGGGGCAAGAGGAAATCTCCTGCAGGTATTAGTCTTACAGGACGGCATGCCAAAGGTTACTGTGGCGCTCGCGATGTGGAACGATGATGAAATACTATGGGAAAAGCAAGTCCCCCAGCTACAATGTATGCATTTGGTGGTCATGGCTATGCACCAGTTGTGATCAATGGGTGTAAAGTCAGGGTCAGGGCTGCAGCAGCCGGAGATGCTGGTGCTTTGCAATCTAGCTGGGCCCCAACCAAGGGGCTGAGTTTCCACAATTCATTTATCATAAACCAGCAATTTGCAAATGTTAGCACTTTTCCCACACATCATGAGCCCTGATGGACTTTAATAAAAGAGAGAGAGAGAGAGAGAAAGGGCCGGGGGGGGGGGGGGCTGGTGAAGAGAGAGAAGAAAACCTACATAATTAACTAAAGTTCTTAGAATGGATTTAATTGGGAAAACATTACCTTTTTGGAAGTAATTGCTGTACAGGTTTTCATTTGTTTTCTGTTTTTTTTACATTGGTTTCACATCAGTTAATTAGCCAGTTCTCTCTGTTGGTGGGGTTTTGCACCTCTCTCTTTTACCCTTATGGCTGCACAGGAATGATTTTCCAGTTTGCTTGACTCACACGGTCATTAAAATTTGAATACCTGCATTAATTTGGTTACTGAACTGCTTTCAAGCTAAAGGCCTCTAAATTGAAGGGGTAACAAAGAAGAATAAATTGTAAACAAAGCTTGAAAACATATGAGAGTGTGCAAACCCCCAGTTGTGCAGATGGTCACAGAGATGCTTGCTGGAGTCACTGACAGGCATCACCAGCCAGGTTCAGACACTCTGTGGAAGCTCTGAGGAAGTCCTGCTCTGGTTCTTGCCTGTCTCCAGTCTATAAATAAGTAGATGTGGCTGAAAGAATGAAATCTATGGATAGAGGAAGGAACAAGAGTTGACACTTTTTGCTAATATCAATGATAACATCACTTTAACATGATTTTCCAGGCATCTTTTCTCTCTAGGCTTGTATTCTTCTTCCCAGGTGGGCAATAACAGAGGTTTTGATGATAGGGATAAAACATTCAGAGCTGTGATTATCAGATTTTCTCCCAGTATTTTAGGAGAAAGTTGTTCCTCTCACTGAGAGAAGAAGTCAGAGGGTTTAGGTCACTTTGAATTTTTTATCCTATCTCTTGCAGCTTTGCCAGCTCATCTACCTCTCCGCATCCATATCCCATGTCTAATGCTAATCACCAGATCAGCGTGAACCTGTTCTGCAGCTCTCAGAGATGTCTTCTCTGGTGCTTTTCTCTCTTCTTGGCTAACCTCACAACACTTCAGTAGCTTTCCCTTCTCATATGCCTTGTGCTCCAAAGAGCACATCTATTGCTGATAGGAACAGCTGTCATTTTCTAACTCATAGATGCAATGCCAGCATCCTCTACTAGAAACAAGGGGAAGGGGCTGGGGGGAAGCCCTTAAAATGTCAGATCCATCTATTCAGCTAGTAAGAAATTTCTTCTTCTGAAAACCCTAAAGATCCACCTTGGGCTGGTGGTGACATCATAGCCAAGCTCTGTCTTTAGGGCTATGATGCCCTAAAGCCCTTGATAGCATTGTCAACTTGCATGTCAGGATGGCCCATCACTTGCTCCTTGCATTATTCACCAAACTGCTCAGAAGAGCCCAGGTTTAACCCTCCTGCCATTTCATAGGTGCTGGGCAGCATGAAGCTGACCTTTTGCAAGAAACTGAACCCTGGGATGTTTAATTTTCCACTGCATTGAGATAAAATGGATTCTTAAAGAGAAACGCAGTTTATATTCCTGTGTGAATAAGCAAAAAAGAGCAAAAGGAAAGTCCCTGTGAAAAACTTTGCAAAAATTGTATCTCGTCCAGTGTCAACTGCTCTCCTCAACTCCTTCAAGAGCTGTGAAGATGAAGAGTGGGAGGTGCCTACAGGAAAAGGAGCTAAATTCTAGCATTAACTAGATAAATACATCAGAAATAGTCTGTAGGTGAAGTGATAGAACAGAACTGTTTGGGTACATGTTTATTAGGATGGTTTAGGTAGAGCTGATCCTGCTTTGGAACAGAGATATCAAGTCAAGCAGCCTCCTGAGGACCATATGCCCTCCCTTTTTCCTGTCATCCAAACTGATTATCTCTCGACTAACGTAAGTACTCACAGCATCCAACACAGGGCATGAAACTGTCTACATTTTGTCTATGCTCCCTTGCTGATCAAGTCTACTGATTTCTGCTTTGAATCACCCTCTGGAAGGACTCTGATCAGTAGGTGATGGCACCCACGGAGAACTGATAGCCAGATTAGGGCAGCAATCCCATGAAATGACATTGCATGCAGCAGCCATTAGTATTAGATGAAGTAACGGACTGCTCTTGTTGGCCTTGGGCAGACTTCTTGGTGGCCTGGCACAGCAGAAGCAGAGACCTGCCAGGCTTGCACACATCACGATCCCCAGCAGAAAAGGACTTGATGTGAAGTCTGACCAGTTTGCCACCTTTTTCACTTGCAATTTGGTCCTACTATTATAAACCTCAGAAAATGTCTCTTCAGGGCCCAAAATATCATGCAGTTTGCTTAAACCTTCTTCCCCCAAAATATAGTTGTGGGGGTTTTTTTATTCTCTCATTTCCAAGGCTGCAGCACGTGCATTTCCCAGCCAGCCTCTGCAGTCAGAAGGGATCAGAGCAAACCCATCTTGCAATAACGCGATCCGTACGCTGTTGTTTGATTCCAAGAGTCATAGTTAGAAAACAACCCAAGACATGGAGGCAGCGGATGAAACCTCAAGAACTGGCAGCCCTGATGCTTCCTTGGAAATCCATGAAGCTGTGAGTGTCTCACAACCAAATCCCTCTTCCCGATTAGTGCCTGTGCTGGTAACGGTGCTCCTCGCGTGGTACCATTAGCACTGTGCTGAAGCACCTTCCCCACCTCCTTTCTAGCTCAGGCAATGGCCCGAGGTTGTACTGGATGTGAAATGAACCCCTCTTGCATAGTAGCTGAGCAATGCATATCTCTTAGTGCATTTTGTTTCCTTTAACGCATTTCTTTTTTTTTCTTCATGACCTGCTGCCAAAATCTCTTTGCTAATGTTTCTGCCACCATCGATGCCATGCAAGAAAAGTGTCTTTGTTAACACATTTAGGGCCTGCTTTTAATTTCTACAGTATTCCCTTTAATAACAATGTCTAATTAAAACATCTGTTAAAAAGTCTGTAACATTAACTTTACAGGGAGAATTTAATAGAATTATATTTGAATTGCAGCCATTTAACGGGTTTCCTAATTAGGCTGTTGAGTTTTTATTTTTTTTAACAAAAACATTACACAAATTAAAATCAGGCCCAGTTTTTTATTATTATTATTACAACACAGAGTGTGGTCAAAATAAGGCAGGCAGTATGTGATGGTGTGTGAAGGGTGAAAAAAACCAACATAGCAGCCGGTGACTGAAACACTAAAATGCATAAAATGAAACAAATAAGAAATGATATTTGAAAGGGGGAGGGGACCAAGAGACGAGTGGGGAAAAAAATTGTCTGGTCTTTTATTTGCATGCTTTTTTTCACACAAATCACTGTATCTCCCCCGAGGTCCTACCACCTTTCTTCTCTCCCCAGTTCTCACATCCCCAGTCTCCATCTGGGAGAAAATAGGGGAAGAAGCCTTGAAAAAATCTGATTTATGCCAGATTTGTGTTTGCCCACATTTCAGAAGCTTGGGTAGGTTTGTTTCTAGACTGATGTCCTCTGCAGATCTTTTAATAATGCTTAGCTTTTTATATAGAACTTTGCGCCCATTAACTAATTGACTTGCACAATGTACAGAAGTATGTAGCCTTCAGTACTTTGATTAGAAGCTTCATTCCTGAGCTTTCCAAGGCAGGATTTTTCAAATATTTTTAAATGTAAGTGTTGCAGTTTAACCCCAGCCAGCAACCAAGCACCACGCAGCCGCTCACTTGCTTCTCGCCCCCCCACCCCTGGTCAGATGGGAAGGAGAATCAAAAACAAGTAAAACTCATGGATTGAGATAAGAACAGTTTAATAATTGAAATATAATAATAATAGTAATAATAACAATAATAGTAGTAATAATAATAATAATAAATGAAAAGAAAGATAACAAAAAGAGAGTGAAATACAACCCAAGAAAGACAAGTGATGCACAATGCAATTGCTCACCACTCGCCGACTGATTTTCAGCCAGTCCCCGAGCAGTGATCCACCCCTCCTGGCCAATTCCCCCCAGTTTATATACTGGACATGACATCACATGGTATGGAATACCCCTCTGGCTGGTTGGGGTTAGCTGCCCTGGCTGTGTCCCCTACCAACTTCTTGTGCCCCTCCAGCCTTCTTGCTGGCTGGGCATGAGAAGCTGAAAAATCCTCTATTTAGTATAAACACTACTTAGCAACAACTGAAAACATCAGTGTGTTATCAACATTATTCTCATACTAAATCCAAAACACAACATTATACCAGCTACTAGGAAGAAAATTAACTCTATCCCAGCTGAAACGAGGACAATAAGGAACTACAGATTGAAATTTTAGTTGGGGAGGAAATAGATCTTGCCATTTATAGGAAAACCTCCACTGTTCATTTTTTCCCTGTTCTAAACCAAAATGAAAACTAACAGGAAAAAGTTAGATATATCGCATGAAGAAAATGTATAGTAATTGTTTTTAAATCACACATTGTAACTCTTAATTTGATCACACTGAGATAAGGTATGTCTCAACTGAAACTACTCTTCAGAGAAGAGTGGTGATTTTCCAGTGAGACAGGGTCATTTTTGGTTCAGAATGAGATGCAAGAAAACAATACAGTTTCACTTTTCAGCATAAATATTTCATGTGCCTCTCAACAGATGCTAAAGTTAGTGCCTGTACAAACATCTTGGGTGAAATCCTGGCCTCTGAGTTGTCAGTGATAAAATTCTTATTGACTTCAGTAAGGCCAAGACTTCATCTTTTGTCTTTAAATTGAACTTAAAGTTGTAGCAACCACTGGCAAGGGGAAACCCACTTCAAAGGAAGGCTCTGACAGTTGGACGCCTATCTCCCACTGATCTAAACTATAGCAATCTCTTTTTGTTTCCCAAGCTAACTTGGAAATCCCATTGAGAGCAAGTTCATCAAAATAGTTCTTTTGTTCTTCTAATTTCCAGCAAATCCAATGAAGAACACAACTTCCCTCGAGGAATTTTCAGAACAGCACAGGCCAACACCAGACAGAAAGAGCACTTTAGTAGGAAAAAAATAATAACAAAATAGTCACGACAAAGATTAAGAAATGCATTAGCTTTCTCCAGAGAGCCAGGACACTGGTGATGCCTTTGATCTCTTCTTTGCTGTGCCATACTGCATTGCTTTTGTGGCTTTTGGACTCCTAACATAAGTTATAGGCTCTTTAGGGCTTGTGGTGACCATGTGAAAGGGATATATCTGGACTTTTCTAGCCCAAATACCTACTCTTCAGTGCCTGTGAGGGGCCTGTCTTCATAACCAAATTATCTGTTTCAGGCCTATATTTCTTCAACCCACCATTCTACACATTCTTTCTTTGCAAGGGAAGAAGCTGAACCAAACTCAAATGTATATATCAGTTCCAGACTCCAGGTGACGGACTCCATTTCCTACAGTGACACAAAACAGCCACCCAGCCTTTACAATCTCCTAGAAAGTCCCTTGGAGGGCATCCTCCAAAAATGCCTTTTTTCACAAAGAGGGGCATTTATAGGGCAATTTGTAGGTGCTTCCTGGCAAATACTTGTGGTGACCAGGACTCTGCAAATGTCGCGTTCAAGAATGAGCTCCAGGGAGCTTTGCAGGACAAAGTTGTACACAGGAATTACCGCAGGACCACAGCCAATGTGTTTTCTGTGTACTTAAAGCCTCAAGGGATAAAACAGTTCTGGAACAAATTCTCAAGAATCTGCTTGGGTTTTGGTGGGGAGAGGACATTTTGGTAGTTTCAAATGGCATTACACATTTGTGGAGTGGAAATTACAGTTCAGTGTGTGGGCATACTTGATTGGACAATCTTTCAGTTGATGGGTTCTTCTGTTCAATTACTATTAAAATTCATCAAATGGAACAGAGTGGTTTTAATGCACGTAATTGTTGTACAAAATGCTCTGTAATTGGTCTTACAAATGAAGCTGAAGAGCAAGATCAAACTCCATTGAAAATGAATCTGTCTTTCCACTGAAGAGTTCAAGAGTCACTTCTAAAATCCGTTTCATGGGCACGTGTTTAGCCAGTTCCAATTCTGGTTCATTTTGTGTGGCAGTTTTTATTTGCTTATTTTGGCCTCTTATATGCAAATGAAACTGCCAACTCTCAAACTTGGTTCCACGTGCTCCCCTTGCTCGTAAATCCAAGGCGAGGGCAGCGCTGCAGGCAGTCAGTGGTGGGTAAACTTCAAAGCCACCTCAGGTGCATTTTAGGTGATATGGGAAGTCTGGCACTAGGGCAATGTGAGGTGAGGAGCCTGCAGGTCTGTGCCATGCTGCCTTTGGTGGAGGAGCCAGTTTTAGCAAGTCTTGCCAACTTCTACCTTGTGGTTTTTTTCTGGGTGGGAGGGAGTTATTTTCAACCTGGGCAGATGAAAGGAGAGGCAATCTGAGAGGTGGGGGGAATGAGCAGAAGGTGGGAATTTCCTTCAAATTGCCACCAAAAGCAGCATAACCTGGAACTACACTGTTATTCAAGAAAGAGGGAAAGCAAGCAGGACTTTTAGGGCACTGGTCTTACTTGGTGCTCCACAAAAAATTCATTGAACCATGCCTCAGAGGTATCCTAAATTTTCACTAAAAAGCTCCCCTGAATGACAAGTGCTTTCCCCAAGTGTGGAAAACACAGATGCCAGTCTAGTGGACTGCCACTCAGTTCCTCAGTGTCACTGACCTTTCTCTGTCTGCCTCCCTTTTCCAAGCCGTGAGGTGTGCTTGGGAGATGTCAGGAGTCTCACACAGTTACTGTAGGGGCTATGTGTTCTGGCCATGGGACGTACTGGTGTGATGGGGGTATGGAGCACCCAGAGCTCTTGGGCACTCTTTGGGGCTCCTCATGACCTGCCTGCCCTCATATCTAGCACTTGGTATGGGTTTGTGCCTCCTAGCAATGGCAGAATCAAAGATTCCCCAGACATGATGGATTTAACCACTGGACCCAGTGTGTTGGGAGCTGATATTTAATTCTGGTTTCCATCTCTTAAAGACTCCAGACAAAAACCTCTCTCTAGTACCTCTCCAAAGCCCCTTTCCCTCTTCCCCTACCCCTCACCCCAGCCAAAATCTTCCTGGTTTTCACCATCAATTCTGGAAAACGCAGCTTATTGTTCATGCTGCTTCTGTCAGGTCTTTTCTGCTTTGTCTACACTCAAAGAATTAAAAAGAGGGCTCAGAGGGGATCATTCCTCTTTGTACAGTGTGTCGAGAGCTTTCTGTGGCACCTCCTCCAATGAAATGAAATTAATTAAATGAATGAAATGAAGAAGAGCAAATCAGAACTTAAACTGAAAAAAAAAAGCTACATGCTACTGTCCCAAACCCATTTAGAAGACACAAATCCCTCTCTGTGTTCCTGATTTGTTGCCAGGGCATGTTATTCACACACGCACACACTGACTCTGTCATCATTAATCTGCTGAGGGCGTGCGTGAAAGAAGTTCAGTACGGCCGCTCCTGGGGATAACAGAGAAATTGTGCCAAAGCACTGTGCGTGTGTGCATTCCCCTACATGCCTGCAAGCAGGTAGGCTACGGTAAAACAACTGATTCTAATTAAACTGCAGGTGTAAATAAAAAGAGCAGAATTTCAGATTACATCCAATAAAATTAAGAAAAGGTCATGGACAAGACTGTATTTTTTAAAACCTACCAGCTCTGTTTATTAAATGTGATTGCTTTGTACACACTCAGCACTAATTGGATTGCAGGTTATTTTGTGTTTAGGTGGGGGTGGGTGAAAGGGGGGAATAGGGGAGGGTGAAATCCACTCATAATGGCATCAGTTTTGTCCTAAAACAGTCTGTTTGTCAGCACCCCAACCTTTTCTTCCCCACACAAAACACCTTGATTTTTTGTCTGGATTTTTGTTCCACTTAAGCAATTGCAGTGTGGTCTCATCCTCTGGTTCCATTTCTGGGATGTGTTTGTGCATGTGCAAGTACAGCCAGGAAATGTCTGTGAAGCTGCTGGAAAGGCCCTAATTGCAATTATATCTACATGCCTCACCTTCCTCCACATACATGTATTCTTGCCTATGTAGGCTAAGCTGTTCAGGTCTAAGTTTTAAGTCGTCCAGTGAAACCATAGTGAAACAAAGGAGTTGCACTGCCAAGAACCAGCAATTTAAAATGTTCTCTAATTTAAAGAAGGCACAGCAGAGATTTGTCTCTGAAGGGCACATCTGGGGAGGTTGGAGAAGTTTGGGTGGAGCAGCCAGAGCCGATGCCAAGTGGTGCCCAAGACCCTTCTTTCCTCACCTGGTGTCTACAGGGAGAAACAGAAAAGAGGAGCAAAACTCAGCATAGCAGTGCGGGAAGGTATTTCTGCCTGTGCCTCACCTACCTTTAATTCATCGGACACGGCAGTGGAGCAGGGCCATGGCTGCTTTTATCTTTGCTAACCGCCCCCCCCCAGTATTTTGTGTGGCTCAGCACCGGGTGTCAGCGAGTTTGATGAGAGACACCCACACACCCTTATTGTCAAATAACAGTGCCCTTTCATCTCCTCTGCCGAGGGGTGGCGTTCCCTGTGTCCGCTTTGTCTTTCAGCAGAGGGTTTCCTTGTCCCCCTTCCCTCCCCCTTGGCTTCCCCAAGCTGGAAAAGACAAAAAAAAAAAAAAACAACCCAAAGCCTTAACAGCTGAGGGTGGGTGTAGAAAAGAGCCGGCAGCAAAAATCAGAGATAATCATTAGTGGGGCTGACCAGTGCTTGGAGACGAATGCACCCCATCCCCTTGCTGGATGGGTAGCACCAAAACCTCTCCTTTTTGGGGGGAAACCTGCCTAGAAAGGGCAGGTTTCCCCATCAGCGTGGCTCCTTGCGCTGGGCTGTGCTGTGCTGCTCCGGGGATCTGCTGGAGAAGCTGGGATGGAGCGAGGTCCATGGAGGGACCTGCTGGCACATGGTCCTGCCCTGCTGCCCTGGGCTGGGGGCTCCCCCTGTCCCCCTCAACTGTGCAAACACTGCTAGCAACTTTCTACCTGCAAAAATGATGCAGGAAGAAAGTTGCTGGTGATGATTGCACAGGTCCCAGTCTCAATATAGAGAGAATATTTTTTAAATTGCACAACTGAATTCTAAATGAATTGACAGCCAGGGCTGGGAACTAGGATGTAGGAAAAGCCCTGGAAAATGTTGAGTTTTCAAAACAAATTTTGCAGCCTAAAGTAGTGAACATTTTTTCTCCTGAAAACCAAAAGATTTGTTTAATTTCAGCCAAAAGCATTCCATATTTTGGTGAGGAAAACCACATATCTGTGGCAAGGAGGCTTGTTGTAAAAGGTACAGTTTAACTAAAATCCAATTTTCTGTTGAAACAACCATTTTGATTGCAATTTTTAGGTTGTAGTAGTCATTTCTTCTAGTTCATTAAATCATGTGTCTCTCTGTATCCACAAATAGTTCATAATTCTGTTTATTCATTAATTAAAATTATTCCTAGTTTTCTTCAGCAATTAACTGTTGCTAAGAAAAATCTGAGTATTTCTAGTCATCTCCCTGAATCAGCACTCAGAGAGCTGTTTCGGTCAGGCAGCATCACTTATTTTCTGTTTCTCGTGTAACTAAACAGCAAGCTCAGAATTGCTTTAGACCGAATTTGAAAGGATATTGCAGTTTACTGTACGCAGACTCATAACTGAAATGCTGGTAATACAAATGAGAAGATGAATAGCTATCTTTAGATGAAAATGCACCTTCAAAGTAAAACGAAAATTACAGACTGATATGAGTCTATTTTAATGACAATAACAACAAAAGGAGGCAGATTAAGGTCTTTAGCGTGCAGTTTTGGGGAAAATAGGGATTGCTAGAAACAGTTTCTAAGATCGATTGACTTGAATAATACTCTTGGGCACAGAGAACATAGAGAAGTAATGCCTGAAAAGAATAAATCAAATATCTTATGGCATTTTAGGCATTCTTTCCTTTCCTAGACACTGCTTTTAGTTTTCAGAAATATGAACAATTCCAGGCAAGCAGAGAATAGCCTGTTCATTTCCCCCCTCTGTGATGAATAGTTGCATGTTAGCCTGTTCATTTAATGACAGCTATATATAGTGTGTATAATAAATCAGACTCCAGGACACAAATGCCTTCTGTTTACCTTTGAAATACTTTTTTTCCCCCAGAGAACTGTGATTGTTGCAAAAGTCTAATGTATCCACCTACATGTCCAGGGATCCAAACAACTAATTACTTGAAGGTTTTGGTTCAGTAAGGTCCCCAATCCTCCCAGAACCGCCTGATGCCCCGAGACCCCAGTGCCTCACAGGATCAAAGCCTGCACAGACTAGGGAAAACGAACTCAGCCCACTGCATGCAGTTAAAGAGGGAATCTCAGTCTGAGCTTTGCATGAAAAGTCTCATTTTAATCAGAGATCTCAGTCAATTAGTTTGATTATTGCATTATAAACACTTGTCAGCTTTTATATGTGCCTTTGAAATATGAAGCCTGAACTCGTCAGCCCCCAAAATAGCATCTTTTTAACCTGAAGTACACTATGACTTCTCTGTACAATAATTAACCAATTAGAGTTTATATATATTTTGCTACACATATATATGCTGCTATTCTTCGTCAGATGAAAATATCTGATGTTTATAAAATATCTGAAATATTTCATTTCTAAGAAACAACAGAGGTTCCCTTTCAGTTTAAATATTAGCAAGTTTATCTGGGTTGGAAGGTGCAAGTTTCAAGTCATTCTCTATTATCCTGAGTTACACCTGCCACTTCCCAGATAGTTGGTATAGCACTAATAATATGATCTGATGTCTCACTTGCAGGATGAGAAATTCACGGGCTTGATTCCTGTTCTGGTTCAGCCCCCAAAGTATTGTTCTCCAGGGAAGAAAAGGGGCAATTTCTATCTTTTTCTTTATTTTGGGGAAACTTTTCATGCAAAGAAATGTAGTATAAAGTATTGAGAACTGCCGAAAGACATACAGATTATGTATATTTTTATAGCTGTGAAGTCACTCAAATGGCTTTGTCTCCATTTCATTGTTTGGCATAGATCACTTATTGTGCATATGTTTTCAGATGGAAATGCTGAATTAGACTATGGTAAAATGGATAATGCAGCCCTAATGCTAGCACGAGCTAATAAGAAAACAGCAATGAATCTACTGTTGCAGATTGAAGTACATGCATTTCATATTATTACTCAAGGCTTGTCTCTCCGATTAGATGATTGCATAACCTTAATATTATAAATCTTGCATGATGTGAATTGTTCAGCTGTAACCATAATCAGTTTTTACTAAGGTGGCATTTCTGTCGTCTTGTTAAACACAAACATTATATATGCGCTAGTCATAATTTTATAACAGTTGCTTTTAGCAGGAGACGGCTTTGTCAGTCAGGGGATGCAGTTTAGCACAGATATGCGGTGCAAGCGCTTAAGATGCTCATAATGTCAGTATTTGCTTCAGAAAATATCACTTTGTAGATCCTTTAATTTTCTGAGTGTAAATTTCTCTTCAGAAGAAATGGAAAAACTTGCAAGCTTTTAGACAGAACTCTCTAAAAGCCACTTTTCAGATCTTCCAAGAACCAAGTTTATTTAATCAAGTGAAAATGGCAGTATACTCCAAAGAAATTGTGCATACCGTGGGCATTCTCAAGTGCCACTGCTCAGGTCTGAGCTCCCACTTATTTCAACCCAATTTTCCACAGAGGAAACGTGGCCGAGTTCCCTGTGTATAAATTACCAAAGGCATGGCTTTATGGAGAACACGTGCTGCTGCCAGTGTTTAAGGGTTTAAGACCCACCGTATAAACCTCAGCAAGGTTCTCTTCTCCCATCAATTCACCAGGGATTTATGCAGTTAAAGCTCACAACCAGGTGATAAATTTCAAGGCACATGATGGGAAGAAGGGGACCCGACTGGCGTGAATACACTGCAATGCTGTCCTTTGTGCAGACCTTGGGGATTATTTAGTCCAACTTATTTCCTTGACAAATTTATTGGCTTTGTCAGATGCTCTGTAGAAAAATAATAATAAAAAAAAATCCCTGCCTTGTTCAGGTAATGGACACTTTCCTATTTTTTGTTGTAGATCTTGTGTTGAGATAGTCTTTAGCAAAGAGGAACATGTTGAAGAGATAAGGGCGATACCAGTGCTTCCACATGCCGTCATGTGTAGGAAGCCCAGAGACTGCATAATCAGGGGAACAGGAGCATAAAACAAGAGCTATCTCACCTCTCTGGCTCTACAATAAATCTAATCAAGGGAGATTTCTTACAGGTTTTAATGGCAGCAGATTTGGCCCTATACTCAGTAATTTTATAATAAAAATTACATCCTAGGTCTAATGTAAAAACTAAGTTCAAATAACTTTTATCAGACAATCTGCAGATGTGATTTTCTGGTAGGAGATATAAACCAATCAATTGCAGTGGTCTGTTCTTTGAAGAATAAGAGTCTTTTCTGTTTCTAGTGTGTTAAGCATCCCTGCAACAGCTCCTGGCACGTTTGTTGACATGGAAAGCACAATGTTTTCAGAGGTGGGCATCCACTGGTGAGAGGTGAAGGAAAGGGGAAAATACCAGAAGTACAAGATTTGACTGCTCAGTGCTCCTGCAGATCAGAGCTGAGATGGCAAGAAGTCATCCCCAGCACTCCCTGACCACTCGCAGCACGACATGAGACAGTGCCAATAAAATTTCATACATACCCAATACTCAGAAGCAGTTCCCAAACCACTTGTGCAAATCAGTTATTTCTCTGGCAGCTGCCTCCTCTCTGCCTGTATCTTGTGCTACAGTAAGACTTGCAGAGCTGTGTTGGAGAGTTATTAGGAACGGCTTTATTTTATGGTCCGGAAAGGGACCTGCAGCAACCTTCTGCTCCCAAACTCTCTAAAGCACTGGGCAAGCCCAGCTTCAGACCTCGAAGTCCATACCAAGGTCTTAATGGGCATCTGGGAGTTTTATTGCACATGACTCCATGAAGGTAAGAGAGGGATGGCCTGGGTGGCAACTCATCCTGCAGGAAACCCCGTCCAGCAATTATCCACAACGCTCTGCTAGCTGCTTTACTATGCTGAAACTCTGACTGACGCTGGAGAGGATTTCTCACATGGTTGGGAGGGAAAAATAGTTTTTAATATCAGTTTTTAAAAAAAAGAATGTATGGCCCCTATAAACTGTTAAACTTCACTTTATTGATCATAAATCTGTGTTTTGCTCAATGCAAAAGTTTTTTGTCTTCCACGGAAAAATGCTGAAACAGCTACAAATGTCAAAAACACAAAGTTTTCTCTCCTGGACAATTTATATGGAAGTTATTGGATTTTTTTTGTTTAAAAGCACTCTTACCATGCTGTGCTCACCCACAGGGTTAGGAGAAATTGCCTTTCATTGCCAAGCTTTGTTCCTGACCTTCTCTGATGGGAAGAGATCTGAAAAATAAAGCAAGGGTGTTAGCCTCTTCTAAGTACCGCTATGGATAGGAGGGCTGAATTGGATAAGAAAACCAAGCAATGGGAAAAAGACCTCAATAATATCAGAGAAGGAGATGCTCCTTTGCAAAGCCACTGCTAAAGTAGGGCACAGGCAGCAAAAGTGCTAAAGAGCTGAGCATGGGGCTCACAGCAAAGAGACACCTCGCATTGAGATTTATCCCAAGGTCCACCCCAAATACGACGGCTGCTGTCAGCGCAGGATAGCCAGGCCAGGTCCCATGGGGACATTTCTGGGGGTTAATGTGGCCCCAGGGTGCATTGCCCTGCTCTGTTACCAGGGGCATGGTCCCATCTGTGTCCCAGCCTCTCTGTCTGCAAGTGGGGCGATGCGCCTTGGGACCAAGAGATTAACAGTCCTGTCCCGGTATTAATGATCTGCAAAAGCTGCGAAGGTGCAGAGCAGAGCAAAGAAATCTTGATTTATTAATGGCAAAGCAGAAAACTGGAAGGAAAAAGTGGAGAATTCCAGATCAGGCAAGGGTGGTACCGAGAAAGGGAGATTTGCCCTGTTGTAGCATGCATTTAAAATGGGTCATTTTAGCTAAGGCAGCTGTGTGTTAGCACATTGAATATATTTGGTCTCCTGAGACTTTTTTAATATCAAAGACCATTCAGGGAGAGGAATAATAGGAGAAAGGATATTTTTTTTCTTTGCATCTAGCTGTCCAAATTACAAGAATTGTGCTTTTCTGTTGAAACCTGGAAGCCCCCTTTTTCTTCTTGTTCTCCATCATGTGGTACAACAGGTCTCTGTGCTCCCCTACAGTGGTCAGCATCTCCATAGAGATAATGGACTGGATCGTCACCTGGATGCAGTGTTTCTCTTTGGTCATAAATCATGATGGGAATACAGTAAACAAGAGCCATGAAATATGAACCCACATAAATAATGGAAAGGAAGGACTGTGAATTGTCTGGGGAAATCTGTGCAAAGAAAGGGAGGAGGAGAGACTTGCACTGTCGGAGGAACCACGACAAATATACATCCTGATTTTAAAGTTAAACTGTTACTGTAATTATTTAAGATTGGCCTTCTCATGTGTCTCACAGGATGAGGCTTTGTTCTCCTTTCTGCTAATTTCATGTGCTTTCCGTTCCTCTTGGGCTTTGCTTTCATTTCTGTGCTTTTCCCAATTCTAGTAATTCTGTCTACAAATACCCTTGTTATTTCATCATCCCTCCCAGCACACACAATCCCCACCTCTTGGACGGTTTCTTCTTCCTTTGCCTCTGTTCTGCTAGACTCATATACTTCTCGGTACCAAGCTGAGAAGCCTAAACAGCTCCTACAGTGAAAAATGCAGGTCAGTCAAGTCATGGGCTTTAGCTCTCATCCACGTTCAAAAGTTGGCGTCCAAGCATATCTGCATGTTTAATTAAATTTGAAATGTTAAGTCATCTTTCACAACTGCCCAGCCCTCACCAATATGATCAACTCTACAGTTTTGGAGATGTGATGAAGGACACAAAATTTAGCAGATTGTCCTATTAGGACAAAAAGTAAAAAGGAGAGGAAAAAAAGATGTTGAAAATTAAAAAAAAAAAAAAAATAATAGTCCTGAAAACTTGGATGGGAATCCTTAATGTTAAAACTTTGCTTAATCTTGTAGACAGAATTTCACCCTTTATGTTTACTGAAATGGGGGCAAGGGGGAGGAATCTGTCACTGCTTTGTGTTACACCAATAACTGGAGCAAATCTATATGTCCATTCCGTTGTGGAAACAGCTCTGTTTTTCTCAGCATCATTGCAGACATACCAGGTAGTCTAAAATACCCTGGGATTTATAATTTGAGCACAGTTATTTTATATATGTCAAAACCAGTGGCTGATCTTGCTGTCCTGAGGCTACTTCCATGTGACAACTAAACTACTAAACACTTCTTCACCAAACCACTGGCTGCCACAGTTAATTCCCTAGCCCTTGGGATCCAATACTTTGTGTTTCACAGAGCTGAAGGACCCTATTTGAAAAATATTAGTCATATTGAAACATGCATAATACAAATTTTAAAAACTTATTTTATTTTCACTGACCCTATTGGATTTTATTTTCTCCTTATGGATACAATTACATATTCACATAGATACTAATATTTAGAACTTGACAAACTCCCACTTTTAGTGGTTTGTTGAATGTTCAGTTCAGTTTCATCCTAATGAACTAAGGCATCTACAAGGATTTTTAACATGGGTGTAATTTTATTTTCTAAAATAACACATGTCTGTCTGTTTGGTGATGTGTGCATATTAGAAGACAGGATAAAATAAACAGAATGTGGGGCTTTGATTTGAACCACATTTAAGCGGTACAGGTAGAATTGTGTTTCTTTTGGATCAGCTGCTTTGCTTCAGCTTTGCGGTGTAGTTAATAAATGCTGCAGACTGCTTTTTCAGAGCTTATAAACTTAGCAGAAATAAAAGGAACTAAGGAGTCTGACAACTGAGTGAAGCATATAAATGCCACTGAAAGCCTTTGGGGCCCCAGCTCCTGGGGAGTATATCAGAGCCCTTGTAGGGTTTATAAATTCTGCTTATTTACTGGCAGGTTTTTCTCCTGACCATAAAAACCATAGGTCAAAAAAGCATTGCTAGATAGGGAACATGAAGCCCAGCTTTCATTTAACTCCAACTTCTTACACAAGCCTGTGTAGCTCACCAGTAAATCTATGGTGTATAGTGCTGAATGTAACATGGAGTCCGTCATAGGAAAAGTATCTGCAGCTCCTGACTTGATGTAGGACTGATCACCTGGAGAAGTTACCTTCTGCCTCCTGTTCAGGCTCGATTTGCATCTCTCTTCCCACTTTACAAACTGGAGAACCCTGCCAGTTAGCTCAGATGGGACTGCTTTGGGGTCAATATTTTAGAGGTGCATAAGTCAGTTGAGCTGCTTCTCAGCAGGGGACAAGCAGGACCAGCCCTGAGGGCTGTGTCCCTGCTCATCTTGTGTCCCCCACTGCCTGGGCTGGCTCCTGGCCCCCAAGGGTGTGAATCAAAACTGCTGTTTGCTTCCCCTCTGCAAAACCATTCTCCATCTCAACGTCAAAGAATTTGGGCTCATGAATAGACAGATTTGTTCACAGGAACCCAACAAGCCCTTCACCAATTTCATGCTCCTAAGCGCTGTTGTAGACAGGCATCCACCTGGCAGGACGAGGGGGAAGTACCGTGATCACGTCGGGTTTCTTGTAAGCATCCCAGTCCCAGCTCCACTCCACCCCACCCGCTGCCTGACAAGCTGCTTTAATGGATAGGCAGTGGCCTTCAGTGGAGGGGCTAAATTTAAAATTTTCCTATGCTTCTCTTGTCAAAGTTAAAAGCTTTTCATGTCTGTGTTAATGTTTCTTTTTTTTTTCCCTCCTGTCTGCTGGCACCAATGACAAATACTACATCTTGCATTGAGTAACAGTATATTGAATGGCTGGCAGAGGCAGAATACGGCACCTGTAATTTATCTCCGGGAGTTTGGGTTGGATGACACTGCTGGGAACAGACAGGGGCTCTGAGCTGTCACCTGATTACTAATTCTAGGATTTCTCCTCCGAGAGTGAGAAGGAGTGAGCTAGGATGAAGGGTACAAAAAGCAAATCAATAAACAGGTTAGTGTTTGCATCATTATTAACACTCGGGCTGTCAACACACCCATTGAAACTATCGCTCAGGGCAGCTTCAGATTTAATGGTCAGTGTAACAGATTTACTGTAAATGTTAGCTAAGGCAGAGCGGGGGGGGGGGGGATCTCACTGACAAATAACAGAGATTTCAGTGGGATGCATGAAACCGTTTATGTGTGTGCATAAATAACAGCGTGATCGCCAGGCGGAGGCGGGTGGCTTTCTGCAGTATTTCTTCCTGTGGGGCTGCAGTGTATCCCTCTGGGCTCCCCTTCCCTCCCCAGAGCCCCTGCCTCCCTCCCCTCTCAGGCAGCAGCCGCACATCAATTAAATCACCGAGGGAGCTTTGATCTTAGGAACCCGTCACAAACCCCTTAATAGCCTGGAAAAGGGAGGGAAGGAAAGGGTGGTGCTGCCATCTTCACACCAAATCAGCCCATGATGGGACAAAGCTTTAAATGAAGTTGCATTTTATTGTCTTTACCCAGCTGATGGGCTCCTGTCATTTTCCCTTGTCCATGGACAAAGTCACCTTTGAAGAGGTTTCTTAGGAAAACTCCTGGCGTTGTCCCTTCCCCTGTGATCTGTCCTCACACTTTCCACAAGTAACACACAACCAAGCAGCTCTGAGCAATATAAATGAATACACGATCAAGTGTCTCTGCTTAAATTACTGATGAAATGATAAATCTGTTGCAGAGTAAATTGGCTGAAGACAAATCTTTCCAAGTCCTGTCGGTGCTGCCACTTTTTCAAATGAAAACCCTCATAAAGAAATTAAACTGGTTAAAATGAAAGGCACCTAAATTCAAGTAGCTTTTGCAGTGGAGGGTTTCCCAGGTTGCACTGTCATCTGAAACAGATCCTTCTTCAGGAACTGCAGCTTTACTTTCTTGTTTTAAATGGTTCCCGCATGCATATTTATAATAGTGCATCAGTCTCCCAGTAACTGTTTTCACTCACTGCTGCTGCCAGGAGAAGGGACCCGGAGGCTGAGGCCTCGAAGTGTTGGGATGTACCAGCCATGTGTAGCTCTCTCTGACTCAAAGGCTACTTACCGCCTAGGAGGTTTGAGGCTAATGGCAAAATACAAAATGCTGGAGCTTATTGCTTTGATATTCCCAAACTGTGTCTTCATCTTCCGTCCTCCAGGCAGACACCTTAGGAACTGCCTTGCTCAGTGCAACCTCAGAAAGTGTGTTTTTGTACATAAAATCTTCTGTGCTCCAGGATGAAAGAGTCCTTGCTGGGAGAGCCCACCCCAGTTGAACTCTGCCTTTGGAACATGGACTCAGGACGGAATCAAAGATCCTTGAAAGCTCCTAACCATGTCCTAAAAATAACCCAGTAAAGCTATTTCAAATTCCTCTCATAGGAAACTTCCATTCAGAGCAGCTACAGAGAAACCCAGCAGAAACTCAGAGCAGAGTTTGAGACCATTTGAGAGCTGTACCTCTGCAGGGCACAGACCAGTCAGCAGAGCCCAAGGACAGTGTGAGGTTGGTCGCTCAGGAGGTATCTCAGGAGCAAGAGCAGCACAACTGCCTCCCCACCTCGCTCTGGACTGTCCCAGCCTTCACCTAGCTGCGCAGGGCCTGTCAAGATGCTTTTTTTGCTTATCTGCCCCCAGCGATGTTGATAAGCTCTGTCATTAGTACGACCACTCTTTAAACACACAATACAGTGGGGACAGGCTTCTCTCAGCCCTTAATTTCATTATAAACAAGCCCAGGATGAAACCCATGTAGCTCACAGCAGAGATTCCTGAACGCCCTTTCTACCAGGCAACCTCCTGTGACAGGAGCAGAGGATTAACCCATTTGCACCAGCATCTCTGAGCTCTGCAATGGGCCTGCAAGTGTCTTCCACGTTTTGTAGCTTGCATTATTTGCCAAGGCCCTAAGCCCTGCCTAGGAATGGGCATGAATCACAGGCTTGGTGGGACCCAGGGGATGCAGGCAAGGTTGTCTGGTGTTATAGTTTGTAAGTGCAAGTATTAAAACCCTCCAACATCTGGCTCAGGCCCCACCAATGTGGATCTCTGGTCACATTACTCGATTTTGTGGTGTTACGTTGTGATTCAAGCCCAGACCTCCCTAGCAGATCTGGTACCATAACTCTGCCCATGCTGGTAAACCCACTGCATGGGGGACCTCAGATGGGCATCCTGAAAGTGCCTCTGAGATAACCTGGAACTGTGTCATCCACTCAAACTCCTCTGCCAGTGCTGAGCTCCTCTCCAGAGAGCATGTCTACTTTGTGCCAAAAAGATGTCAGCTCAGTCTCCCAGGCTTCACAAGACTTGCAACATTAGAAGCTCAAAAAACCAAGTGCAGCAGCTGCAAAACCAGCATTAACGTGTTTAGGTTTGATTTTGATTTCTAAAGGGCTAGTGGCAAAGGAAAGCTCTGGCTCTGGAGCCTCTCTGTGGAGTTGAGCTCTAATGCCTCTAGAAGAGAGCAGCCCCATGAATTGAGAGAGCCGCTTGCTTTCTTTAATCTGCATATTATTGATTAGAGGAAGAACAAACCTCCCTTGCAAGCCTTAATTGGAGCAAGTGGCATCTGACGATTTTTGTTTAAACTGTAAAAGAAGACTCCTCCCTGGTGGGAGATGTTCAGCAATCAAAATGAGGAGGGAAAAAACACCCTTGCTGCACACAGCTTGGCTGTGCAGTAGATAACCCAGCAGAGAGCGGCCCTGGGAGTTGCTGAGGTATTTGGACAAGGTGACCTCGCACCGAGCACATTAGCTGTATTATCGGCCTATAAACTGTCTCACTGCTTTACATATCTGTATGGCCCACATATTGAAGGAGAAGATTAGCTTGATTATCAATGGGGGAATGAGCCAAACAATTACTTTCATTATTGAATATCCAATTAATTATTCAGGAGGCAAATCAATTATTCATATCTCATTTAAACTGGGCGGGGGGAGAAGCGTTGCCACTTGACAGAGCTGTTCACAGCCTCACTGGATACAGCAACAATTCTGCCGCAACAGGGAGGAATTGTGTTGGGAGCAAAAGCTGGTCCCAAAATTATTTTCCCCAGGCCGCCTGGATATCCATCCATGCACATTTGATGACCAAGGCCAATTCTAGAGAATTGTGACAGTTTGGAGTTCCCTGCAGGGTTACCTCAGCCATGATTATTACTACCTTTTTAATGTCATAAAAAGCCCCTTCCAGGTCAGCATCAAAAGGAGTTCAGAAGCCCATGGGAGTTAAGCACATGCCATGGGAGCACTGAGGCATTGAGGACTTGGAGGTATTTGTTTTTATGTGAAAGAACAAAAAAAAGCTCTCATCCAGACAGCAAGAGGGAATCTCCTGGAGAACAGCAGACTCTTAACTGTTTTCAAAGCCTGATATTACCAGCAAAATATCTGTGTCTTGCTTCCCTCATTTAAATAATGGAAATTTAAAAAAACAAACAAACAAACCCAAACATTTTGCCCACCCTCTGGCTGCTTTTGCTATGCTTTCTTTGGAGGCAAGAATGGGTATATCGCACCTATGCACAGCATCACACACAGTCTAGTCTGCATCCAGAAAGCATCATCCCGGTGCTGCGGTGCCCAGTACAACTGTATACCCTTTGCCATGGCCACGCATTGTGCTCCCATCCAAAGCATCAATAAGCAACAGATGCCTGGATTCAGGATTCAGAGCACCCGATGGCTGCACTGTAGAGCAGAGGGTAAGCATGAGAGAGAGACAAGGCGAGGAAAGAAATACAGCCACTGAGAGAGCAGATCCTGGAATATAACCAGGGTGCAAATGATATGGAAAGGCCAAGGTCTGAAAACTCTGCTTTTCCGTAAAACTACCCACGCAGGCAGTGACAGCTGGCTGCAACTGTTTGAAAAGCAGGGAAACAGAAGGAATTACAACTTTTGTGTATGTGTGTGTTCAAGACAAATGGGTCCCTGGGACATTCAGTGTCTGGGAATGCTCCTTTCCTCCTTGCTCTCTCACACAGTCACTTGTCCTCGCTGTGGCCAAGGCCCAACCCACCAGTAATCTCAATTTTATTTTTTTTTATTTCTTTGCACGAGCTGAAGCAAGTGACACCATATCGGAAACAAATTGTCAATTACCGAACAATCAAGCCCTCCATTTGTTTGTTAGATTGGCTCTCAAATAGTCCGATTAATTATAACACCACTAATTATTAAGATACACTGGTAGTCATCTCCTATTTCAGAGAGAAAGAGAAACTCTTCCCTTCTGCTTTTGCTGTCACAGTAGCAGCCTTACCCAATAGGGCGATTTATCTCTGTCAAGCCAGTAAAATGATAATGCCAATTAAATCACACAAGTAATTGCTGTTGGGGTCCCCATGGATTTCTCCCAGCAGAGTCAGGTGGAATATGAATGCAGGCTGGCTGGGGAGGGCTGCATCCCGCGGCAGGGAGCACCGCGCCGCCCTCCGCCTGCACTAGTCCCTGTCCCCCTTGGATCATTACGGTGGGGACCACAGGGCAAAGCTCTCCAGCTTGTGCTCACAGACTCCCCAGTAGCCCCAACAGTGTGTTTTCACAGCCCAAAGTGGGTAAAGTTGCTCAGTCTCAGATAGGGTTGCCACAGAGGACCCATGGCGTGAAGCTGTCCCTTTTTTGTTCTCTCCTGATTCAACTGGTTTTCTTCTCATGGCTTTGGTAGCCTTTAGCATCTCTTGCTCCTGGCCTGCTTAGACCTGGGCTGTGTCCCCCAGCCCCTCAGATGAGAAATGCAGCTGAATCTCTGGTCAGAAGTAGCATTACAGGCCTCCCCGTACACATACACTGTAAAATATAAAGATATACATACAACACACGCATGCATGCAGCCTGGTCCAGAGAGGTTTGAAGAATCACATACACAGATAACGGTGGTTATGATTGTTACAGCTGCTGCTAAAGGGGGGTGCATGACCCCACCTCCTGTCCTGTGCTTGCTGCTTATTGTAATGAATCGATGTCTCTGCATCTGGGCAAACCCCACCTATAAAGAATGGTGTGATCTAACCCAATCTCACTTCTCATTCAATTAAACCCCGTGAAAGCAGGCATGTAACCTTGTTAATATCACATTTATTAGAGGGAAGGGGGACAGAAAATTAAGATATACTTCATGTTGTTGCTAATTAGAAAAATTGAGACTTTGCATCTGTGCAAGGCAGAGCAACATGTGGCATTAACAGATGTGAACTCATTACACAGCTGCATTGTAGGAAATTGTGCCACCACAGCGACAAATATCTCAAAATCAGATTTCTCCCAGTGCCTCAGCTTCCCATTGCCTTCTCCTTTCTTCCTCTATAAGTTTGCTCTGAGGTTGTTGGGGTTTTTTTACTGGTTTATGTTAGGGACCAGAGAGGAAGGGGAGCTGTTCTTTTTGTAAAGATAAAGTGACCCCCCCGGAAAGCTCAGAGCAGAACCAAGCCAGACTGCAGTGTGACAGCACCACTACTGGCTCCTGCTAAAACACAGGCAAAAGGTGCTACATGGCTGGAATAAATTTCATCCTGCCTACCCCCAGCTATAATGTTTTCTGCAGGGGGCCAAGCAGGGAGGATTGCAGGCAGCCTCTTCCCCAGGGCTTTCCAGACACCGCTTCTCTGCAAAGTGGAGGGAAGTGGGAGTAATACCTTAAATGAGGTGTCACCAATAAAGTGCTTCAAATCCTGCCCTTCATCCCCCTGGGAGCTGTCTAACATCACCAGACCACTTGTCATCAACAGTAAAGAGTAGCCAAATAGCATGAAAATAGGTCTCTTTTTTATCATTTCCTCTGTATGTTCTCCTTAACTTTTTGCCTAAGATAGTGGAAGCCAGTCCCCGGGGGCTGGTTTGGAGCCTCTGGGAAGAAAGCAGAGGTCAGACTTGGGATTCCTCTATTACAGAGTTACCAAGAGCTGATTTTCTCTCTGGCACAGTTGAAAGCAGCCCAGCAGAACAGCTGCATAAAAATGCAACAACTTTACTGAGGCTTGTTTTGTTTGTTCCTTATTCAGCTCAGGAGAGGCTCAGCTGTATTTCTGTACAGTCAAAAAAATCACGGTGTTGTCAAGAGCCATCACTGTAGCAGGCCAACAGGTTTGGGGAGGCACAGACAGGGCATCAGGGTAAGGGGGCCGTAACCCTCTTCCCAAGTAGCTGGGCATTGGATACAAATAGCCTGGAAAATGAGCCCCAAAGACTGTTTCTCTTTCTCCAAAGCTTCTGCAGGGACCAAGTGGAAGTTTTGTTGCAGCACCACAACCTCTTTCCCCCCCATCTCATTCCCAAAGATTTCTACTGACTTTAGATGTTACATCAAATGCCTATCTGACCCCCAGAACTCTGCCTCACCGAATTGCCTTGGAGCAGGATGTGGTACAAGAGCTATGCTTTGGACAGCATCTGGAAAAGGAGATCCAGCTTTTCTCCTGATCATAAGAACACTGGCATATGTATTTTGCTAAAATAAGTCTTCCATTTAAGAGCTTTGCTGAAATAAACCTTCAGTAAATGCACTTGGCGCTCCAGTGCAATTTGCTTTTCTTGGTGAGGGAGGCAGCAGGCATTGAAAAAACCCAAACCCTTAGTTTTAAAAAAAAAAGATCTGGTTGGTGAACATGCTACGGGATGTCTGGCAAAGCTCTTCCCTTCATTTGCACAGGCAAAGAGTTGGCTAACATGGATTTTACACTAGCTGTTCTGCCCAGCCACTGGTAGCAAAGTTCCTTGCTTGCACCATTTTATCGAGAGCCCTTTATCCTTCCTTTGTCCCATGCAAACATGCTGTGTGCAGCACAGAAACCCGTCACCCCACACACACTGCTGAGGCCTTCAATCCCTTTGTGCAGGCTGTTTCATTTCATAGACTCAAGGGTCACTTTTATTGTGGTCTCTGCTAAATGAAATCACAAAAGCAATTTAAAATCGCTTAAGCAAATCATGAAAGATGCAATATGAGGAAAGGGCTGTGAATAATGGTTAGCCTAAAGCATTGCAACAAAGGGAGTGACTGTGTTTCTGTCAGGTGCTTTCTCTTGGTCTGTATCCTTCATGCTGAATTCCTCATCTTCTGCCTCAGATTTTGGGCAGGAACTCATCAAAGGAGAAAGACACTCTTATCAAATTTCTAACATTGCCTGCTATTCTTCATGGAAAATTATCTCTTGGACATAGAGAGAGCTGCAACTGAGTATGGCATTTCAGATATGCAGTAGCCAGAAAATAATAACAAAAACACAGGATACCATTTTTATCCTGGAAATTATTTTCTGGGAGAAAAGAAATGTCACTGTACCCTGTGAACTTCATACTTATCTGACCATCTAACATTCAGCAGAAACTTCTGGCTGCCTCCAAGCTTCGTCCTAGTAGGCAATTGTCCAATATAGAACAAAGTTAGAGGTGACTAAAGTGGCTGTGAGATAAATTTTCAGGCAACTTTGCTTCCCATCCCATCCCATCATCAGGGATATATTTCATCGAATATTTTTGTTGCCCCATGGATGACTTTCTTGCAGCTTTGAAAAGGTCTGTTGATCTTTCATCAGCCCTTTCACTTATATGGCACTTGCTTCTATATCTTACAAGCAGAGCAACCACATTTTCTCAGATGTTCCCTGGTGTCCTGGATCCTGCGAGACCAGATTTCCCACTGCTCAGTACCCAGGTAGTTGTGAGAACCACAGAGTTCCCATTAATGCAGTACTGGCACTGAGCAAGGGGCAAAACCTCACTGTGACACATTCATTTTAAACAAAGACAGAAGGTGGCTAGGCTCGCTCAAGAGCCAAAGTGATGGCTGAGATCTCCTCTAGACCGGGTATCTCTATGTCAGGACTCATTTCTATCCATGGTTTTCTTGATCTAGGTTTTCTCAGGCAGCTACAAGTCAGCAGCATTCAAAGGCTTTACGAAAACAACCAATTTTGATGCCTCAATTTCTGGCTGGGAAGGGGGAGATAAGAGAAGGAGAGGGACTCACCTGAGGGTTTCATGGTTGTGCTCAGAAACTGCAGCTGGCATCATGAGTGGCTTTTGAAAAGCCTGTACTTTTTGCTGAGCTTTCTGCAGGAGGAAGGCACACCCAAGTTTCCCTCCCATGGCCAGAACTTCCCAGCTCCCAGCCTTGAGGTTTCCAGCTGGACCTATTGGACAATATTCAAAACTGGATTAAAGTGTTGCAGCAGACCCTCATCTATAAATGTGATCCAAGCTGAATCCACACATCTGAAACAGCAGAATACTGCAGGTGGTGGGCCAGATGTGCCCTTATTTTTAGCTGAGGATCACGTTGGATCCCAGCACCACCTTCTCAAGTGGACACGCTCTGCCAACCACAAACAGGATCCTACAGAGCCACTTCCCACCAGCCTGAAGAGCCCCAAAGGCTGGAGAGGATTTGGTGCTACTGAAAGGACAGGTGAATTCACACTCCAGCTGTTTCTGAGGTTTCCAATCCTGCTGCATCACCTGCTCACTAACCCTAAAGATCCCCAGGGTGTCTGGAGAGGTCAGCACATAGGCAGTAGAGAAGATGGCCTGGAAGAGAAGACCTTTCCATTTCTTCCCTCAAGAAGTGACTCAATAAAGCCTTTCAGCATAGCTCCCCGCCCCCCCCCAAAAAAAGCCCTTCTAAGCTTATGCATGATAAAAACATTTCTCACATTTTCAGTTAGCTCAAATAATCTTGCTAAAAGCTATTAATAATCCACCTTTAGCTGCGAGCACATGTGCACCTGTGTGTGCAAGAAGACAAGCCATCTCTGGTGGAGTGAGAGCGTCAATGAAAAATGAACTGCCTGAAATTAACTTTAAGCATCTAAGTGATTAAACCATTGTGCTGTGATTGTGTACGATACTCCCTTTCTTCAGCAATTAAGGCTGTATTGATCAGATACCGTGAGGAAAGGGACTGGCAGAGTAAGGCTCATTCAGGCTGCCATAATTAAGAGTGATCATCTATTGTTCTGGAGCACACGATATAGCCCAGCCCCATCAGGCTCTTTCCTCTCCCCTCCCTCTTCCCTCACTGGCCCTTGCTCCCCCATGGCAGCCGCACGAACACGTGGATTGAGCATCTGCTTGGAGTAAAAATCAGAGCAGAGGCTAGCTGAAGTTGCTCTGTAGCAGGTCAGAATGAAGATCGTATCTTTCCTCAGCCATTCAGTCTCAAGACAAGCAGCTTCTGTTATTCACTAGCAAGAAGAGAAAAAAATGGGAAAAGGAAGGGAGCATGGGAGAATACAGCCCGTGCCATCTGAGACCAAGTTTCGGGCCCGACCATGGGGCAACCAGATTTCACCAAGATTTTGGTGAAATGGCACCTCTGCATCCATGTGGGTCATTCCAGCAAGATCAAACACCTCCCAGAAGAGACTTTCCTGCTCCTAAAATTAATTATCTTTTTTTTTGTTTAGCCCCCCCTGGCAAAGTAGTCAAGCTAATCTTCTGCCCTTAGACGTAGGTTGAAATTGGCTCCTTATTTATATCTTACCTAGCAAATTTGTTTCTTATAACTTCTGCTGAACCCTTGCTAACTGGCAGCGTGACCAAACTCTTGCTTTGCCTTTCTTCACTTCATGGTGCATGGCTCCAGTCTGTGAAAATCCGCATGGAGTAACAGCATCTATAATTTCAGCTGACAGGCTCTATGTTCATGATTTCTATGGCAGCAATCCTTGGGCATTTAAACTCTTGTGGTAAAGGATATTTCCTTTCTTAATTATTCTAGTTCCCAGTATATCATTTCTCAGTGTATTGATGGTACTTACTGTGAGTCTCAGAAAAATAATACATGACAATCAAAGTTTGTAACTGTTAGCTTGGGGAAGGATTTGGGTCATCTCCTCATGAAGACTACGGAATGCAGCACCTGAAAACATACTTCCCCAGAAAGCAAGGGCATGTGGCACTGAGCCATGTCACTCTACAAGTGATGCAGTGATTTATTATTTGTTCACAAGACCTTGCAAAACTTGATGCTGGCATCTAAAACAATGTGATAATCACTGATATCTTCCTTCACCTCTGTGGATTGCTATCAAACTTCAAACAAAGAGAAATTATTTGCATACCTGGGTGACATTTCATGCCACAGCCACAAACCAAACCAAGGTAGCCTGATTTTTAGCTTGGTGCTTTAACCCCAGGAGTGTCTTCCCAGTTGTTGTGTAGAACCCATAAGTATGACTGCAGCTTTCTCGTTTTCAGTATCTGTCCCACTCATCAAGCTAAAAATATAGACTGGCGAGTAGGGATGGCACACATGTGTCTGATCATGCAGTCCACATTCACATAGTACCTTCTTTTCATAAAAATAAATCATAGAATCATAGAAAGTTTTGGGTTGGAAGGGACCTTAAAGATCATCCAGTTCCAACCCCCCTGCCACGGGCAGGGACACCTTCCACTAGACCAGGTTGCTCCAAGCCCCATCCAACCTGGCCTCGAACACTGCCAGGGATGGGGCATCCACAGCCTCGCCGGGCAACCTGCTCCAGTGCCTCACCACCCTCACCGTGAAGAACTTCTTCCTTACATCTCATCTAAATCTACCCTCTTTCAATTCAAAGCCATTATCCCTCATCCTATCAAGGATGCAGTCCTACACTCTCAACCTAGTCAACCTCCATTCAATTTAAATACATCTCGCTACTCTATTCACTGCTCTTGTTTTAGTAGACGAGATGTAGCCTTGCCATTG
Organism: Buteo buteo; assembly: GCF_964188355.1. Taxonomy (NCBI): domain Eukaryota; kingdom Metazoa; phylum Chordata; class Aves; order Accipitriformes; family Accipitridae; genus Buteo; species Buteo buteo. The sequence continues at coordinate 67,911,571 of NC_134172.1, forward strand.
TTTTTCCAGTTACCTCAGTCCTGGCCCTCATGAAGATCATTATTCATCTCTGTGTCAGCCAGTGTCCTCTGCTGAACATAGGTCTCCTTTCTCACTTTCTACGAAGAGCATTTGCATTTCTTTCTGCTTGACAAAACCCGTGTCCTTGATAACTAGCATGTTACTAGCAGTCCAGGTGCTGCTAATCTGAACCCCAGCACTGTGCAATTTCATTTTGCACTGCCCTAGATCAGTCCTGTTTCTTTGCGTACTTTGAACGCTACAAGCAGCTGCAAGATGAGAGATTGAGATCTCTGCTTTGCTCCTTTTCTTCCTCTCTCACAAGCTCAGTGTTACTCAACAGCTCATGCCCAGGCAGAGTAAAGGGTTAAACATGAAGATCTGAAAGAGACTGTGCTGTCCTGACACAGTGCTGCCCTTTTGCCTCTTCCTCACACATACACACTGTTCACATAGCCTGCATTCCTCTCCAGTTAACACCATTAAGCTTTGACCTGAACTAGAGATAGAGCTAAATATGTGTGCACCTGTCCTCTTATAATGACCTGCTATTATCATTTTCCACCCCTCTTTTTTGATTGATGGATATTATATGCATAATGACCCTCAGGATTTTTTTCCCCTCTTTTTGTTAGGCTTTGCTAAAGCAACCTGCAAATTAATTTAATATCCTCTTTTGGTTGGGAGCTATGAAACGAGGGCTCGAGGCTGATGATGCGTAAACCATTTGTGGCATGTATTTAATCTCCGGACAATGGATAGAGATGTTAGTGCATGCTACACTAAGTTCTATTTACGCTGGCTATTAAGTGCAGTCAAGCTGAAGGCAATCGGAGCACATTACAGGGCCTAATGGGAGAGGATGCTACACAACAGTACATTAAAGACTGAAAATGAATTAAGAAGGAAGCATGGTAAAGAAAGCAGACAAGGAAAGGATTCTGTATACAGATAACTCTTATTGACAGCACAAATATTCATGTACTCCGAGTTCCCAAATCCAATTTTGGTATTGGATACCACTCTAGAGGGAATGTTTTGAACTCCATTTTCATACAGATACAAAATGACTTGCAGTCAGCCTGCCCCCTCCCACCTCCATCTCAGTAGCTTGCATAACCTGATGCTGGGAAATGCGTCCCCGTTAGCTACCTTGCAAAGCTAAGCAGGATTGCTCTTTACCACCCAAATCAGGCCAAACTTTCTTGGCCTGCTCCTGAAATGCATCTGGCCCCAGGAATTATGACTAGACTTCGCTGCACTCCCAGTCCTGTTCAGTCTCCTTGGCACTTCTTGCTCTGGCAGTTGCACAGCTGAGAATATTCAAGCTCTGGGAAAGATGGGAGAAAAATGCACAATGGGAGATACCTACAAGTTGTGAACACTGTATCTTTGCTTCTGCTTTTTTTCCCCTGGTATCTGGGTGGGAAAAAATTAGAGATGACAAAATACTGGCCTGCTGTCTTTTCAAAACCAAGCTCCAGAACCTCAAATGACATTGCTTTACTCTACCCACTCCGCCCTCCCTGCTCACACACGCAATTTTATGAGTGTGCTTTTATGCATAAAAATCTCCATGTGTGAAGAGACTGACTCGCTATGAGTTCCTGAGCAAGGTTGTTTCATTTTTATTGTTGAAAGAAAAGCCCAGTTTATAATTAAAATCGTGCAGAGGAGAAAGAGAGAAGCAGCAACCAACCTACTGAAGCCACATGCTCACACCTACCAGCTCTGCTCAGTATTTCAGCAAGGCTCTTCCAAGATCAAGCTCTGACTATCATTATTCCTGGGGGGTGGTGAGATTTGCACCAGAAGCCCAAACTGCAGATACATACCTGACCCACTCCCTGGTCCCTCAGTGGAGGGAAATAAACTGTGCCCTGAAAGCATCTACCCACTGTATTTTTGACATCTATTTTAGGACAATTTTACTTCAACTCGAGGCTTCCCTGCCTGCATTGCCAAGACCTTCACTGATGGTAAATGGACCCCTATGGCTGTCCCTATGGAGCTGTGCCACCAACACGTTGTCAGAAGAATCCCACCCCCGGGTCCTGAAGACAAGACCATGGTGCATGTCCTCCCTTCCCATGCAATTCTTAAAAATCAGACTTGCCTCTTAGCTGACAAGCTCCTTGCTACCATTGGCAGGACTTCTCCACCAACTTGATTGCAACGGAGAATATCTTTCAAGAATCAGATAAAGAAACCTTATTTATACCCAGCAAATGTACTAAAAGTGGCTGCAGACTCTGCAAGGAACCAGGTGCTCTCTGACATACCAAAAGCCTGAACCTACACTTGGATAAGACAAGAGAGTTTTCCTTCAGAACAGGAGTGTGTTAACAAACAATTCTTCTTTCTTTAGGGAGACCAAAGCCTTACCGTCTCCTCCTCCTCCCACTTCTTGAAGCACTAGTGTAGAGTAAGAGCATAAAGGAATTACTTTTCAAATAGCCAGTTTATTCTAAAAGCATGTCTGGCAATAAAAGGAGAGAATATTAGAATCGTTTAGTAACCATCATGTTTTGGCAGCAAGGGAGAGCTTTGGGTCTCTTAAAATGCTAGCATAGTAAAAAAAAAAATCAATTCATTGCTAACATAAACAGAAACATACTGAAACCAATATCTGAGCATAAAATACTATGTACAGAGGAATTTAAACTAGTCTTTTCAGGCAAGGCATTGACCAACCACTGAATTCATCTGGTTTTAAGGAGCAAACTTGTAAGTAAGCTCTGCAGAAAAAGGAGTGCATTGGTTTTCCAGCCAACCTCCCAAGTCCAAAACAAATGGCTTTTACACTCTACTTGCATGGGGCTGGATGAAAGAGGTAGGAAAAACAGTGCTGTTTCACGGAGGTCTTCTTTTCCTTGGCTTTTGGTGGTGGTAAAACACTTTCTCCTCTCAAGGACATTCTTGCTGATGTGCGGATAAGCGTCCTTTCTGTTTTCTGGAGCAAAACATATTCTGGAATGAATACATCATTTACATTTTCTATGAAATAAAAATAATAATTATTATTATTTTCCTTGGGAAAACAGCCTTGCCTATGTTTTTAGAAATCTGAGGCCTTCTTATACTTCTCCAGTAAGTTCCTTTGGTCACTGTCATTCCAGTTTACAACCTACTGTGACACGGAGATGCTCTGAATTAACTCTGGGGTGTTTGTAGCAGGCAGACACTATGCAGCTACCATGTGTGCTACTGTCCATGATAATTTTAGCACTACCTCCTGCACCATTCCTGTACCCACAGCCCAGCACACTTGGTAGCTGTCTCACAGCTCCGGTCTTTCAACAATGCCCAAGTTACACGGTGCGATGATACACAAGTCACGAAACCAAAATGTGTTCATGTGAGGCCTCAGTGCGTCTTCTCCCTTTTTGGGTGTTGAATATGATACTCAGATGCTGTAAGTTGCAGAACAGTTCAGAAACAAGATGGCCTGAAGCCAGTTTGAGATCCTTCCTATTTTTAAAAACATCTTGAGAGGAGGAAGAGTAAGAGAGAGCAGTGAGCAAGTGTTTCCTTCTTGCAAGCACTATAAATCTAACCACAGCTTTCTTTTTCACTTTCTTCTCAAGAGGTTCCCTGTCATCCCATCCCCACCAAAAGACTAATCTGGATCAGCACAAGAAAGAACAGACAGGGGAGGAAATGTTCTCAGAACTCTTACAGCCCTCAAAACCTCTGTCCAGAAGAGTAAGGGTTGGATGGACATCGTGCTGGGAAAAACTTACAGCCTTGGAGGAGAGTGAAGGAAAGGTGAGTCAGGAAGCGAAGCAGTCTCACACACAATCAGCAAGAAACATTTGTTAAAGACCCAGAGGACCTCCTCTCCTGGGATTAACAGGAACGGATTCCCACTGTGACCAAAGAAGAGGGTGCGTCTACCTACTCAGCACCCCACATTGCTCGCTGGTAAACCAGGAACATTGCTCTGAGGCCACTTGTATAGACCTCTGAGTAATGCAAGGCAGGCAGTACTTTGCACTTTGCTTTCTCACCGAGTTTTATACAGCTTAGTAGGTTCTCTACAGTGTAGTGAGTGCTTAAAAGGTTCAAAGTTTCTTGTTGTTTATAAGAAGAATGTCTGTGGTTTATCACCAATGCAATAAAACTGCTGAAAATAATAATCATAATCTGTAGATCTAGCCCAACAGAAACGTCACAGTCCAATGCAGCACCCTTCCCAGCCAAGATACAGCAGTCATCTACAGATAATTAAACTCTCTATGAAAGCCAAGCACACAAACGAGAACCCATTGGGCAGTGCCATAACCCTTTGTTAGGATTTAAAAACGTCTCTTAGCAACATGGCAGCGTGAAGGACTTTGAAAATAGCCCTGTGAATACTTGCTTGCTGGGATCCAGCCTCATCTGGAAGCCCTCACCACCATCACCTTGGCAAATACACCTCTCTGAGCACTCTGCACATCCTCAAATGATGCTTAAACCACTCCTTGGTGCTGTGTCACATGTAGTTACATGAGGTAAGGGAGCAGTCTCTTAGGCTCACTATTGACATTGCAACACCATCAGTTTGAATGTACTGCTCTAGAAAGATAAACATGTTTTCATTTTTTTTAAAAAAAAGCTACATTTCTAAAACTGTCACTGTCTCTGATCCACTGACATGTTCCAGGGGTTATGCCATTGCTGACACAAACATTGGAACATCCCCTTTTCAGGCATGTAATCAGAGAAACCTGTAGGGTGCGTGGAGGGGGCAGGAAGCAAACTCACAAAGACAGTAAAATCTTCCATTGAAGATGTAGATGAAAGACAGAGAGAAGGACGGGAAGGCAGTACATTAAGCAAAGCACATGGATGCACTGCTTTGTCCAGACATTTTGCTGCTGTTGCTGATGAGCAGAACTGGCATGTTCTCCCAGGACCACATGATGTGAAATGGAAAAACCACAAAAATTATTATATAGGATTAACTTAAGATAGCAAACAACTGAAAGTCTTCAATCCCTGAGTTTGTGTTCCACATTACAGGCTCACATGCCTATTGCCCAGGATTTACACTTTGGGGTACTTGGCAAAGGGTGGAAAATCCACAACTCCCATACCAGTTAGAAAATACTTCTCCTTTTAAAGATAATCCGTCTTTTTAGTTTGTCCTGATGACTTTGTGATGTTTGTATAGATCACAGATACTGTGTATTCCCCTGATAACCTTGGAGAGTGGGGTAGATAGAGGTGCTGAGGGTAGGAAAAGCACATTGTCCTGATACAGGAGGTTGATATGAGAGCACAAGTAAGCACAAGGGAGAGCATCCAGGGTAGGGCTAGCAAGAGAGGTAAGAGCCTGAGTTTGTAGAGAAAAAACATTGGTTCAACAAGATTGCTGGGGAAGTAAGGCATGGTTTTGCATAAGCTGGCTTATCGGGAGTAATAGGTATTTATTTAGCTGACTTAAAATGATTTTAAAAATCCATACAAGGTTTTTGGATTCTGAGACACCATTGGCAGCACAACAAAGGCACAGAGGTATTAAAATACTCTATTAAACAGGAAATTGTTCAGCTCTCCATTGAAAATCTCTTCCTCACCTCATTTTCCACATTCTTTTGCCCTCTTCATCATTCTGGAAATTGAATTTTTAGGGTTTCTTAAAATGGCCACAGCAGATAGTCTTGGCATATCCAACTATTGAAGAGAAAGGCAGATCAAGGTCTGTAGTCCCATAGTATCCCTTCCTGCCATAGCTGACACCCTGTAGCTTGTGATAAGCCTTGCTGCTGGTAAGTGGGTATTTTTACTTTTCTGTTTTGCCCAAGGAGTTTCTAAGTAACAGCCTTTGCCTTATAGCCTGTAGGTCAATCAATTAGCTCAGTCATATCCATTTACCAAACTGTAGCTTTCTCTTTTTACATTTTTAATATATTCTTCAATCAGAAATGATTGAAATAATTATACCTCAATATTTTGATTTAATAAAAGTTTTTGGGAAAGCACCTTAGAAGAATCCTTTATTTCCCTTAAAGTGTCTTATCCTTCTCAGTATTCTTTCATCAGAGTTCCTGTCTTCTCTTTCTCTTTTCCCTATAAATAACTTTATTCTGTAATTTTTCTTTCAAAAGATATAAAATCTTTGACTATCCATCTCAGCTCTCCTATAGTTCTTAGCAGCCTGTAACAATGCCAGCTTCTCCAAGGGCCATTTTTACATGTTTTTTCCAAACTTTGTAGTTAAACTAGTGAAATGAGGAGCTGGTTCATTATTAACCCATTTTCCACAATTTCCCTTTATAACATCTTTGATATTTCAAAAAACAGCCCTCTGCCTCTCTCCTTTCCTTAACATTGTATTTCACTAACCAGCAGTGCATGATCTGAGCTGCAACATTGAGAGAATCAATAACCAAAAACTTTTCCTCACCTCTCTTGGCAGCTTGCTGAACATCAGGCCATAACACCCCTTGGAAAATATATATTAGTGATGTTGTGAGGTCTGTTGTTATGAAGCTCAATTCATTTCAGCCCCTTCATGTGCAGGACCAATATACACATGATCTTTTCACCTACAAATCCCCAGCAGCCCCTGCAATTAATACCTAATTAACAAACGAAAGCAGAGATGCCAGGTGGAACAGCACAAAACCATTCACAGCTCACAAAAGGGAGCAATTAACTCCTGCCAGCTAAGGACAGTAAGAAAAATATTTTGTTATTGAATGAAGCAGTGTTGCCAAGATTGGATGTGTTTAAAAAAATAAAATAAACCATGCTCCAGCTCAACTGCAAGATGTGCGCTTTGATTCAGGAATTGCTTATGGTAGACCAGAGTTTGGACCAGAGGGTCATTATAATCCCCTTCTGGCAATAAGGCCTATAAATCCACTGTTCTTCCAACAGCTTTTAAAACAGGTTATTTATGTCTTTTCATGTAAGCCATGAAGTCACTCCCACAAGAGATAAGGCAGACTTCACCACCAAATGAGCTAAAAACTAACAAATTGGCTTCCCCCAGCAAACTTAACACTTGTACATGGCTAACAAATTAGCAACAGCATCTGTGGAGGGGAAAAAAAAATACCTTTACTGTTCCCAACTTGACTGAAGATGTGCTTGAGTTCAGGCTGAGGTTAGCTAGCGGGTTTTGGCTGCTGGAGCCGTAAGCCCTGTGCACATGTGTGTCCCTGCAGGGTAAATCAGTGCCTGTCCCCATCACCGGTGACCAGAGAAGGTGGCTGCAGCATGCTGGCTCTGCAGCAGAGCTGCGTGTGCCCTCCTGCTCCCTCTGCATCCTCCTGTGGGGTGAGCAGTGGGGAAATGTCCGCATCCATCTCCCTGCTTCTTCTGGTCCCATTTTCTCTGAATCTGAAACACTTTTCCTAGCTGATACACCTGGCCTCAGGGCCTTCAGTCTGCTTCTCCTCTCATCCCACCCTGTAGGACCCCAGAAAAACTCTGAGTTTGCACGTGTAAGGGTGAAAGGGAACTGGTCCTGTTGCATACTCAGCAAGGCAGGGACGGATCCTCTCCAATGGGAGTGCTGCAAGTGGGCAAAGAGCATGGTCAGCTCCTCCTGCTCTCCTGCTGTAAATGACACATTAATTATATTTAAGGTTAAAAACTCTTTCTGTCTGTAGATCCACAGAGTTGTTTAAAATTCTTAGGCAAGGAACATCACTCTCGCTAATAAAAAGGATAATTCTGCGAAAAATCTACTTTGCTCTCAAGTCTGAGTCCTCTTTATATGTGTTGTTTTTCTATTGGTGCTGGTACCCAAACAGGACTTGGCAGCTCCCAGTGAGTACATGCTCCCCAGCCCCGGCTGTCGACTACCCTTCCCTGCACACCGTGGCAGATTAAACTCTTTTATTACCATTAGCATGCTTCTCACCGAGTATCCAGGCACTGTGCCTAGGGACTTTAACTCCCAGGTATCAGATCAGCAACTGAAGATGTGTTTGGAGAGGAACAGACGTCAGTGGAGCAGCAACAGTTGTCCCATCCATCCTGCCCCGCCGGAGCTCATGTGGTGACATGCAGCACCCACCTGCCAGGCACTCAGATTTTTTTTTGGACGCCATGGTGCACTGCTGCAGTTTGCTAGATCCTACATGCCGAAGCCAGTCACAATCCCATTGCAGCCGATGCACACATGGTTCCCAAGTCCTGCATGGGCTAGCCAGTGAATCAGGCCTGTAAAAGTATTTTTGGCCCCCTGCCCAGTATGTGTACCTCTTAATCCCTAATTCCAATTGTGTAAACAAGGCATGACATAACGGGTGTGCCATGGAAATATGCTCTATAAAGTTGATTACCACGCTTCATCCTATTAGAATAGCAGTCACTGTAAAACTATAGATAAGGCTAAAGCAATTTATTTGTGTTTCTAAAGGAGATGGGCACATTTCAGCTTTTCAGAACATGATCAAACTTGACAGGCAGACTCTAGAGCTACTTTGTAGCTCTTATAACAGCTCGTTTGGACCTGTAGTGGCTGGCAATTTTTAAAACAGATATCTCAAAAGGTCAGATGGACCATGGCCTTTGCTCAAGTATGCAAAGAGGGATAGCGTAAAAAGCATTGGATTGCCTGGGTGACCTCTTTAGCTAGATGTAGTTTCAGCTCCTGCACTCTCCTTAATGCAGAAGGCAGCTCTCAGTGCTCTTGGAGGAGGCAGGGAGCTTGGCGGCATTAGGGAAGGAAGAGCTGTAGCCTTATCTCCAGGCAGCTAAGTTGACTGTCACGGGGAAGCTTTGGTGCCAGGATGACAGGAGGCAGCTGTGCTCCCTTCATCCACCAGGTAGCCTCCAGCAGCCTCATTTAGCTCACAGGTCCCACCTGCAGCGGACGGGTCAGGCCTGAAATTGCCTGCTCAGGGTCACCCACAGTGCCTGTGACAAAGCTGGGACTTGACCGCAGGTCTCCTGGGTCCCATCTCTGTGCTCATTCTTCCTAGCTGCCTCCTACTGAAGGGTAAGGACTCAGTTCAAGACTTTCCTACAACCCCACAACACACACACAAGGCTTACCTCATGGCTATCTCCTATCCAAGATCCTTCAGCAGGGTTAAACATTTCTTTAAAAATGTTTCAGGCATAACACAGATCCCCTGGTCTCCAAATCTGAGCCAAACCCTGCTGTACCTGCAGGTGGAGAACCCTTTCCCTGGAGAAGGCATGGATTCACCCTCCACCCCTCCTACATCCCATGGCATTGCAGCTTCAAGGGGAACCAAACACCCAGCACAGACCTCACATACAAGGAGGACTTTTTCTTGCAGACAGGCAGAAGCCAGAGCTGCCGAGCCTGAGGGTTTCCATCCCTGCTTCGTGGTCAGGGGCCAGACTTCTCAAAAACACATGAAACCTTGAATCTGGCCCAGGTTTCAGCAAGCAGGAAAACTTTGCCGTTTCAGATTTCACTTACAAATCAGCTTTGAGGAAAACAGCTAGTGTGATCGAAGGCATTAAAAATTAATACAATTAACACAAATCAAGGGTATAATATATATCAACTTGTACGTAAGTTCAAAAGCTCCTTTTAAAGGCATAGGAGCCAAGGAATTTTTCCATTATCTCGAAAAGACCTAGATAAAGTCATTTGCTTGTAGAATCAAGCCTGTAGCAGCTGGTAAGGTTACTGAACCAGCCACAGCAAGCCTTGTTCTGTGTTATAAAGACATCTCTCTCACCAGAGAAGAAATTGTAACGTGCATTCACATACGCTTTTTTTTTAAACCTGATTCTTTAAGGACCCCCCATCTCCTGCCCTCTCCCTCTGTCACCTCTTGAAAAGGTTTTTCAGACTAGAACTGTACTTGAATTTAGTCTAATTGGAAGGAAATGTAAGACCCAAATCTTGGTTCTCATTGGCATGGAGACACTTGCGTACAATCACGGTATGCAAAGCAGCAGAAGTCTGAATTCATAATTGGACGTTCCAAAATGTAATTATGAAAGATGAAATGCTCCTTTCAATGAGAAGGCCGTAAATAGAATAATTAATTTTGTGTTTGCTTGAACAATTCTGTATTATGGACCTTACACTGGAACTGAAATTAATTAAGTGCACCAGGATTTATGGAGGAGGTGAAGAGAGAGGGAAAAAAAAGAATTAATCTGAAGTAAAAGATAGATGACTTTGTGAGTGTAATGATGCGTTAGTCTGGGGTATTCTTTAACAAATTTAGCAGGCATGTTCTGGGTACAAACAGCACTCACTGACAGAATTATCTCAACTAATGCAGCTGCTGGACTCTGAGCAAATTGAGATTGCAGATGAGTACTTTAGATTTAGAGCTAGTAACCCTCTGTGTGCCGGAGACTCTGTTTCTGTTCACTCGGTGGGAAGGATGGCTGTTTGCCCTGTGCTAAGGTCTGCAGGACACGGCCGCGCAGCAGCTCCCTGCGCTTCATGCACACACGCGCGCAGGCACAGACACGCAGGCACATGTGTGCTCACTCGCCCCGTGCTCTGCGCAGTGCTTGAGCACGATGCAACGCCCGTCTCTGCCCAAAGCCTGCTGACACGGTCAGGCGGCTCTGGAGGAAAAGCGGAGGAGAGGCAGAGAGCTCGCAAGACAGGGGAAGGAAATGGGAGGGAAGCAGAGTTCAGGGTAACATCTCTCAGTGGACTCCAAGAAAGAAGGGATGGTGGCTATTGCTAGCTGAGATTTTTAAAGCAAACAAAGCTAAAGGTAGTGCTCGAAAGAATAACTCTAATCCGAACATCTTAGTTGTGAGGAGCTGTTCCTGAGCTCATTTCATATGAAAATCCAGAGTTATTCCTTTTTTTTGCTGAGATCAAGCTATAAAAACCCAGGTGTAAAAATCTCCTCCGATGCTTCATTCAAGACTAAAGCATTTTCCAGTCCTGAATGAATTAGGGATTTCAGATTTACCAGCCTGGCAGAGGCCCCTGAGACACCCGGGGCAGTGAGTGCTTCCAACATCCGGAACAGTCACTCAGAAGACATTTCCAGTCCCATAAACGTTATGCCTTACTGGTATAATTTTGAATAAAATAATGTAATTCGCTATAGATCCACGAATAATCAATGCGATACTTCCCCTGCTAAGAGTCATTCAGAAGCAGCACTTTCTAAAGCGTTGGCTCAGGCCACGCAGTATCACTGCACGGTGCGGGGACACTGGTGTTTAGCACGTTATGTCTTTGGAGTGTCAGCTTTCCCTGCCGAAGAGCTGGCCGCTGAGAGACACCCAGCAGCTGGAACCAACCCCCTGTGAATTTTTTGAGACTCCAGGAAGCAACCGATTAGGATGTGCTGGTGCAGCCCTGGAACAGACAAAGAAATTGCAAGTATTGAAGACAGGTTCCCTTATCCCTGATTTATCCTCTGCTCCTCCTCTGCTGGGAAATCTTTGCTAGGGAAAAACTTTCTCAGGTCTGATGTTATTCCATTGTGGGATTACAGCAGTGTGGGACTGCGACCTCCTTGTGTTTCATGGGCATCTGCTCCAAGAGACTGACGGTCCAATTCAGCACAAATTGTACTACGGTTCATCAAAGTTCAGCATGACAAACTTCTCCCAGGCCACTTCTCCTTGCAGAAAGCCCAGTGGAAAGCTGTGCTTGGTGAAGTCACTGGGGTGTGAAAGGTGTCAAATCCATAGGTCTATAACCCTCAGGCGAGACCTGAGGAGTCTCACAGCCGGGGCACGTGGCAGGCTGTGAGTCTGAAACATATCCTTGTTTCTGTCAGATCAAGCTGTTCCTAAGCCTCAGCGTTACCGACTTCACAGCACTGTGATAGCTTTGTCCCAGAAACTGAAGCGCTGGAGTGCAGGAATAAGAGACTTTTTCCCCATGGAAGAAAGAGCTGGGGTTGCACAGTACCAGCTTGCTGCTACACAGAAAACATCCACAAACACTCTTAGAGTTACAAGCTGCCTGGATGATGGTTACCCAACAACATATGTTGATCTCTGGGTAGCAGAGTGCACTTGGGTACAATGCCTATTTGCTTACTGATATTTATTTTCATTTTCCACAATAAAATGCTAAATATGAACTACAGTTACTCTGCTTTAAATTGCAACAAGAGCTGCATTTTCCACTTGCTTGGTTATAGCTCTTTAAGTGATACATTATATTGTTTGCCAGAATACTTCTACAAAGTCTTTGCTTCATTTAACTTGTAGAACAATTCAGCCAGATTGGTCTATAAAAGGTGTACTTAAAATCAGGATTACCCTGGGACTCAGAAGTGCTGGGTGCTAAAATGCAGTCTCTCATTTCCCATGGCCTTCTGAGCATTTGAACATATTTATACCTTCTGCATTGCAGCAAACTTAATCAGAAGGACAGGCTTGCTAACATCTGTGCATTCCATTCACTTCTGGAGTCGTCTCAATCTCTTCTGAAACCTGATTCTGGCTGTCAAAATGCATAGCTCTCTATGCTGGGTATTATTCGGACATTTAGACATCTGTCATCAGGAAGTGTGATAGATGGTTTTATTAACCCGCAAAGGCAAAGACCGTTACAGCGAAGGACTCTTACGCAGGGAGAAAGTATTCAGCAAACCTTACAAGTATGCTCAATGCTTTTCCCAGCCTACGGTTGCAGCAGGGACTGAACACTTGGAAGTGAAAGATGTGTTACACATTAGCTCAAGCTGGACACATCCCTGCCACTAGCTCTGACCAAAACAAGTAAAACAAGTAACATAGGTGATACGTTATCCCCAGCAGAAGAGACTTTCCATGATGAACTCACCTCCAATAACACAAACTCCTGCAGGCAGGAGTTTTTGTGGCAAGCTGCAGCTAGAATGAAGACTGTGCTTTACAAAGAAGTTTAAGGAAAATAGAAACCTATTTTAATAAAAATCACCGCAAAGATTTCATTTAAATTGTTTAAATACACCAACTAGTCCCCACAGCTGTTTTTTTTATCTCCTGTTTGAACTCTTTCTCCTTCCAACCTCCTACCTAGCAGTCACCTACAGGCAGGACTTTGGACCAACAAATGCTTAAGGCAAAATCTAGAGCCAAACTGGAATTTTGGGATGCTTAGTTTTGGGGTTTGGTTTGCATCCATATGTAGTTTTAGTCTAAGTAGGGACAATCATTTCTGTCTCACAACCTTCCAAAAAACAGTCAAATGCAATTAATCTTCACCAGTTTTCCATTTCCCGTGATTCTAGGATTCCTGTGCTGAGGCTCCCAGAGAATTAAGACCAGATACTGGTAGAGGAACACATCCCTACTACTTCTTTTCCAAAGAGGCTGCTACTAGAACAGCCAGTAGCTCATAGCTGGGAAGGGATGTGGCTCTTGTAGTCACAAATAGAAAAATGAGGAGAACACAGATCCCGGGATGAGATCCTGTATGGAGTCAAGCAGAGGGACCTGAGCAGCCTGTCCTGAAAGTCCCTGCAGCATGCTTGTATTATCTCTCATACAGATGAGGAGGTGGTGCTTGCGTGGGTAGCACAGAATTTGGACAAATACAGTTTACCTTACATCTTTTCCTCCAGATTTCTTTTGTGATCCAGAGAAAATCTTCTGAACTGAGTCCTCTGAAGGATCTGAGTGCTCGGTTAGCCTCAGTGACTTCACTACTGGTTTTGCTAGCCACGTGCTTCGAGTTAGTTGCATTCACAGAGCTGTAGGGTTGGTGTTTGAGGTAGTCCCCGGGTAGTCTCATTTTTCCCTCTCCTTGCTGTCCACCTGCTTTAATCTGAGTTTTTTTCCTGAGCAACATTGTTCCCTCTAGCCCCCCTCTGAGCCTGCATTTGAGCTGAGCCCCTGCAAACATGTCAGTATACGTGTGTGTATTACTTGTGTATGCAGGCACATACATGTATCTTACATATAGATATGTGAGTATATGGAGATACATACCGCGATGCTGGTAAACTTTATCTTTCTAAGGGCACTAGAAAGATGAAGAAGATGAAATCAGTTGTTTCTTTTTATTTATAAAGGGGAGTGATTGCACCCAGTGTTTGTCTTCACCATTTGGGAAAAGCTGAATGTGAAGCTTTAGATTTGTAGGTTTTGGCTTGTTATATATATTGCAAACATTTCAGGGGAATCTGTGTTGTTAGGTCCCATGACACTACTGCAGACTGTGAGAGATGGATATATAGTGATTTCCTTTAAGCCTTAACTTCTGGAAACAAATTACTGTCTAGAAACCTCAGCTTTCAATATGAGTAGAGAGAAAAAGAGGTTGGTAAAATTTCTGTGTATGGGAAATTTGAAAATGTGTTTTAAATGGAAGAAACAGTCTTGCAAACCAGACAGGATTAAAAAGTTTATATGGAGCAATGAACAACCAAACTCATAACAAAATCTTGAGCTGATTTTTGTCCACTTGCTTTGACAATGATGCCACACACTACCTGCAAAAAATAACATGCCTTATCTCATGCACAAATACAAAGGCTTATTTTTGGAAACACCCTGTCAATAAAAGCAGAAAAGCAAATCTTCCTAATCACTGTAACAGGATAATTCAAACTAATAACATAACCTGCAGTTTTGCAGTTTTATATTATTAGAAGGAATAAAGAAAAAACCTCCCCAATCCCCCTGACACTGATTCATCAAATAAATTAACTGTGTTCATCAGTTAACTCTCACTGGTCAAATAGGGTTAAAATTCTTGGATCTAATTCACATTGCTAATTTCGCAAAGGGGAAAAAAAGCACACTGGGATAGCAGGAGCCAAATATGCTATTTTGCCATAACTGACTGAACCTTGGGGGCGGGTGTTTTATTCTTGTAATATTTCTTTTAATAAAAAAGTGCCTGATTAAAATACCCTTTTAGAAAACATTAATTCAGGAGCTAAAAAAAAAATTCAAATGAACTCAAATAGATTTTCTCTGGTACGTTAGCATTGCATTTAGGATAATGGATAGGGAGAAGGATGGATTCTGTAGGTATAAATCAATAGGCGAGGGGGGTTGATGAAACTGCAACCTGTGAGAGTGAAGCCCTAGTGGTTTGTGATATCATCAGGAGCCCAAGATTAATTCGCTTGACAGTCCAGTCTCCTGCATTCATTATTTTAACAACATGCACACAGGACCAAGATACACATGTTAACCAGCCAGCTAACATATATTCACTCAGAGCCCCTACAAGCACCTGGTTTAAAGCAAAAATCCCAGCTGACTTGTTGGTAGGGTACATGAATAGATTATCCTTTTCATTGTTGTAAGAAAACTAATGGAGAAAGTGGGGGTTATGGAGAGGTGGAAACATAATTGGTAGTTTTGGATTAGCCACACTGCTGGTCACACACCAGTCAAGGACCTGGTTCTGCTGCTCTTACAAGGCTCAGTGCTACCTTCACAGAGATGTGTTAGTGATTTCATTAGGATTTCAAGGGGAATGTGGTCGGTGGCAGCATGGATAAATGAGTAACACTCTGCTCCCAGCCTGCTTTTTCAATGGTTTCTGCCTTTGAATTTTCTCTGGCTGGAAATAAAAGTTTCTAGAAGAGAAACTTTTGGTTTGCAAGAAAAAGGAATTAATATAAGTCAATCAGGTGCTGGAAACCTCAAATAATCTTATGTACTCTCTATTTTCTATGCAGGTATCTCACTGCTCATTTTTCTTGCAGGCTCATGACCAAATCCTGCTCACCTCTTGCTCTATCTAAGGGCCTCTGAAGCCTGTAAAAGGGCGTTTGCTTTTAAAGGCTATTGGACAAGACCCTCATTCTTAGGTATAGCCCCATTAATTTCTTATACAGCCTGTTCATGTGAGTAAATTGGCCCCAATTTGGCCCCAAGTCTGTGACTTTCCCAGCCCTGGGAAAAGGCAGAAACCCCTGTCATGTTCTGCTGTACAGTCTGTCCTGTCCAGCTGGAGTTAAGTGTACCTCATTACTCAGGGAAATTTGGATTTGGACAATTCTTCACTGATAAACAACATATTGCCGTAATTAGCGAGTGTGGACTGGGAATCCTGAAAATGGAGTCTGTCCAATCTGTCAGTTGAGGAACATATTGTTTAATTTACACAGTGCAATGCATTGTGCAACCTGAGAAGGGTCCCCCACCCCAGGCCAGAGCAAGGCTTTCTGCTGCATTCGATTTATGAAAACAGCTATCACATTCAGACAATAATTTTGACACTCTCCTTTTTCCTCTTGGCCTCCACGTCTAGGTTGAAAGTGAACATGTGTGGTTGAAAGAGGCCATACCCGGTTCCTGTACAACCACGGCCAAGTTACTTTTCACAGCTAAGCCCTGAGGTTCCCTATTTTCCAGCAGGAAACTTTTCCAGGAGGGTAGACTTTGTGCACAAAGCATTGTGATAAGGAACAGTAGAGCCCCAAATGATTGTACTTAAGTGCCAGATTCAACACTCAAGACCCCATACTGGTGTACCCATGCTCTGAGTGTCCTGACCACAGGATGAGAGAAGTCAACCAACCTGGACTACAGCGTGGAGTCCAAGATGACCATCCAAAATCTGCTCCACTGAGAGCCATTGGTTTTGTTTGCAAATTACCTCCAGAGCCATGAAAAGACTAACAGAAATGCACAGCATGGTTGTTTTAATACAAATACACAATATTAGATTTCCACCCTGATTGACCAGCCTCATCGAGCATCACGTTTTGCCTCGTTCTCCAGGCCAGATTCTTCTTCAGCTATCAGACTTTCCTTTCATCAACCTGCCTGTCTTCTAATCAAAGCAAACCACTCTAACTTTTATATGAAACTAATTTTCATATTGTCCACATATACATACAGTTAAGAAATTACAGTGACAGTGATAAAAAATGTTAATTTTTCTTTCCAGATGCTTGTAAAACAGCCTTAACATATGTCCGCTGTTTAATTAACAGAGCGGCAGCATGGTGGAGAGAAGCCAAACTAATAATTTAAAGAAGCATTCTCCCTCCCTTGATTTGAATCCCAAAACACATCCATCATGTACATTTCTGAAACTGCAAAAGATTTAATTTTCTGAACTTTCAGCAAACATCATAAAACAAGTCAAAGAGAAACCTAGAGTCAGGAGTGATCGCCTTTGAAAGAGTTCAGCTTCAGAACTTGCACAAGAAATTCATTTTGTTAAGTGACTAAAAACTCCAGTGCTTTTTTTTTTTTTAAATTAGCTTTTATTGTCTTCTCCTGCTGGGTGGCCAAAAGGTGCCATTTTGCTGCTCAGGTTCTAGTCCTGAGCTGCCTCCTTGCTCAGATTGATGAGGATGTAATTCCTTCCTACAATCAGAGCCAAGATGAAGCCAGTCATCTCACACACTCCCAGCCCCTTTTCCCGTAACATTTGTGCGCTGCAAAATTTCTGGAGTATCTGTCTTTACCCCCCAGGAGGTATAGACGTGGTCCTGCCCCAATGTATAGGTGGGGGACTGAGACAGTTTAAATTGCATGTTCAGTACATGCATTTTAACTAACTCCATTTTTGAAATCCAGTTGTCCACGTGTCCCTCAGCCCAAGGTCTGGAGCAGGAGAAATGAGGATGCTGAGGACCTTGGTGCAAGGTCTCACTCTTGCAACCTGGAGCAGATGAAGTCAAGAGACACCAGCCCAACACACAGCTGATATCCCAAGCTCTGCTCTTCTAAGTGCAGCAGGGAGGGCTTGAGCCTGAGATGGAGCCAGGCTCGCTGCTAGCAGTGGGAAGAGAGAAAGCGCTGGTCTCTGGGTTCACGTACACTCGCAACACTCCTCTTCGTCCCCTCGCATAGACAAGGCCATAGGGATGAGGTGAACTTAAAAATATCACTTGCAAAATTGGCATAGAGATCATGTCTCTGAAGCCAAAGTGGACTTCGCAGCAGGGGTTCTGCCCGGCCTCTGAAAGCACATCGAGAGCTTCATCCCCCCCGCCCTTCGCGTGTCTGGGATGACTCTAGGTTATTTAAAAGTGTAAAAAGCTCTCCTTACCACGCACAATGGTTGTCAGCAAGCAACAACTTGTATGTAGAAGGGATCAAGCCCCACATGGAGATTAGTCTGAGATCCGTGGGCGAGGAGGAGATACCACCACAGCCATTAACCCCTTCTGGGATAACAAGACGCGCACAAAGTCAGCACTGCCCACCTTTCACAGTCAGAAATGATGCTCTTGGCCCCCATCCTCTGCAAAGCTAATGACTCCTCCTGGGGGACCAATATGCCTGGGGAAAGGAAGTTGTGTTTTATCAACTTGACGGAGGAGTCTTCACTCCCAGAGAGACACGCCATGTAAAAGATAAAGCAGCACAGTGCCGACTGGGGAAATACACCCTTTCCTCTATGAAAAGGAAGAGATTTGTCAAAGGTGATGCTATATTTTATAACTGCATTAAATGGAAGAGCACATTAAAAGACTTCTGTTAAATATTAACCAGGAAGAGGAAAGACAGGGACAGAGCGCTTTCCTTCTATATCTTTTGTAGCGAATACCCAGTCATAAAGCAACTCAGAAATTAATCTGCTGATAGATTAGAGACTGCGAGTGTTAATTGACCCTTTGATCTCCTAGTTGTTATTTTGCGTCTTGCAGGGAGGGATATTAATGAATCTGAAGGTATTAAATGAATTCCTCACTTGCCGTGGCAGCATTTGTCTCCCAGCAGAGAGCATCCCTTTGGGCTGGCTGTGCTCTGGCTGGTCTTCTCAAAGGGCGAAGGCACGGAGATAGGCGTTACAGCACGCACACAACAGGCAGGGCGAGAGCACCTGGCTGGAGTTAACCAGGCAGTCTTCATGCTCTACATGGCTAAAAGGAGTTGAAAAATCCCCAGCTTGAAATAGAGAGCACTTCACAAACTCTTGGATCAGTGTCACTGCTAATCCCAGCGCAGCTGAAAGCAAGTGGATCTGTTTATAACCTTTCTCCTTTCAGAGCCCACCAGGAGGGTGGTACAGACAGATCCGGTCACGTCTACCCAGGTATCAGTCATCCCCGGCACAACTCTGCAGCCTTCGAGAGGGTTACGCCAGGTGTTCATTTTGCCTTGTTTTTTTCAGCACGGAACCTCAGGCTATTTTTTCCAGACGTCCTTCTCCAAAATTGCGAGACCACTGAGCCATGGGCAAGGTCATTGCCTAGCAGCAAGGACTGAATTGCAGAACTCATGCAAAAGTCTGAGCAGCGTTTGTTCACGTCATGGCCCTACGTGTCACTATTATCACAATCAGACAGAATTTCTCCAAGGCACGTAGAGAGTGGGAGGACCATCTTGGATGAAGGTTCTTCTTAATCTAAAAGCTGGAGATAAATATTTGGAAAAAAATCACAGGCAATAAGTCAGTTAATAAAGCAGGGACTTTCTCCAGAAACCTGGCCAGCTCTTTCCATTAAAGAGCTAGTCTTTGGCTAGCTCTCCAAAGGAGGCTTAGTGACTGTGTACATTAAAAATGCTATCACCATTATGGTCTGTTCACTAAAGGTACAAGAGCATGACAAATACATGTAATTTGCAAATTGGCTGGTCTTTTGCAATAATTTAGAGACACTAGTTAGAGGCAATAGAAATCTAACAATTACTGATGTTTAAGGTTTGCATTGTTGCTCTGTGAATATTTCATGCATAAATGAACTTCCCCTGGACCAACTGCTGTTTCTGATGAGGCGCTCTGAGGCTTTATTGCCAAATACACAGCAGGGCTCCCCCAATGAGCCACATAACGGATGATGCATCGCCTTTGCAGCTTAAATAATGCAGGGTATCTGCATTTTATAGAGTGGTGGTACACTTTATTTACATATCAAGTGAGCGGCCAGACTGAATATGAAGAAATATGTGAAGGAAAGGATATGGCACTTTTAATATTTCATATTAGCAAGCACCCTGCAGGAAAAGACTAGGCAGACTGAGATGTGACCTAAACTGCCTGATTTCCATCTGTGCATGTCTCTCTGACAAAATCTCTTGCAAAACTGATGAAATATATGCCTTTTCCCATTCTTGCTAACTTCTTCAGCACTATTGAAAACAAAAGGCATAATCTGCCAATCAGAGAATGACCTTCCAAGTGCCATTTGTTTGGGAAGAGAATCAAGCCCACCCTTAAAATCTCATCCTGTTCCTTCCTGGGGCCGCTGGGAGATGTAGTCTCACTCTCTATCACTCCGAAGGGAGCCGCAGAGGATTTCTGCTTGTAGGGAGGCCACCTGCAAAGCCTTATCAGCCTGCTAGGACTGCAAGAAGGCCCAGGCCCCACAGAAAAAGCATCATCCGAAATGCAGAACTGTTACAACAGCTGATGATTCCTCCTCTGTGAACCAGTCTGGGCTGATAGAAGGGGAATACAATATATAAAAGCAAGAGCTAGTTCTTCCCTATGAAAAATGAGGCTTGCACATCATCGTCCATGTGGGACTGGATCTCAGGGTATGGATCCTCTTTCTGGAGTGGGTTATCCAAGTATGCAGACTTGACCCACTCATAAAAGCAAATTCCCTTTTATTCATGAAAGTACCTCAGACCTCAGCCTGGCATAGCCGTGCTCAGGGGACTGGTCTAAGCCCAGGAGTGTTGACTGTCATTATTGTCCCCCTGTAGCAAAGAGTTCCAGTCACCAGACAAGGCACAGATATGAAATTGTTTAAAGCAACAATTTGCTCTCTCCACAGAGAGAATGGCCCAGCAGACCATAGGCACCGATTCTTCACCTGATTTTTTGCAGGACTGGTGGGGATGTGCTTGCCGGCAGCACGCCACAACCTCCTACTCTGTCCAGTGTCTGTGAGAGAGTGTGCAGCATCTCCCTCACATTATGCCTCATTCAAAGAAGAACTGATGTGTGCCAGTCCTTTTTTGTACAAACCTATTAAAATTCCAATGCAAATGACCGGATTCATAATCTGAGCTTCATTGAGAAACACAGTTTCCTGCCTTCGCCAGTAATGAAATTATTGGTTGTGCAGATGCTCCATTTCTAAGCTAATTCAATCTCTGACTAGTTTTTTTAAGACTGTATGTGTGAGGTCAGGGGTGTGTGGATGTGCAGGTTTGTGTGTGCGTGCACATAGACAAACACATCTGCACAGCATGTTTCCCAGCACACAGATCTGTAGGCTATTTAGTTAGATAGCCAATTATAATTATAAATGCAATGGGAGTACAAGCAGTATATTCTGTAGACACGATTAAAAATAAACTGGGAAAGCTAAAAGCAGCTTAGTTGCCAGAAACTAATACACTACAGGGGCAAGTTGTGGAAATGCCTGATTATTCTCTTTTGCTCACTCCATCCCTGGGGGATCTTCCTGAACTGTTACTTTAACTGCTCAACTTGCCTTTTCCACTGTGATAGTCAGCAGATGAAGCCCTTCACATTTAAGTGTAATAGTGCCAGAGAGACCAACTGCTCCTCAGAGTTATGACCTATAAATGTCGCTTCTGTGTCAGAATGAGAATGTGCCACTGAAGATGCTGAAGTCTGCAGAGGGTTTGCTTGACAATTCATGCAGGCCATTAAACTTACTCCTCCCCTCGTCTCCCCAGCGTTGTGTATGCTGGGATTTCTTGCTTGCTTTCACAGCTTTCTGAGTAGTTCTTCCAAAGCTGGCAACAACTGAGCAATTTATCGCTGGGACAGAGTGTACGGCACAGCATTTGTTCAAGTTGCTCTTCTTTTCACCTGTCATGGCAAATAAGAGCTCCAGGACAAACTGCCTGTACTTTCCTGCATCAGGTGTGGGTATCTTTACCCAGAGCAGAGGGGAAATGGCGATGGACATCGGGTGATGCCAGGATGTGATAAGGAGTCCTGTAAGGTGGGTATAAGTCAGCCCCCATCCCGGCCGATTGCCAGGTGTACAGCTTGTTCCCTTTGCATGGGAACCCGCACAGCCTTCTTCACCCACACTCATCCTTTACTGGAGGTGGCTTGTGGCATCTGGAAGGAGAAAGAGAACTACTTATGGTGCTTCACAGCACTCAGATGTTTCTGGCCAACTGAATAACCATGTTAGAGACATTTCAGGCTGCCTTGGTCAGGAGGACACGATTACTTCTCAGCCTGAAGGGTACAGCAAGAAGAATTAACAATAGCTGAGCACAGGGAGGGGGTTCGGTTTATAAAGTGCTTCTGGCCTTAGCTGGAAGCCCAATTCACCACTGCCATAGCACATCTCAGAAGAAATGCAGGCATTTACGCCACATTACCATCTAGCCCAGCATCCACATTTACTAAGGTACAAGATAGCAATATCTAGTATTTACTTGTTTCAGTTATCTCTTAGATGCTGACAACTTGCTCATAAGGAGTGCATGGGAGCCTTGGGAAGTGCTGGTCCCCGAGGCAGATGCAGATATGCCGTGTGCACTTGGGCAGTGCATGAGCAATGCAGGACATGGACAACACAGTCGCACACCTGCTAATGTTCCTGCCCCCTTTCTTTCTGAGAAAAGAGAGTTGATGTTTTGGAGACCTTGGGGAGGAAGGAAAAGCACCTCTCTGGGAGGAATGATGGCATAGAAAACCCCAGGGCTTGGTGCTGCATGGCTGAGAGATCATCCCCCATGGGGGTGGCAGGGCAGAAAGGGAAAGCCATGGGCAGCAGAGGGGATGAGGCTGGGGTGAGAAAGGAGCCCTCGCTGCGGGGCAGAGCTGTGCGGGGCTGTGCAGAAGAGGCTGGACTGAATAGACCGTGAGGCAGGAGGAGGGTGAGACCTTCTGCAGCAAATGGAGGCAGGTCATATGAGCAGCTGCTTTCTGGATAGGAAAAAGGAGTAGGATGTGAAACTGATGGACAGGGCTAACTCCGCTTGGGGTGTTATTGTGCTTTACATCAGTTTGAAATCTGGAGGAACAAGCCTGTGATAGCCCCCGCCTGTTCAAAGTCAGATGCTGCCATCCAAGCGCTTCTCTTTGTCTAACCCCCAACTCCCGGCTCCATCCCATCCTGGGGAGCTTCGGGACCCCCACAGCCCTTCCCACAGCGCCTCTCCCCCTTCCCAGTCACCCCAGGCTGGCATCATCTTCTCCCAACTCCATAACCTCCACAGCGGCCACGGCGGCTGACGGTCCCACCAGCGCACATGGTTGAGGCAGCAGCTGATTTTTGCAGCCACTTGACCGGAGCCGCTGGTTGAAGCGGGACCGAGACGGGGAGGGGGAAGAGCTGAGGATCCTTTTGAGACCGCCACCTGGGACTGGCGGCACTTCTACTAATGCACAGTGAACAGCTAAATCATACATTATTGATTTGTCAGACGTATTTGCATATAAATAAGCATGATCATTCATACAAACCTTAATGTTGTTGTTCTCCCTTTAGTGTTGTGATCACAGATGAATGACTCTAGTTAGACACAATTCAGGAAAGCTGGTACCGCTGCAGCAAAGTAAGCTGCTGATTTAAAACTACATTTATTGGAGCATGTAAGTGTGACAGTCTATTGGTGAATTTGGGGATAATTAGTCTAAAAGACAAGATAAATGAATCCTGAAAGTGGTATTGTGATGAAGAAATGATCCCTCCATGCTAGTAAAGCTTTGATGCCAGAAATATTGTAAATGATAATTAACTGGGAAACACAGAGGAATTATGTTTCAATTGTGTTTTCAAAAGGACTTAGAATTTTACAGACAAATTGATTGGGTTCTCCCCCTCCCCCAGCCCTGTGATTATGAAAGATTGTCTAATTTACAACATGAACTATGAAGCATATGACAAATCGCTGGCTTGCTTTTATGCATCTTGTTTGTATGTTTCTCCCTGGTAGATATCTGCTTATTGTTTTTAAGCAAACCAAGACATGTATTTTTCAATTAGTCTTTCCCTAGGCCTAATCTAGATGGATCTGCAGGCCAGCACAACACACTGACCCATGAAAATTGTATCTGCTGTATTAATTCATTAAGCATTGCAGGATCAAGCTGTAAGATCTCACTCCCTGATAACATCAGCAGCGTGAGCCGGGTTAGTCTGCATCCCTCCCCTGAAAAGAAAATATTATAGATTGTGCAATGCAGGGGAAACATTGCTTGCTAACACTTCATTTTAATTGTCCTAAATTAGAGCTGAAGACTTACAGAACTGTGCGTGACAGCCAATGAATACCAAATGAATTCATTAGGATCAACGCTGTTACAATGAATAACTAACGAATCTATAACAACGTCTATATCCTTTATGCCTCGGCTGTCGGCTGCAGCAGGGAACCCTGGAGGGAACTATCCTGACCCTCGGCTCGCTGAGGCCAGCATGCTTTGCTCCGTGCCTGCCTCTAATTGCAGCTCTAAGTGAAGCTGGGTGTCGCCTGGATTGCTCAGGGTTAGGGGAACAGTGCAAAAGAGGGCTTGCTTGGGGTTAGGGGAACGGTTCAGGCGGAAGGAAAATACGATCAAATGGGGCATTGCGGGCGAATTGCAGAAGCAGGGCACAGCCACAAACCGCTGAGCTCTGGAGGATGCTGCCTGGTCTCCATGGGACCAGAGATGCAGCTTGAGCCACCTCCTGCCGCTCGTTCCTGGTTCTGGAGATGTGGAGCCATCCCAGCATCGCTGCTGTGGAGTCCTGCCTTCCTGCTGGCAGCGTCAGGTCTGATATGGGCTAAAAAGCACCCAGTATCACCCATAACTGGTGCATTAAGCTCAACACGGGGCACTCTGAGTCATCCCAGAGGCTTCGAGTGTCCCATAATGTTTTGGACTGCCAAGGTCTTCTGTCTGTGCTCTGGGTCAGGGGCTCCCTGGTGAACCCAGAAAGGTGTTGTTAAAGGAGGAAAAAAGAAGAGAAGCAGCTTCATTTGCACGGTTTGCACCTTGTGTTCCTCCGGTGGGAGTCACCATAACTCATACAAGCTTCAGTGAGTTGGGACTGCAAGAGAAGGGGGAAAAAGAGGCTTTGTGTCTATGGAGAGGTTTTATATGGTATTATCTTCCTTAGCAGAGGATCTTAATTTTTGGGGGTGGATATTCAATGAAAGAAAATACAAAAGACAATGACTCAGCTAAGTTGCCTCGCAATCCACTGCAGCTGTGTTGGGTAAGGGAGCCTCAGAGCAGGAAGGCGTGAAGACCACCCTGCCAGAGAGCATCTTAGGACACTGTGGCTGATACCAAACCATGACCAGGTTTCTACCAACAAGGAGGGGGAAAACACTGTAGCAAAGAATTTCTGCTAATTGGATGTTCAAAGAAACACACGGAGAACCAGGGGAACACTTCATTCAGCATCACTACATCAATGCTGATCATTCCCAAGTGATGCCAAATTCTTCTTCCTCTGGTTGAGGTTCCCATATTTTTTTGCCCAGACCCAGTGCTTGTCAAGGAGGAGGGAATATTTCTGAGTTGAGGAAAGATTTCCAAGGAGCCCAGAAATTTGCATAAGGTCTCAAGCTAGTGGCATTTGTTTCTTTTAAAAGGGATGCCCTACTGCCTGGGGATCCTGCCCCAATATGTGGCAGAAGGGTGCCTCAGCTTCATTGCCTCTCTGTGCCTGGTGCAGCCTTAGAGGTGTAGGTAACGAAACCTGACAGGTGAGCTCTTGTTCTTGCCTCCAGCATTCTGCCCCGCTCCCTAAATAATGGTTACTGTCCTCAGAAGAGAACATGTTTCTGATGCTAACTTCAGCATACCTTCACCAGCACTTTCCGTGGAGATACCAGAATTTGCAGTGAAGCTGCAGAGACTGGGAGACAAGCGTCTGCTTGCTTTGAAGTGGAGCAGGATAGACACCAAGGGGCAATTGCTTCTTAACTTCACTGCAACAAAGCTTTCTGAGCCAGCACATCTTGGTCAATGTTTCCAAGTCATTTTCAGGCCTTGGAACAAAAAGCCTGGGTTTTGTATGAAAAATTGTCTGGCTTTGTGGAGAAGAGGCTATGGAAACCCTGAGGAAGGAGTACCAGGCAGGAGATGAGGACAGCTGGGAAAACGGAGGGACAAGGCGTAATTTTCCTCTGAAATCTGGATTGCAGAAGCAGAGCCCCTGCCCTTGCTGATGTGCTTTTGGGAAATGTAGCTCATCCTGGAAAAAGAAAGTAAAAGCCAAGCATGTGCAGAGAGCCTCTCTGGTGTGCTGCCTCCGCCTCCGTTCAGGCTGTTTGCAAACTCTCTCTATGCTTATCATCATGTAATTGAAATAATGCGTATTGACAGAGACTTGAAAACAACTGCTCAATTTTCCTCAAAATTCAATTAAACTTCGTTTATTCTGGGGATCGATCCAATTAAAAGGGGGGAAATTTCAGATGGTCCAAGCCTTACAATCCATCTTAACACACTGTGTCTATCACCGTGATGTAATAATTCCCCCAATCAATGCTTTAAAAGCATTTAGCAGTCTTGATAATGAACTTTTGTCAAAATAGCCTTACAAAGCAATAAATGAGAGCAGATTAATATGTAGTCATAAAGCTATGAATGGTTTAACGCTTTGAAAGGGTTGCTTCATAAATTAGACTTCTTTATTTATTTCTTTATCATAATCTCTCTCTCTCATACTATTGCCCAAGGTTTTGGTAGACAACAAGAACCTGGGCTTCTGGGGAGAGAAATGGATGGATATGAACTGAAGGATATCATACTCTGGCCTGGTTTATTGACATTATGGACAATTCCCGCGGCCACCATGGGCAAAAACAGAGTAGCTGTAACTAAACTTGTTGTTATAGCACTGACTTTCAGATCTTGAACAAAGGGATCTCTGTTCAAAGTTCCAGCAAGGCCGACTCCCACCCACTGAACTGGCCCTGTTAGACTGCCTTAGGACTACCATAAATGTATGAAAGTCCTTTCACAACCGCTGTGGATTGAGAAACATGTCCCATTCTGACACTGCAAGGGGTTATGCAATGGCTCTTAATTGTGGCACTTCTTTAGGAAATGCCCAGTTTAAATGTTTGTCTTCCCTGTTACTGATTTAAGATACTGAATCATCTTCCTAATATCATCGTGGCTTCGGCTGACCCCAGCATCTCCCATCCTACTTCATAACATCTGTGGATACCATGCATTTCTATTCTCAGCTGGAATTCGTTCTTGAATAGTTTTCTGCTTCTTGCATATAACTGCGCTTAGAAGAGTTATCCATCTCCTCTAATGCACTCTCAATGTGCTTTTCACAACAAGGAGATTTTCTAAAATGTCTGGTACTCATTAGAAGAATCAAAATTAGCAAAGACCAAGCTTAGAAATGGGAACCTGAGAGGGTACATTGCTGCCCAAGACAGGAGCAGGGCAAATGCTTCTGCTCCAAAGGAGGTCATGATCTGCTTGTTCAGAAATGCAGATTTCCATTTTAATTTTAATTTTAAGTGCTCTGGCTAAAAATCCCTCCTGGTAAATTCTAGTAGAGAGCAACCTGTGTGCAAGACCCTGCTGCTGGAGATGGGCAGGTGGTTTCAAATAATCTTTTTTATTCAAGTGCCATGAAAAGTTGCTTGCAGTGTGTGTGTGGTGTTGGAGGGTGACAGCTCACAGAAGACATGCAGAGAGCAGCTTTGCCCGTTCCTCCTCGGGCTCTTTTAGCACATCATTAATGCACTAGGCAAGCTGCCAGCTTCCAATGGGAAAGGAACCCATTTGTTGCAGACCTTCAGCTGCACTGAGGGTTTCACCATCCTGGGGTTCAGTATTCCTCTGGAGCTGCAAATGCTGTGAGCGGCAGAAGAGAGTGAGGAGCCCCGGTCCCCAGGATGTTTTCCAATTTTTCTGAGCATCGCACAGGTGGGAAGCCTTAAATTTGTGTAGCTAAGAGCAACTGATCTGGTTTTCAGGGATGCAGTGGCCATCCTGATCTCTTTGCACTTGCTATGCAAGGACAATTCTCCATCTCCCATGAAAAGGTGCCTGTCTGTGCAGTGGAGCACTGGAGTCTTTAAACAGCTCAAAGCAGCAGCCTGATATTCTTGAAGACACCAAATGGAGGGAGAAAACCCATTGCACTGAATGGGAGCTGCAGGGAGACTAGAGCCTGCATTCATCTCTCTGATGCTGTCAGTCAAAGAGGTTTCATACTATTATCTTAATCCTTGTGACTTGCTAGTTCCTGCAAACTGGATATACGCTGAATCGATACAATGCTGATTTACAGACATTTTGCCAGGGCTCAATAAATGTAAAGCACACCAGCACCACATGAAAAATGTTATCTGCGAAAAACCTTTTAGCTCAGCAGAGATGGTAGTAAGTGGCAGCATTCCCTTTTTGCAAACTTTCAGTGGAAACATTTCATTTGCATATGATATTAATTGCAGAAGAAAACAGGCATGCTCCTCGCCATCTAATCCACACGGTCTTTTATGTGATGGTTTCCTACGAGGGTAAGGGAGCCGGGATGAATAGTGTAAATGCAGCATGTTCCCTCCCTCAGCAATCTGCAAAGGAGGTGACCTGTTCAAATTGTTGCTTTCTGAAATGATATGATGCTAATTGCATCCACTGCCCTGCTTTTTGACACACTTTAGACGGCAGCTTTTTCTACTGCATCAGAAAAATGTGTGCCTTTTCCTCAGCATGACCTAGAGTCACACAGTTACTTTCCAGAGCAGCTCCCTACTACATGCCCAAAATTAATGTGGGGAAATTATAAAAGCAGGCAAGATCATGGAACAGATACATGGCCTGTTTACCTGGATGGATCTGGAAAAAACCCTGCTATGCCCTTGCTATGTACAGGATTGACATTAATGAGTTATTTTATATAATTTCTGACCACTCAAACCTATTGCTAGGCCCTTCACAGAGAAAAAACTACAAGATAAATGTCTCCCAGGTTTATCCCACTGACTAAAGAGCCACTTTCCCCGCCATGCTTGTTTTGTCCACAGCCTGGACATGCCCCATGTCGTTCCCTCAAGACTTATTTCTCCTTAGGGATTTTCACTAGTTCATCCTCCATTTCCACGTGGCCATCTCTGAGGGATCCAGCCCGGTTTGGGCTCCGATGGACACTGCTGCGGCAGCAATGCAGAGGGCTGGGGCAGTGTCTCAGGGGCCAGAGCTGCCTCGGGGCACATCAGCATCCTGCGGGCAACTCCATGCCGCTGCACTGATTTTTCCCCAGGGAAAGATTGAGCCCTTCCTTCCTTCGCCTCTAAGAGTTTCTATTTCATGTTTTTATTTCCAGTGGCTTGGTATTTTGGGAGTGGATAAGGAAGGACTAAAGCGTGTTTCAGAAGTAATCTATTCCTCAGCATTTGGTCCCTTGTGTCTCTTTTGCTGTTCCTTTGAAATAAAGGAACATTCAAGCAGACGAGAAGGAAAAAAAAGTGATTAAAGAATCCTACTAAATCCCAGATAAATGTATGTAAAAAAAAAAATCCAGGTGGAATCATTGTAGGTTAAAATTAAACTTATTTCTTCTGAGTGTCACCAAAAAAAAATTAAAATATTTCTCCTCCCTGCCCCACACACCCCTCAAAAAAAAAAAAAAGATCATTTTGATACTAAAGGTATTGCAGCAGCTTTAAGGGACTCACAGATCAAATATCATTTGGGAAATTTCAAAGGGTTGTTTCAACAGTATCACTTTCTACCATTCCCCACTCTGTATCCCTTCTTTTTATATTTTGGTTCCTGATGAAGTTTCAGCTGCTCCTGAAGTCAGTCCTTGTGTTCTTGGCTATCAAAGAGCATTGCAACATCAACGTCAGAGTTAAACTAAAAAAAAAAAAAACTCTAAAAAAAAAAGCATCCCTTTTCCTTTGGAGATCAGAAAGTCAAATAAAAAGGATGCTGATTTGTGGAATAAAGGGTGGGATTCCCTGCTGAGACGATAGGAATCTTCTGACTTAACTGAGTTAAGATTTGAATACATTTGGCCCAGACAAGGGGAGAAAAAAAATCCATTAGTTTTGAGAAAAGCCTCACACAGTTTCAAAAGGAAATATGTTAATATAAAAATATTAAAAAAAAAAAAGGAAAAAAAAGATTTGTATGTGTGTTTCAGAGGCCAGGAGTTTAATACTATCAGCCAGAAGCAAAGGGAGAAATTAAATTACATGACTAGCACGAAGTCTTGTCTCCTACTGCCATGACATGGATGAGAAAACAAGAGAGTCCTCTAGCAGCACTGCTGGATCCGGGGACCTGTGGCCATCAGAAAACCACCCCAGCCACCGCAACCTGCCATGGTCATCCCTGTGGCATTGCTCGGCCCCTCCACAGGGTAAAACTGACAATTTGTCCTTGCTTTGGCTCGGGGTTTGCTCCTGAGTAACCCCCTAGGCTGGTTCCTAGGTCCTGTTCTGGAGGTGCTCCACACTGAGGGGTCCTGAGCCTCCCCCCACCCCTGCCTCAGTTTCCCCCTCTGTGCAGTGAACCCAAAGTGTTGTTCTCCACTGTCCGATAACAGTGACCCTCTGATCTCAGTGGGAGGCTTAGTCCCTCCTAACACATCAACCTGATTTACACCAGCCTGCCTCCAGACTGCCCATCCTCCAGGAACCCCATGGCAGCCCAGCAAGAAACCCAAGCTGCATTGACGTGGTGCTTCGTAAAGCAATATTTGCTGATGGTCCAGATGCTTGTCCCTCTGGCATATCCCTGGTGAGGGCAATACCTCACCTGAGGGGAGCTGGCAGGACTGCTCTGCATCACAGGGCACCTGCTGCCATTGCTGCCCACGCAGTGGGGCAGGAGACCCCCATGGCCACCAGCCTCTCCTAGCTCCAAAAAAAGGCGTTCTTCCACTCTGCATCTGCCTGGGAGAGTGGATGGTAACAGGCACTGGTTGTGGCTTCCTACCACTTGAAATGTCCCCTACTCATCGCCAGCCTGGGAAAGACATGGCATATGTGCTGTGTCCCTTCTTCCCTGCAGAGAGCTTTCCTGCTCCCCCATGCCCGAGCAATGCTGAGGCATGTGTGAAGACTCACACAAAAATAATCATAATAGCATGAGATTGCCCTTCGTAATGAGGCCCTGGGAAAAAGCTGGTAGCTGGGGAAAGGTTCAGTCCAGCCATGGAGTGGCTGCAGGCTGTAATGTGGGGTTGTCAAAAGAGCAGCTCAGTATTAAATCCTTTTGATGGTTCTCCTGCTGAGAGAAGAGATGATATCTCATCATTAATGGAGTTGAATTAATATAAATTAGCTGAACAGCTCCTCACCGCTTCCGTTCAGGCAGAGAAAAGGGGTTTATTGGGGAGGCAAAAGCAACGATCCCTTTCACCTCGCATTCACTCCGCCATCCATAAAGATGCTGCTGACCTCGCAGTCTTATCTCCTCTCCTCCCCTCCCCTGGCAGGACTGAGGCGATGTAAAATAAAATGATTATGTGACACCCCGGGAACGTGGGGACTGTCCACAGCACAGACCTCCAGTGACCTTTACACAAGTGACAGGTGACCTCTCTAAATCAGCCCTGGGGAGACTTGAGATTGCCAGGAGGGCTGGAGCCTCCACGGGCCCTGCGGCAGCAGCATCGCCAGCTTGAGGATTCTAACTTATGGGCAGATCAGGCTGGGGAACAGGAGACACCTCTCCGGAGTCCCAGGCTGGGCTCTGAGGGCTATTTCAGCTCCTTCCCTGCCATGTATCCTCCTTCTCTTTCCAGCTGAACTCTGAGTTTCATCCTTCTACCCCCCTCACACACAGGCAGAAACAACACTAAGTGATTTCTGCAGCCCAGTCCAGATTTACACGCAGGTTTCCAGCCTGCATGACCGGCAACAAGCACCAGAGAAACTGCCATGAGCCGATTGCAAGGGAACTGCCAAACTACTGAGAAACAAAGACTAAAAAAATACTAGCACAAATTTTTGAAGGCAAGAAGGGTTATTTCTTTACCAAGCAAGTGATAATTATTTAAGAGCAAACCTAAACCCTGAAGCATGTTTCAGCAAGTGCTTGAAGGTGGCAGAGTGTCTGTCTGTGCATTGGGGTGAAATGGTTCCATATGTCAGAGCATATACCTGATTCGTTTTTTAAAGCTATAAAAGGCAGACAGGGCAGACAATGTATATTATATTATGCATTTTTAAAAGCTACATTAAAAGAACATCATTAAGGTTGCAGAGCCAAGCACTCAGACAGTAGCTATGTCATGCCCAAGGCTGCCTGCCCACGTTCACTTGAATCCCTCCTGCCTATGAATGTGTCGTGACAGTTTAACAGTATGTGTTCAGGTATTTTCTCCTTCTCCCCATGCTGGACATGGGATGGATGGCTTGTGCCATCTTACAGAGTGTTTTCTAGCCTGTCATTGTCTTATTGCTGCAGCCGTGGGCTTGTTCAACCACAGCCTGGCTGCAACAGCTACCACCGCAGATGGCGTTCATGGCAGGTTTGTGCTAACTCCACACCTTCACAGCCAGGACCTCTCTGCCGTGAAGCACGTGGTTGTTGAGCAAACACCACCGACCACCCTGCAAGCAAAAGCCTGATGCCACAGTCACCTCGGAGAGGAGCCCCGCCACGCGCGCACCCTGCATGGGCTCTGGAGACAGCCATACAAATTCCTGCTGGTACCACAAGCTGGTGCAAAAACGCCTGCACCGTATGAGAGGAGGGAGTTTGCTGTTGCTGTCTGGCTTGAAGAAGGAAAAGAGAGAGAGAGAAAATTCAAATGAACTAATTTCTTGTTCTAAGACCTTTTCGCCCCTTTGCAGCTGCTTCTGATACAAAGGCAGAACCTTATCTCCCTGTTGCACGGATCCAGCGCTACAAACAACTGCCTTGTTGTAATGCACAGAATGTGTGGCATCTGACGGCAGCCTACACAGAGCTGAGACGTGAGCGGGAGGCACATTCCCTTCCAATTTCTGCCCAGCCTTTTTTTTTTTTTTTATTTCCCCTCTCTCTTCCTCCTTGAGCCTGCAGTTAGCTGGTTTGCTTTTGGCATCCTCCCCCCACTGAACCCTACTGAACCGCATCCCCACGGTCCGTATAGGCAGCAGCAGTGGAAGAAGCCTCATCTTCCTCTCTGCTGAACCTCCTCTGATCCCATGCCGTGCACGGCAAACAGCCTCTTCCACCTCTGATCCCAGCAGGCGTGCACAGGCGTGTGCAGGCAGCAGGACGGACATCTATTCCCCCATCACGGGCCTCACAGTTCAGGCAGTGTTAGGGAAGGGGGAAGATGACAAGGTTCTTATCCATCCCCAAAAGCAGATGCTAATCAAAGATGCTGACATTTGAGCTTAGACTCTGGAGTCCTACACTACCAGCTCAGATGTCCAAGCCTCTAGTACTGTAAGGTATCTCTAAGGCCCCTGGACTAATATCTAATCTAATATACTAATCTTTACAATTTTTAATACTCTTATATTCAAGTTTCACTTTGATGCAGGGAACCGCTAGTTTGGGGGGAACAGTATTGTCAGCCCCAAATGTTCAAAGCAGAGAGTCTAAGCCTACAAGTATACACTTCACCTGAAGAGAAAACAGCTATCTTTTTCTCTTCATTTTTTCAATCTGTATTTTTGTTTACTACCTGTAATGTCCTACAAAAACTACAGAGAACTGGAGTTCTCTGACCAAAGGCAGTACCTCTGTGTAAAAGAGGAGGAAAAAGAGACTAGGCAAATACAGGAATATTGCCAAAATTTTGCAGTCATGTACGAGGCCTTAGAAGAAACTTTGGAGGAAAAGATAAGTTAATACTAGAAGTAAATGAGAAGTTCAGAGAAATCCAACATGATTTTATGCTGCTGTAAAAAGGAAAAGAAATGGGTTAAAACATGAAAAATCATGGTCGTGGATTGCAGGACTACTAATAGTAGAGATTCATGTTTAAGCCAGCAGTTGTCCATGGAGGAGAGTGACCTGGGCTCCCAAGCTGGCCATACAGTGTAATGCACAGATAGACTGAGAGGAATTGCCATTAGTGATAAGCAGGAATGAATGCCATTTTACTAAGCATTTCAAGCCTTGTAAGTCATTGCTTTTCAAGAAGAGCAACTGAAGCTAGGACACAGGAAGAGAAGTTTACTGGCATGCTGATGGCCATCCAGAACTTTTCTAGACAAACATGAAGGGGTTGGTTTGCTTAACCAGGCAAAAAAAGAGACTGAGAGGTGATACGATCATCCCAGGGTCTATCTACCCAGGCGGGAAAAGAATTAGTTAAGTTGAAGGGGAAACCTGGCAAAGATGAACTGCATAGCAACTGGATATTAATACATTTAGGTGTGAAATGTAGACTTGGCTTCTAGCCATTGGAGCAGGAATACTTCGGAGGACCCTTCAAACATAAATAGTGGAAGAGACAAAACAAGCTGCTTGCACCTAGTTTGAAGCCAAAGATCCTGTAATACTGGTGCTCAGGCAGAACATCAGCCTCCAGGGGACCAACAGTGCTGCAGGTCACAGCACTGGCTGGAAAATCCTGTCATCTGCCAGCATGTGCTCCATGCAATGGGAATGCAATGGGATTCGAGGTCTCCACACCTGCTGAAGTGCGAAGCACTCACCAGGAGGCATCTGAGTAGATCCTTCTGAGGATCCTGTTGTTCCCTGGCACAAGAGGTCCTCAGGGAATTAAACTGGAGGTGATCTCCACCATGTCTGCACACACAGTTTTCAAACTCCCACAATTCACAAGCTGGTGTTGCTAAGGCAGGAGATGGGAGGCACTCATCTCCTCTAAGGGAAGACAGCATTTTCTTGAGTTCATGTATTCCAGGTAGTTTGATAAAATTGTTATTGATAAAATTGTTGTTTTCCCTGCCAGAATCACACAGCTACCACAAATACCTTTCATGCCACACAAAATTCTTTCTAAATGTCCCAGATCTGGAGAGCAGGGGGAGTCAGAGAGAGGGAGAAGGAGACAATCATAGCTCCAACCCACTCCTCCGCGCTGCAGAAGCAGGAATTTGCTCTCCAACTGGAATGTGGCTGCTTAATAGGGCCACAGAAGCGAAGAGGCTGCATCTGTAGTGTTTCTGTCAAAGCAAATGAGGTCATTAACAGACGAGTTCAGTGATGGAATTGTCTCTCGTAGTATTTATTATATGGTCCTTTTCCTGACACCTCCCACTGAGAGAATATTAAATATTTAATGCACACCAAGGCTCTGCTCATTTTTCATTCCCACTTCAGCATTTCAAGTTGGCTCCAATCTGCTGCTAGCTATAAAGTCGACTGGACAATGGACCATAATGAATTAACTCTTTGGAAGCCACCGTAGCATTTACAGGACTGCCAAAAGACTGGGTGCTTTATCATCTCTGACTCATGAGTATGCTCTAGAATTCAATCCTCAATTCATTAAAACAAAGTAGGGGAAGGAGGATGAGGGTGGAGAATTTAGGAAATAGGTTTCAGGAACCATAAATAAATAAATAATGAAGGGGGACATGAAAATGTTAGCCTGTCAAGGTGACAGGGGTTATTGACTCATTATTTCTGGAGCTGCTATCTCCAAAAATGAAGGTTGCTCCTGTGCAACATAACAGTCTTCAAAATCCTGAGAATCACATCCAGAATGAACCACTGATCCTGGGGTAAAGTGGAAGCAAGACCTCCAAGAAATAGCTCACAGCCTTGGTCATTACAAATCTAAAATGGATCACCAAGAAAAGCAGAGCAGGATGTTTCCCATGGTACGGTACTTGCTGCCCATCTGGTCAAGGGAAGACAAAGTTGGTCCAGCCTGGTAGCTGAGCTCTCCCAGGATGTCTATACCATTTAAATGTCAACCTGAATGTCTAAACCTCCAACGGTGTCTTTGAAAATCCATGTCAAAACATTTAGTTAGATGGTGCTTCAAGAGCAGAAGGCCTGTCTACTAAGGACATGCTCCTCTGTAAAGCTTTCACTAGATAGTTCTGGTGGTTACAATACCTAGAACTCCTTCTCACCTGCGCTTTGCCCAAAAAGGGAGAGTCTATGTACAAAATGATATGGATATGATGTCTACAGGCTGCTGGAGATACAGTTAGTGTGTGGAAGGGACCATCAATGGGGCATCTGTCAGGGCTTCAGCTGTCCCATCTCCATTCCCTGCCAGACGAAGGCATTTACAAGCAATATTTTCCCGGGGCAATTACTCCCTTTATTTACTGCTCCTTTCCCATCTTCCTACAGCATCAGCAGATCTGCAGAAACTATCATGCATATGGTCCCAGGGCCACACTGGGCAGAGAAAGGCACAAAAATACAGCCAGGCTGTTTTCACCCACAAGGCAGAAACTTCAAGGAAATCTAACCATCACACACTTTTACTTGAAAAAAGATCCACTGGCAAATTACTCCTGCTTTTAGACTTACAAGCTCCCATTTACTTATCTGGTTAACACTATCTGTCACTTTTACTGAGATACCAGGAAATCTGATTCCCGCTCATGGTGCAAAAGCAACCTGTATGCGCTTGACCTTTTTAATGTTTTGTAATTTGATTGGATGGCTATTCCCATATTTCCTTGTCACCAGCCCTAGTAATCTGAGAGGCAGAAGTGGAAAAGACAGCCAGTAAAAATACAAGCAAACACAAGTGGGAATTAGCTGGGGCCTTGGGATGCCAAAATTACTCAAAGCTACATCCTCACTGAGAGCGCAGCCAAAGCACAGCTCAGCTCAACTGTATGGCCGGGGCTTGCCGCAGTAATCTTACAGTATCGCCCCACATCCTTAATTCAAGGCTTAGATCCTGGGTTCAGGTTGGAGCTCTTTGCTGATGACCTTTTAGTAGTGTGATTTTTAACTCTTTTTTTTCACTGTTGCTCTGCCTAGAAAGCCATGGTATGAACACAGTTATATCAGTACAACCCTATATATCCCTTACATTAGGGATTAACCTCATAAGAAAGGTTATATTGTATATTGGTACCAGAATGTTAATACAACAAACTGCAAATTGCAGAGGTGCCTTAGGTCTGTTTTCTGACCATTCTACCTCAAAACTGGGACTGCTTAAACGAGTAAAACAAACCTGGACAGGAACAGATATGTCAGTAAAACCACTTCTAGGCTGCTCTTGTTCTGCATCCACAAGGGCAGTTGTGCAGATGAATGCTTGCACAAGAGCAAAGTCCTTCTGCAGAGACATTGCACTTTTCCATGTAGTTTCCCCATCTACTGAATGGGAACAGTGATAAGGGGAAAGTGTAACTTGGTACTTGAAGTCACAAATGACAGGCTCCTAGGACAGCAAAGTAAATTTAGAAAGTTTATTTCTAAACTTTCTTCAAAATGCTTTCTACTGCCAGCCCCCCAAAACTCAAATTCCCCATGTGGCTTTATGCTGAATAAATCACAGTTCTCCACAATTAAAATTATTTTAATCCCTGCACCAGGAATCCCAATGAAATGCCACACATTTTCTCATAAGCCCTTGTGGCACAAAGGCATTTCTCTTCTTAGGGACGCAGGCACTCGGCTGTGGGTTACAGTTTAACAGCATCTCCTGCTGCCCCTGGCCGAGGAAAGGACGCAGCCAGTTGTTCAGCCTGTGCGGTGTGATCCCAGAAGCAGAAGCCCCATTTGTTTTTTGCTTCCTTTCAACAAACCTATCCCTACAGATCGATTCCAGCCCGGTGCAGAGTGCTGGTAACTATGCCCGCAGTAGCTGCAGCAGTTGGCGTTTTCAAATATTCATCTTTTCAAAGGATGGCTTTTTCTCCCCCAGCCCCTTAGCAGAGAGCTTTGCTGTTTCCTGTGCTCAAATCGCCTGCCATAGATATTCAATTTTTTACTTAAAATATCTCCTTTCACTCCAGTGACTGTATACGGAAAGACAACAACACAGAACCTCCCCAAATTAGTGTACGTTATGGCAGCCGTTCAGTTTATTTATTTATGTGGATTTGGCCATTTCTTTCTCCAGTCATTAATAAAATGCCATGGATTTGAATGTGTACAATTGGAAATGGCTTCTAAAGGGAGCCTTCTCGTGGAGCGGCTGCTTGGCTTCCAGTGGCTTTCACTCACTGCTTGGAGTGAAAATAACTATTTCTCTTTTCTTCATTTCGCCCCCAGATAGCCTATTGATAAAAGATTAAACACAGGCACCAAACTTATGAAGAGCAGAAGGCACTTGGTCCTTACAATGGAAGAAAACGTCAACTGCTTGGGACACAGGATCATCCTAGATGAGCCAGCAAGATGAGTACACTGAACAGCTTAGGCTGTAAGTGTTTAGTTCTGTTTCTACAAAGCACCTAGCAAAATGGGGCCTCCAAACAAGGACTTAGTGATCCTGAAAGACGTTATTTTAAGAATTGCTGTATAATTGAGTCAGTATTCCATAAGGTGCATATCCAGAAACACTTCTGCCCAGCACAGAGTATTGCATACAAACATTTCAGTTGAGCCCTCTCTTGTAAACCTCACATTCCAGTTTTGGAGACCTTGATCACTCTTCAATCGCATTTTAAGATCCTAACATCTAAATGACCTTTCCAGGGGTTACAGATACCCTGAGTTTTGCCACATCAGATCCTTTTTCTTTTCTCTGCCAATAATTAGCTGTTTCAGGGACAGAACTTCCCAAACCATTTTGAAGCAATCTTTGCTGTCTCTGGAAGCATTGCTTGTATCCCAAGGAATTCCAGCTTAAAGGATTTTTCGAAGCAGTAGGAAATATGCTGACTTTGATCCCAAAACTTTACAGGCTTGCAGTGTCTCTATGCTGATATTTTGTTTTCCTGAAGTCAAAGGTGATGCTCACTGTTTCATTGTACAAGCGTACTCTTTAAAAAAAACAACAATTGTATCTGTCCACATTTTGTGATCAAGTCCTGATTTAGAGTACTTTAAAATTCAGGGGATATTTAACAGGGCAGATAAGCCAGGAGAAGGAGTAAAGACATGACAGTACTAACAGTCAACTAACACCAAGACCAGAGTGACATTTGGGCTTTAAATAAAGCACATTTCCCAGGACCAGACAGATAAATGGTTAGGGAATATTCATCAAGTGTATCATTACAGTGATATTTCTCTTTATGTGGTAGAGTGCTCAAGGACTGGGATGGAAGGACTAATGTCTAGACATGGGTGTATCCTATGATACAAAAAAAACCATGCTAAGACTAGTCTGCCCTTATTGTGATTAAGCTTGGATATAGACATGGTCCACTTTTGCTGATGACAGGTGACCATACACATAATTATTATAAGGAAAAGCCCCTCATGGACTGAGACCTCTGTCCATTCAGCACACACAGACAGGATCATGACCAGCCATCTAATGGTGATAACGTTAAACCGTGAGAGGAAAAGGCAGCTGAACACCCAAATCCCACTGACAGTCAAAGGGTGCTGGACAGCTTCTTTGATGGCTCCTGAGCTATTTCTGAATCAGTCCTGCCAACGAGTGGCAGGGAAGCAACCAGTTTTCGTTCAAATCAGCAGCACATCTTTTCTTCTTTCTTCCCCCAACGCCTTTTTTGCCTTTTCTTTCCTCTCTGGCTCTTGAGCACTGATGCAAGAATTTCAATCAACATCAACCCTGATGGAACTCCATTTGATTTACTGGCAGCTGGAGGCTATTCTTAGCCTGACGTCATGCTGAACGGCAGAAGCTATGAAGGTCCTGTTCTTGCCTTGACAAATCTCAAGTTAAAATAAAGGTAGTAGAGACCTTTAGACACAAGAGCAAGTCATGAGGAAGGAAGAATCTGGAAAGGTGCCATTGAATTTAAACAGTAGGGCTACCAGGCACATTTAACATGATCTGGATTACAGTAAATAACAGCACTTTGGAGCTGAGAAAACTGCTACATCAGGATGGTGAGAGTCATGCTAGCTGCTAATGTAGGGGGACAGATTTCTTGGGCATCCACTTAGGTCACGTGCAACCAATGGAGTGCTGTAGCAGGTCCATGGCAGTCGGACTGTGGCTGCCAAAGGTCCAAGGGCTGCAGAGAGAGCCACAGAAGCAGAGCTATGTGGAAGCATGAGTTCTCCATTCACCAGCAATTCCTTCCAAATGAGGGTGAAGAAAGAGTCTAGATGCCAAAATGCAGCTATCTTGCTTGGCCACCTCAAATTTTTATTTCTAAATTCTCAAAAGCCAACATCAATCTGTTCCGGGCCAGGCAAATTATTTCAGTTCAGTTTGGAGCATTTTAATTAAAGGGAAAGGATGTTTTGAAATGACAAATTAATTTGAGCTGAAAAGTCTAAATGTTCTTTTTGCAAAGATTGAAAAGAAACACTGAATGGTTAACACAATTTTTTTGATCCAGTCTACCCAAAATGGAAGCTTGTTCTTCAGAAGTTCCCAAACTTGGCATAAACTTTGAGCCAAATACAAAAGTTTGCACTTAAAGGTGAAAAGGAACATCCTTAAGTAAAGACAAGAAGATTCCCAGTCAAAATACTCTGGCTTATCTGCTAACAGGCTTGCTCCTTGAAACTTACTTTCACATGTAACCTTATTCATTATCAGCCCTCCTCAGTTCAGTGCTCATATAGCCATATTCCACTGTGTTTTAGCAGGATCAGTGCTGAAGTAATATGGATTTGTCACTAAATATTGTTCCTGCTTTTTTCTGTGTAAACCTCCAAAACAGTGTGCAGGACTTTCATTTTCTTGGGTGTCTGCAACAGAGATATTTAACAAACAGGGACTGTGATGCTGCGATTTTCAGTCCTCTTTGAGGATTCTCAGTATTATCTCCACTGAAGCAGTTGCAGTTGGAAGTTGGCTGCTCTTTCTATTTAATTTGGACAACACCAGGACAGCTGGTATAAATGGTCACAGCTCCATTCCAAACATCAGCTGGTGTTATGCTGGCTGTGGATCTGCTCCTACATCTGTTCTCTGGTTTCTCAGCATCTTAAAGCATTGCATGGAAAGGTGGCAAAGTACAGGACTTATCACATGCAATAGAGCATTATAAAGTGATTTGTGGCTGCCGAGGAGTCCTGCCACTGACTTCAGGGCTGTGGCTCAAACCTTTGATCAGCTGTATCGCTTCTCAGCAAAGTGGGACTGGTGCATAGGTGGGGAAGGTGGCAGCTCCTGTGCTCTCAGCCCTGCGGGTCCACTTTGACCTTGTTCGAGTCAGGGCTCAGTTGCCATGGCTGTAAAAGAGTGATAAGACTATTTACTGCAACGTGCTTGAATATGGAAAGTGTCAAGGATCATCCTGATTAATGACTAGATGATGTCAGAGGGGAAGGAGTTGCATATAATAAAACAGATTTTTTTGGTGTGGGTTCCCTTGCGTTACAAGCTGCAACCTTGCAGCTTACCCAGAGCCTTTTTTGTGATTTTATGAGAATGAAAGAGCATGCTGAACTGATGTGTTTTATAGAGCAGATGCTTGGCCATTGCTTTGGTGAGGTGGAGAAAACATGTTAGGACATCACACATGTGGAAGGAGGCTGCCCAGGGGGATTTGCGCACTTAACTCTCCTTGGTTCCCTCTAGATTCAGATGGAAAGAAAGCATCTTCCAGGGGACTAGAGGTGAAGTTTTTGGAAACCAGGCAACCAGCTCAGCCTAGCTCAGCAAATGGAGGGTGGATATGAGACATGAGTAGGGTCAAACAGCATTTACAAAAATCCACTGTGGTCCAGATGCAAAGCAAGGGGGTCGTTACTGCTGGAGCCCAGGCTGGTGCTGGCTACGATGCAGCTCAGTTGGGCGCTTTCACTGTAAGATTTGCAGACTCGGTTTCTCCAGCTCTGGCGACATGTGATGTTTGTGTTGACCTTGGCTTTGTTTCCCCACTGCTCGTGCTGTCATTTGCACCTGCGCCAAGTGGAAGGAGAAGACCGCTGTTGTGGTGCAGCAGCATTTTACATCCTCTCCAGTGAGGATGCACAAAGTGTTTTACAATTTCACCCACCCAAACCCAAAGTGGGACTGAAGATTAGGGAGAAGCAGGGCTCCTATTATTTGCACTGGCATGTAAAATTGAGTGTAACAGCATCAGAAAATAAAATCCTAGTCCCTACAGAGAATTGTGATATCAAATTCACATAAGAAGAAGAAGAAGTGCTGTGTTCTGATCTTGGTTTTCCTGGTGTAATGTCAATGATGTATCATTAATTTCAGTGCATTCACACCACTATCACGCAGAGAAGAGTGCGGTCCAGCCAGCTCTTTTTCTACCATCCACTCAGGGCATCCTGGTAACCTGTCATCCTCTGTGAAGTTACACTTTCTAAGAAAGCAGGCAGTGGCCAGGTGGAGAACAGGATTGCGCAGTATCGGCTGTGTTGGGGACCTGATCTAGGGCTTCTCCAGATTTGAAAATATCCTGTCCAAAGCTCAGTAGTAAGAGCTCAGACATTGTTGCTGCTCTTAGCAGAAAAACAGAGGGAAGCATTATGGGCTGGCAGGGTCCTGGCACTTTGTTCTGGGCAGGCAAATCATCCTTATTTTATTTATTAATGTAGTGCATTATTTTGTCCTAAAGTTCTCCAATTCATGTATTTTATGGCTCATTTTTATTTGCTTTTGTTTCTAATTGAGGTGTATGGCTTTGGGGGGTTGGGTTTCAGGTTTGGGTTGGGGTTTTTTTTCTTCTTTCACAACAGTTTTAGCTGCCAAAACTACAGCCACAGTATCTGGGGGACTCTGTGGAAGCCAGTCTTCAGCTTCTGTCCAGGAAGTTGATCCAGGGGGGATCAGCCTCCTGCAGGACCTGCCCCCCAAAAGTGTGATGTAGTGGAAAAGGACCTGATGGTCATCTAACTGCTGGAGAGGCCACAAACCCACCTCCCCTGGAGAAGTCTTCTTATCTGCTGCTGCTGCTAAGGGCTTTGCTTCTCATCTGTGCTGATACAGCACCTAACATGCAGCCTTCATCCAGGACTGGGCTCTTGATGCTTTCAGTAGTACACAGTAAAGGTGCCATTTTTCACCATAGATTAAATACATCAATGCTGTTAACCTGGCCAATTACAGTCTGCAGTAATTATATTCTGCTAAAAGAGAGGCCTCTGAAAGCAAATTTGGAGTCCTCTTTGCATCCTACCTTGAACAATTATGTGTATCCCCATGTGCATAAACCACTGAGTACTGGTGGACCTGCACTGCAGTGCATGGTAGGAATGAGAAGAAACTTTCTTCAGTGTTTACAGATCCTGTGGAAAAATAATATTTTCAAGTGTAACCTCTTCAGCTCAGCCCCTTCCTTAGTGTTTGCATGGTATTTGATACCCGTAGAATCGTATCAAAGAGCACCAAAGCTCTTGCGGTTTGTGCCAGTCAATGTCTGTGTGGGCAATTAGACTAGATATAAGGAAGAAATTTTTTACAATGAGGGTGGTGAAACACAGGAACAGGTTGTCCAGAGAGATGGTAGATGCCCCATCTCTGGAAACATTGAAGGTCAGGTTGGACGGGGCTCTGAGCAACCTGATTGAGCTGAAGATGTCCCTGCTCATTGCAGGGGGTTGGACTAGATGGCCTTTAAAGGTCCCTTCCAACCTAAACTATTCTATGATTCTGTGATTCTATGATAGTTGTGCATCTGCACCCCAATGTGCCAGGAGGCAGGGGAAGCTCTGATAAGAATAAGTTTTACCCTTGAAAGACTTTGTTTCCTCTGGATTTTGCTGACTGGGATCTCCAGCTAAGGCTTTCCTCAAGTCTGAAGCATTTCTAAGAGTTCTTATAAATGCCTCAGATGCAAGAGTTCGTGTGAGCAGAGTTTTCCCCCACTGCAGTGTTGCTCTCTCTCCCCAGCAGAACTGTTTGTCTTCACAAAACTTGTCAGAGGGGATGTGAGACCAGCACTTCGTCAAAGCTTGCTGGAAACCAGCTAAATCCTCCAAATATATTGGAAGGGAGGAACAGACCCCCCCCAAAGCATGGGCCCATAAGGTTAATGCTTATAGGAAGAAGCAGTATCTTTTATAAGTCCAAATGATATTACTGGAGAAAACTTTCAGGAGCACAACTGCCTCTTTTGTGCATGAAGCAGAAAATGTGAGGCTTTGGGCTATGAAATCAAACCTTGTCTTTATGGCAGGATTGGGCCCCTGAGCACCCTGCTGTTCTCAAAACTGGCTGCATGATGATGTTTCCTCATTTGCCTCCAGGGATCCCTGTAACTAAGGGAACCATTTTGTTTTGCAGATTGAGAAGGGAATCAAATAGTTGAACCCTTAGTAAACATGCAGACACAACTGGTTGTCTTTGATGATTTGTTAGTTTGGACCTGAGCCACGAGACCTGGGGATTGCAGTCTAAGTTCCTAGAGCTCCCATGTCTGACATGCAGAGCAGCAGATCAAAGTCAGGATGAGTGATGCTCGTTATCAGTTGGAGAGGCGGCCAGAGGGGTTTCCAGGTGGAATCTTCTTAAAATATCTCCTGCCCATTTCAAATCTGGCAATCTTGGCTGAACGTTGAGTCACCTACTTAATAAAAATTCCGTGTTCAGTCCATAGAAACGCTTCCAGCACAATTAGATCAATTTCCTCTAAGTAGCAATAAATGTGTTTTCCTTTAAAAGGCCAACACAAGCACATTATCACAGCATATAATCCCCATTCTCTCTATTAGCTCAAAGTACATCCTAAAGGCCAAGGGTCGCAGCTAAAGACTAATCAGTCTCATTAGCCTGTCTAATTTATCTTAACTAGGGGGACACAAACACACTAAAACTGTTAGGGAGACTTTTTGATCAGGATATGGGAGTCATTCATCAGGGTCCTGCAGCTTCCAGAGACAGGAAGGAGAGACACAACCCAGAGACAAAGCCATTCTCCAAGGATGCTCTGCACCGAGATGTGCCCACGCAGGCA
This sequence comes from Buteo buteo, assembly GCF_964188355.1. NCBI lineage: Eukaryota > Metazoa > Chordata > Aves > Accipitriformes > Accipitridae > Buteo > Buteo buteo. The sequence continues at coordinate 67,956,106 of NC_134172.1, forward strand.
GGATGGGGCAGAATCCCTCCCAGAGGCTCCTGCTGTCCTACCAGGCAACATCCCAGCAGGCTAGGGGGGGAGAGAGGGAAAAGCATCTCCTTCTTGTTCTCACCCACACGCCGCCCAGCAGCTCAGCATCTTCCTTGTTCAGGCTCCGCTTTGGCACTGCAGGCGCTGGCTTGACCAGGGAAGGGTTTGAGTCTTGCTGGTTAAAGTTTAACCCTTCCCCAGCTGTGAGGGGCCTGTCAGCCACCGCAGTGACTTGGGAACACAAGCTGCCCCTCCTTTTCCCACATGCATCATTCTCCTGTCAGCTCCCAGCTCTCAGCACCTTCCCGGCTGCATCACACGCTGCTCTTGGGGCTTGGCAGGGGACAGCCAACCCCCTCCCTGCTCCCCTGCCAGGTGGACGGAGAAGGGGGATAGGGGACACAGTGCTCAAATCCAGCTGGAAGCAGCCAAAAAAATGGAAAAATGAAGCAAAAATGAACTACTGTAGAAGTAGTTTTGTCAGTGGTTATCCAGATAGCATAACCAAGTGTTTTAGATGCTACCAGCCCAACAACAGCTCCTAAGCACCTGAACCTCACTCTTCACCGTGAAGAGGCAATGCAAATTCCCTTGCAAACATTGCCCATAATCATTGTCCAGGTGCTGGGCTTTAGTAGCCCAAGGCAACAAAGCAAACCCTGAGACTAGTTTCTGGCCCCAAAGGCTCCAGCCCATGTTTTCATCCTGAATGCTCCAGGCTGGGAGGATTTCAGAATTTGTGCTGCTAGCACATCTTTGTTGGATATTAAAAGACAAGGAGGTTTTCTGCTAAGAAAAGAAGGAAACATAGATTATTTAAGGAGTTTCAACAGAAGGAGGCTGGCCAAGCTCTAGATCAAAGTCACCTCTTGAGACTCTCCTGGGAGAAAGGAAAAGGTTATCCCTCAGATCCCTACTTCTGTCTTAGAAATATGTGGCTCCAGAACAGTTGCATTTCCAGTGACAATCAGCAATAGAAAGGAAAACATTGCTATTACAGACCCTATTCCTCACACACAACCCTTGTTTCTGTACCACACGTGCCCTCACCCTGCCCTCCATGACACTGCGACGTCAGAGCGCCTCGGGATGCAGCCGTGCAAACAGAGCCGAGCTGTTTAAACTTGACTGAAGTCCAGCTGCCGTGCAAACCTTTCATCACCCAGCCAAGGGGCTGCTGCCAAGCACAACGGTCACAGCAGAAACGCTCTTTGGGCACCCATCTTCCTCCCTCTCCATCGATCACCTGCCATGCAAAGGTCACAAGGACTGAGGCTGAAGCGGTGGAGTTCAGGAGGCTGCCAGAGGACTTGTGGCCTGGGATTTCACCTGGGGGAGAGAAGTTCGAGGTGTATAAAATCATATAAACAGGTTAAACTTTGAAGATGTAACAAGTCTGATAAGAGGAATTTATGAAGTGTCACAGCAGTTTGTGTCACCCTGTCCCACTTTTTGTCATCCACTATCTCACTTCCAAAATACTTGAATGGGAAATATGTAGGGGAAAATGAGTTTTGCTGTGCCTTTCAGTGCCAGAAGCATGTGTGCATTCATGCCATGTTGCCCACTCATGCTAATCTGGGCAGAAGAGAGGGGAAGAGAGGTGAAGAGGTGGTGAAGATCTGCAGCATAGCTCAACTGCTGGAGCTATCTCTAGTTTTCTATTTCTTTAGTCCTGTTGGTGAATTGCCACAGGTAGGACAAAACTGCAGTCAGGGTCACATGCCTCAGCCTCTGTGGCTAATTGCCCTACTGCAAGCACAGGTAAAGAGTTCCTCCTTCAAATAAGCAGCTGAACAACCTTTTCCAGATTTATTTTCAGAGAAACTGTGGACATCATAGTTCCTGTGCACAGAAATTAAGTAGATAGGTTTTGTACAGGAAATCTTGAGAATGCCAGTCTGTCCAGATTTTGAAACGTTTTAAATCACAGTTGCATTAAAGCTCCTAATGTGGACTTTTTCAAGTGGGCTTAAACAACCCATAGGATTTGGCACGTCCCCTCCACTGGGCGAAAGCCAACTCACTGATCTTGGGTACTCATGTAGCTACGTGCAACTTTGAAGGTGGTAAGAAACATTCCTGTCCGTCCCAGTTCATCAAAGCAATCAAGCACATGCTTAGTTTTAATCACAGACCTACACCTGGTTAAAGCTAAGCACTAATGAATAGTGAGATTTGAGTGGCCACTTAAATCTATTTTTCCAATGTTTATGAAGATCATGTCTGCTTTTTCTTTTCTTTCTTTTTTTTCTTTTACTTAAGACTGTTGTGTGACAGCACCCACAAGTTTTTGACAAGAAAGGTTTAGTTCAATCTTACTCATGTGGCCAACCCCCTTTGGGCAGGATACAACTCACCTAATATGGCTTGTCCAGGCTGGGCACATTGTCTAAGTTGGTAGCCCCAGTTTCTTCCATAATCAGGAGAGGACATGGGCACCTCCAAAGCAGGATTCATCCTTTTTGTCTGGGGCAAGCATTTTAGGGCAGATGAATCATTTTGTGGAGATCCCTGCCTTTTTCCCAGGACAGCCGAGGAAGTCTAGACTGTAAGCTTGGGTTAGTCACTTAACTTCTCAGCAGCAAAAACCATTGCATCCTAGACATTTTTCAGGCCATAAGGTTAAGTGAGATGAATCCAGGTCTCACTCTCAGAGCCACACAAGCCTTGCTGGGCAGTGAGTTACTAGTGAGTTATTTCCTGAGAGCAAGGGTGGGAAATGCCCACTCTTGTTCCCAAGCTCTGCTCACAGCTATCTCCCACATCATTAAAGAAGACACAGGTATGGAGTTAGAAGAGAAGTATACAGCCAGGTCCCTGTTTTCCCCACATGCAGAAACTTGCAGGGCCAGATTACCAGCTGAAGATCCTGCCCCCCAACTCTCAGGTATATTCATTCAGCATTAATAAGAAGGTGAGGTGGAAGTACTCGTAATGTCCTGGCAAGGAGGAAGGCGAGAAGTGGAGGAGATGGAGGAGAGGGAGGGAAATTCATTTGTTGAGATGATGGAGTGACTCCTTCAAATGAAAAATTAATAATGATTAAAACAATTCTTGATACTGTCCATTTACATTTTAAAGGTGTGTTATCCCAACCAAAGGGGTCCAGTGCTCAGCACCTCTTCCTACTGATTATCATCTAGTTTTCATTTTCATATAACCTTGAAATACAATAAAGTCAATGTATGCACAAAGATTCTCTTTCTCTGATGGATCGAGTGATGTAAATGGATCTTTTTTTTCTCTTTGTCTACCATCCTTTACCTAGAATCTATGTCTAAGTCCCATCCTACACCATTTCCCTTTTAGAGAAATGAGAGGAGGCTCTGTGTCCACCCAGTATGCCTTGTGTTTCTGGTGGTCAGAGGTAGATCATAGAATCACAGAATCATAGAATAGTTTGGGTTGGAAGGGACTTTTAAAGGCCATCTAGTCCAACCCCCCTGCAATGAGCAAGGACATCTTCAACTAGATCAGGTTGCTCAGAGCACCGTCCAACCTGACCTTGAAGGTTTCCAGGGACGGGACATCTACCATCTCTCTGGACAACCTGTTCCCATATTTCACCACCCTCATTGTAAAAAATTTCTTCCTCATATCTACTCTGTTTATCTATATATCTTCCACCCCACCTCCTGATTATCCTTATATCTAGTCTATCCTATATCTAGTCTACATCTGCTGAGTACAGGAAAACAAAAAAGAGGTTCCTCTTTCTTTCATTTTGTACATGACTTGGTAGTTGGGAATGTGCAGAACTCTCAACTTC